>NC_068951.1:22118454-22436454 GCF_026419915.1 Harpia harpyja | reverse complement strand
TTAGGAAAACAGTGGGGCATTCATAAATTTTTATATATGCCCAACTCCCCAAAGGCACTTTTGGGAAGGGACTTGTTGGAACAATTGGGAGCAAAAATTGTATTCAAAAAGGGAGAAATTACTCTGGAGGTAAAAGATCAGCAATATATTCAAATATTGAGCCTAACTTTAACCAGTCTCCCCCTAGAAGGAAGCATTAACGAGGACATCTTAAACCAAGTGTACCCAGGGGTATGGGCTACCGATGCACCTGGAAGAGCGAAAAGTGCTCCACCTGTTGAAGTTAGGATCAAGGAAGGCCAAAAGCTGGTAAGAATTAAACAATATCCCCTAAAGAAGGAAGATAGAGAAGGAATCCGGCCGGTGATAGAAAAATTTTTGCAGCTGGGATTATTAAAAGAGTGTGAGTCTGAATTCAATACCCCTATATTACCTGTTCGGAAGCCCGATGGTTCATATCGGGTGGTCCAAGACTTACGGGCGGTGAATAAGATAACTGAAGATCTTTACCCAGTAGTGGCGAACCCATATACTCTGTTGACCGTATTAACACCTGAATTGACTTGGTTTACTGTTTTAGATTTGAAGGATGCCTTCTTTTGCCTCCCTCTCCATGAAGCCAGCCAAAAATTATTTGCATTTGAATGGGAAAACCCCAAGAGTGGTCGAAAGACCCAGCTCACTTGGACGGTGTTGCCACAAGGATTTAAGAATAGTCCTACCATTTTTGGCAATCAGCTTGCGAAAGACTTAGAATCCTGGGAAGCCCCGTCTGAGGAGGGGAAGCTGTTGCAGTATGTGGATGATATCCTGATCGCCACCAAAACAGAGAAAGATTGTATGACATGGACAGTGAGTCTGTTGAATTTCCTGGGACTCCAGGGGTACCGGGTATCCAAGAAAAAGGCACAGGTAATGCAACGCAAAGTGAATTATTTGGGCTATGAAATTAGTGCGGGACAAAGAACTTTGGGACAGGCCCGTAAAGAGGCAATATGCCAAACTCGGAGACCTCAGACAGTAAAAGAGTTACGGACTTTTCTTGGAATGACGGGGTGGTGCCGATTGTGGATCTATAATTATGGATTGCTTGTTAAACCACTGTATGTGTTGACAGCCACTGAGCAGAAACACCTTGAGTGGAACAAGGAGACCGAACGAGCCTTTGAGCTACTGAAAGAGGCTTTGATGTCGGCCCCGGCCTTAGGACTCCCAGATGTGAGTAAGCCGTTTCTTCTTTACTCCCACGAGAAGCAGGGCATTGACCTGGGAATATTAGCACAAAACCTGGGTCCGTATCGACGGGCAGTTGCCTACCTTTCTAAGCAGTTAGACACGACTGCAAAAGGTTGGCCTGGATGCCTGCGGGCAGTTGCGGCTGTGATATTGAATATACAGGAAGCCCGAAAGTTTACTCTGGGCCAGAAAATGACTGCTTTGGTGTCTCACACAGTATCAGCAGTACTGGAAGCGAAAGGTGGACATTGGCTCTCTCGGCAAAGATTCCTGAGATATCAAGCTATATTGGTAGAGCAGGATGATGTGGAGATTGTAGTCACTAACATTGTCAACCCAGCTTCTTTTCTCAGTGGGAACACAGGAGAACCGGTACATCATGACTGTTTGGAAACCATCGAAGCAACATACGCCAGTCGCCCAGACCTGAAAGACAGCCCCATGGAAAACGGGGAAACTTGGTTCACAGACGGAAGCAGTTATGTCCTAAATGGTAATCGACACGCGGGATACGCCGTCACCACCAGCCAAGAGGTAATAGAATCAGGGGCTTTGCCTATGAACACGTCCGCACAGAAGGCAGAAATAATTGCTCTAACCCGTGCCCTGGAATTGGCCCAGGGCAAAGTTGTGAACATTTATACAGACTCAAAATATGCCTTTGGAGTTGTACATGCACATGGAGCAATTTGGAAGGAGAGAGGACTATTGAGTTCTCAAGGGAAAAATATCAAACACGCAGAAGAAATTCTGAAGTTACTGGAAGCTGTCCAGCTCCCTAAGAAAGTAGCAATTATGCATATTAAGGCACACCAGAAAGTGAGCTCAGATTTGGAAAGAGGGAATGAGCTGGCGGACAGAGAGGTAAAACAAGTGGCCAAAACAAAGGTAAAAACAGAAGGGGCCTTAATACCTGATAGGCAGATTTCCCTAGAAGGTAAGCCAGAATACACCAAGGAAGATCAGAAGCTCATTACAGATTTAGAAGGGTCATATAATGAAGAGGGGTGGGCTCATATGCCACAAGGAAAGTTAATCATTCCCTCTTGCTTATTATGGCATTTGATATGGGAGGAACATAGGAAAAGACATTGGGGAACAGAGGCTCTGTATAATCATTTGATAAGAGAAATTGTGGCTAGAAATTTATACACCACGGTGAGACAGGTGACTCAACAGTGTGATCTTTGCCTCCAGACTAATCCTAAGAATACCCCAAGGCGGAAATGGGCCAGATTGGAAAAAGGAACGGGCCTGGACAACAATGGCAAATTGATTTTACAGAACTTCCAAGAAAAGGGGGGTATCGATATTTATTGGTATTAACTGATACCTTTTCAGGTTGGCCAGAAGCATTCCCAACAAGAACGGCTAAAGCTCGGGAGGTAACTAAAATATTGGTGCAAGAGATAATACCACGGTTTGGGGTTCCAGCAACCATATCCTCTGACAGAGGACCACATTTTGTCTCAAAAATAGTACAACAAATTAGCCGCCATTTGGGTATAGATTGGCAGCTTCATACTCCATATCACCCCCAGTCGAGTGGTCAAGTAGAAAAAATGAACCACTTAATCAAACAGCAAATTGTGAAATTAGGACAAGAAGCAAATT
This sequence comes from Harpia harpyja, assembly GCF_026419915.1. Taxonomy (NCBI): domain Eukaryota; kingdom Metazoa; phylum Chordata; class Aves; order Accipitriformes; family Accipitridae; genus Harpia; species Harpia harpyja. The sequence goes on along the minus strand of NC_068951.1, from coordinate 22,433,604 downwards.
TGACATGGCCTCAGTCTCTCCCTTTAGCCCTTCTGCGTATACGAACAAGACCAAGGGCAAAAGAAGGACTGAGCCCCTTTGAAATTCTGTATGGACAACCCTATGGGATACAGAGAGGGGTGTCTGTACAAGCGGGGGATGAAATTATGACTTCTTACATGGTAGCATTAGGTAAACAACTTAATAAAATCAGGAAGCATGTGGTAGGGACTCGAGGGAGAGGTTTGGATGGGCCTGTACATAATATACAACCAGGAGATTATGTGTATATAAAGTCTCTTACAGAAAAAACTCTGGAGCCGCAGTGGGAAGGACCATTTCAAGTATTACTTACCTCCTTCACCGCGATTAGGATCAAGGAACGGAACGCTTGGATTCATCACACCAGAGTGAAAAGACACCCAAAACTCCATGGAAAGTCACCACAAAATCCGATGGACACTTAGTTTTTACGCGGTAATATGGGCAACTATGGGGACAAGGAGTGTAGCATGGGATGGGAACGTGTTTGTTCAACTCCACGAGAGTATCGCAAAAATAGTGAATCAAACTGATTGCTGGATATGTTCACGTTTTCCTAAGGGTCTCGGACAGGGCTACCCCGTAATTGCTACAGTTTTTTCTAACACCTCGGTGATAGCAGCAGCTTTTAATAACATGTCCCTCACAATGTACACTGAAATACCCTCTGAGAACCTTCAATGGCAAACAGATCTGAGCGAACTGTGGAATGAAACCCAAAGGGTTCCGTGTGTTCAAAGATGCCATCTGAAAAATACAACTAAGAATTCTGGAGGTAATAGCACGGACCCTAGATGTGGATCAGTCAAGGTGTTTGTTGGGAGTTACCCCAATTGTACTGAATATATTAAATATGGTAGCGCAAACATGTGGAACTTCAATCAGACCCGGATTGCAAGAACCCGGGGGCATAATTCTACTAGACCCAGGGGATGGCCCACTCCAGTAGGACTAGGATGGTATTGGATTTGTGGACAGACAGGATATAAAGTGCTGCCTCTAGGCTGGACTGGCCAATGTGCCGTAGGAACCATAGTCCCTAATACCATTGTGGTTAAAAATTTGACTGACAATGATTCAAAAAAATTTTTACGGACTTATATGAAACCAGTAATAAGGCAAAAACGCACCAGCAATCCCCTAGTGGAAAGACCAACTAGATTTCATAGTTTTGTACGATGGCTCATTCCATCATTGGGAGTTAGTGAGTTAGAGAAAGCTCTGCTAAATCTTTCTGCCACTATGGAAATTATTAATAATGCCACAATCGATGCTATAAAGACCCTCCAGGAAGAAACCACTTCCCTAGGAAAAATGGTGCTCCAGAATCGACTAGGTCTAGATATGCTCTTCGCTCAACAAGGGGGCCTGTGTACTGTAACTAATGAACGCTGCTGCACCTACGTTAACCAAAAAAGACGAATAGAAACAGATCTCTCTCAAATTTGGAAACAAACCCAGCTTTTACATTTAATGTCACAAGATGACACTTCATGGGAATTCACTGAGATATGGGAAAAATTAACCTCCTGGTTGCCAAATTTGGCATGGTTGAAGCAATTGTTTGTCACTATAATAATCATTATTCTCTCGTCTGTGGTCCTTTGCATAATGGTTCGGTGTGGCTTCTTGTGCTGTAAGAGTACAGGAGACTCTTACAGTGAATGGAAAAAGAATCAGTTACGACGAAAACTCGAGACCAACAAATACTTTGAGAGGATGCTAGATAGGGAAACAATGTATTAGAAGTACTAGGATTAGATATAGTAAAAGAATTTACTATTTTCTAGAAAAGGGGGGACTGAAACAAGGGGAGTCAAAAGAATCTCAGTAGACATAATAAGGGGGGATGAAGGATGATGTTTAGTGCTTACATTGTTGAAATTAGCTGAGGCAAAGACAGTCTTTGATAAGAAGAGCTAGTCCCAAGGACCAGCCAATGAGGTAAAGACAGCTCCTGATAAGAAGCAGGAGCAGGCCCCAAGAGCCAGCTAAGACTGGTCCTGCGGCTTGGGTGAATACCAAGAAATCACTGAGCCTGCGCAAGAAAAAAGGTTACTAGCGGTGACGAAGAGGAGTCATCTATCTTCATCTCTGCGACCACCAGACGACCACCATAAAGAGGCACTGCGCAAGCGCAGTTGAGAGGAGACTATGGAAATGACCTCTCGGAGCTAATTTTAATATGGAGCGGGGATAGGTCATGCATATGTATAGGTGTATTGTGAATATGTAACACTTGACTGTATAAACTTGAGACAAACTGCCGAGTGCGGCGCGCACGACTTTGGTGGGACTACCCCCCGTGCGGCCCAGCGCTGAATAAACATACCTACTTTACAATCTCACTGATTGTGGAGTCTGTTTTCCGCACGTCAAGGTCTTGGGAAATTTGGAGAAAGCTGAGTGTTAATTTTGTTTTACCAAAATCTGTTAGAGAGCTTAATTTTTCCCTCTGAACTTCTGCAGCAATTTTTCTCAATTGTATATGTTTATAAATCCTTTTTTGTGGTGTGGTCCCCCCTCCCCCCCCCTTTGAGCAGATATTTCTGATTGAGGAGTTAGTGGGATTTGCTCAAGTCCTAGCTGAAAAATTTGCTGTCTCTAGGAACTTCCCTGCTGGGAGTCACTCTGATTCCCTTGATGAGCTTTACCCTAAGCCATTTCCTGCAGAAGCAACCAGGGAAATTTAAAAACTGTCCACGGTCTTATTTACTAGCCTGTTCCATTTTGACGAAAAACATCAGACTGTAACTTTTTGCTTGGGGAGACTGAGAGAAGAGGCAGGAAGACTGAGTACTGCTGATCTGGTCAGGTAGCATTGTTGAGGCTAGGAGAAAATATTTGGCCATTGCTTTAGTAAGGCTGCCACAGTGAGTATATGTGGTAGAAGGCAGCAAACCTCAAAGACTCTAGATTCTGCTGCTAGTCTACATTCAGTGAATTTGTTGTAGTCAAACTGGAATAACTGTAAAACACAGACTCTAGACCACTAAGCCTTTTGTTGGCTGCTGTACTCCGCAGAATAATCGGTATCATGACAGGAAGGCAGATATAAATCTGTTTTTTCTAAATCTGTTCCTGCTTACATATTTGCATCTCATATGTGTAATAGTATATCATTTAACCAACTACAACTTTTAAAAAACATTGAAATCTATGAACGCTTATCTATGCGTGATCCATCAATATACATCACATAAGAGCTAAATGCTAGTTTCTGTTACTTACTATAATACCTGCTACTATCTTACCTTGCACTTGATCTTGGGACTAGGACCAGCTTCTAGTTTCATGCTTTCAGTGTGGTAGAGGACTGATGTTTAAACATTGTCATAGTACAAGCAATAACTTGCAAATAAATGAAAAGGCCATTTGTATCAGTTAACTTTTAATTTCCAATTTTTCTTCCTAGTGTACCTTGTGTGGGGGAAAAAAAAAAGCTGAAGTATTGTGCATCTGTGTTAGGAGGTTTTCAGCTTCCTAAATTGGGGAAGATTTAGCATAGTGTTTGACTACTTGAGATATCTTTTTAGACAGATTAAACCACTATGATTTGTTGAAGGTTTTCTAAAGCCAGGAAGGAAGATCGTGGAGGTCATTAGAGAACCTGCAAAGGCAACAAAGGTTTGGAATTATGAATAAAGGGAAATCATGAATAGAAATTATTTCCATTCATAAAATTATAAGTAAAAATTATTGTCTGTTATATACTAAGAAATAATTCTTTGCAGAGAGAGTTATAGAAACTATAAAGATGTACTAGCTCATATTTCTACTAATTTTTCAGAAGCTCTTCGAGAAATCTCTAAATGAAATGTGTGACATGATTATGTCTTAGTTATTAGCAGACAATGTTTTCTATATTTACGAATAGTCACAAAGGGAGGAAAATTATAAGGGCATGCATAACTCGTTTTGTTTCTTTCAGTGACTGCAATTTCATTATGATTCATGAGGTCTAGACTCAGGACTTCTGAAAAGCCCATCCTGAATTATCGACAGGTGTCACAGCCCTTTAAATTGCTAGAAACAAAATGCATGGTCAAAACCTGCAGTGACTTGCATGTCTTTTTAGGTCATTGCATAGTAGACCTCTATTTTGCATTAAGACAGAGTGCCAGGAGTTAATGGCTACTCTGGTTGGGACTAATGTGTAATACAATTTTCTTTCTTTCCTTTTTTATTTTTTTCTTTTAACTAATGACACACAAAAAAGTATAAACCCAGATTGCATTGAAGGATGAGAGGAGAGGAAAGACAGGCAGGAATTGCTCTCTAAGGAGGGAAGGATAATTAGATTTAAAACCTTTTTTTTTTTTTTCTATTAAGAAAACAGTCCTTGGAGCCATGCAAACTGATGATGGGCCCAGCCTTGCTTGGGTGGTGCAGTCAGCACAGCTACTCCTAAGTAATATTTCAGACCCTCAGGAAGCTTTATTCACTTAAAAAGTGAAAACGACCATTTTTAATCACATGTTGTGCTAAAGGGAATAACCTTTCAGGAGTGCAGGAAGGATTATTTAAATACATCTTCTTGGCTCTCTTTAGGTGAAGAGGAAGTGGAACTTTATACTAAAGTCAAGTTTATGTGAATTAGAGCATGAGGGATTTATGAAGCCCTGGCTACTGTAAAACTCACTCCTCCTGTAGGCTGTTAGCAGTGAAAATAACATCGTGGACCAGTAGATCTCAAAAACTATGGTGCAATACTGCATAAAGTAAAAGAATGAGGCATTTAGTCAATAAACATAACCACAGTAACCCTTGTAAACTATTCAAGCACAGAGTCAGAGTAAATTAAGTTGGGAGTGACCTCTAGAGGTCATCTGGTCCAACTCCTACCACCTCCCCTCCTCAAAGCAGAGCCAGCTTCAAAGTTAGACCCAACTTTAAAGTCAGATCAGGGGACCAACTTGTTAAGTTTTTACTGTCTCTGTGGATGGAGGTTCCCCAAACACTCTGTTCCAGAGTTTGATCATCCCCATTGTGAATTTCTATCTAACCTCAATTTCTTTTGCTGTGACTTTCATCTTTTGCCTCTTGTCTGAAGTTGTGTCTCCAAAAAAAGGCTGGCCATTAGGTAGCTGAGAACAGCAATTAGATCCTGAGCAAATTCAGCTCTCAGCTTCTCTTCATCTGTTTTGTACTCCAGATTCCTTACAATCCTGGTGGCCCTTCACTGGATTATCCAGTTTGTCAGTGTTTTGTACTGGGGAATCCAACATGGGACACAAAATTTTGGATACAGCCTTGCTAATGCCAGATACAGGCAATAATCACTTCCCTTGACCCATTAGTGTGTTCTTACTGATGCGGTTGGTATGAGATTAAGCATTCACCAACAAAAGGATACACTGCTGACTCATATACACCTTGTCCACCTGACCTGCCCTCCCCCAAGTCTTATTCCAAAAAGCTGCTCTCTACCCTTTCAGCCCCCGACCTGCACTGTCACAGGGTGTTTTTCTATCCCAGGTGTAGGTCTTCACATTTTCCATTGCTAAAGTTTTGTCAGCCCATTTCTCCAGCCTGGTGAGGTCCCCCTCCAGTGCGTCAGCTGCTCCCTCCACTTCTTTGGTGTCATTCCCATATGATATGTGTGTAATGTAAGGCAGACTGACCACGCACACCTGTTTGCAAGGTTCCTGCTAGTTGGCAAAGGCAGATTACTAACAGACATTTCAGACAGGATGGAATATAAATGAGGTTTACAGGTTAGATTTCTATTTTTTCTAAGCCAGAAAAAACTGTCTGGCAAACCCCCTTAGGCTAATGTGGTGACTGCATTTACCTTAAATTTTGTAATAATACAGCTATATTCTTTTTGTAAACTCAAAAATTGTACACAAGGACAAGAAGACAAAGTGTAAGTTATTTTATAGGATATTCAAGGTCAATCTTCAAAACTGGAAACAATCACTCAGATATATATTTCTCCTCTTATGTATAAAATGAAATTTGTTATGTAGCCTAAATAACAACAGGTCAATAAGATGCTAAAAATGAATCTGTCATCTGTTTATACATATTTAATTTGCTCTGAATGAGTCATTACATATTTTGACTTGGAAAAAGGCCATGGTTAGTAAAAAGGCCTTTAGACTATTGAACATGTTTATAGATAAGTGTGATAATGTTTTATGTTATTTTACATATACTTGACCTTCATATATGTGGACATTTTTGGTGTATATCTTAATTGTATAGGCCAAGCTATTTTCAAAGTATATACTGTATCCATTGTATATACTATATTTAAATAGCATTTGTAGAAAAGTATTTACCAGTTGGGGAGGAGTATGCTTTTTTAAAAATTTTATTTTAACAGCCTGTTAGGGGCCTTACAGTCTATCTCTTACAAGAAAATCTGTCTTCGTCATTTGTTGTTCAGGTATTGTGTAATTTTAGTCTTGCAGAAGAATGTCAAACTCTTCCTGTTTGAAATTGTTAACAAAAGTCATCATTTCTAATCTAGATCTTCTAGACTTGGTGAGAAGCCATCTGCCAGGAGTGTAGTAGGTGGGGTTAATCTCGTACTAAGCAACCAGAATAGGAGATGCTTTGTAAGGTCCCTTCCAGTTCTACATATCTAAATTGTATGATGTTCAGCCTTCCCAGTATTGCTGCTGAGGTACACCAAAGCTGGCTAATGAGTTTGAAAGGATTGCTAAGGCTGCAGTGACTGGCTCCACTGTTTGGATGTGAGATGCAGGAAACAGGGACTTCTGCTTGAAATCTGTAAACTGTAACGCTACTCTGTAACCATGACAAAATTAGGCTCATTGTCCATTGTGTGTAGGATGCAGGCAACATTTTCCCTGAGAGGTTTTCCAAAACCCCAGCCAGCCATGGGATGCTATGCCACTGAAATCAGGAGTGCAAAGTCTAATGTTGCTTTCAGCAATTGTTCTTTTCAGCACAACCCAGCAAGGGTTGGAAACAGTGATTTAGGTGTTCAGGTTAGGCTTTTGCCTTTCACTGAGACTTCTGAAGTGTGAGTTGGGCCCTTCTGAAATTTCAAAAGAGCTGAATTGCATGTTAGACAGTGGATTTTGGGTACTTAACTGAGTGTGGCCAATGAAATATATATGTTGAGTTTTTATTGTATTGTGACTTGTAAATCATACCTTATGTAATCAGTGTAACTTGTTAAAGAACTAGATTGAGTCTGAGGAGCTAACAGGGAGGGGAGCTCTAAACAGAGCAAAAGGCAAAAACGGGTCAGGTGTATTCCTATATGTCATGAGATCACATGTATCACATGTGCAAATGTAGTTCGTAGGCAAATGACTCAAAATTATGTTTTTCCCTTTGTATTATTTCACAGTTTATGTGTTTAATATATGGTATAATCATTTTTCTCTTTAATCTTTTATCAACTTTTATCAGACCAAAATGAAGTGTGAAGATAGATGGCTATTAAATGTAAATACCAACAACACTTCAAAAGGTTCCCTTTCCCTTGCTTCTCTTTCCATATTCTCAGCAGGATGAAAAGTTATGTAGGTGCTTTAAAACTGTACTGAGTCTTTTGACACATGGCATGTTCCTCCTTAGGAATTAGCAAAAGAGCTAATATAGACCAGATATTTAACCTTTGCCACCAGAGGTGTTAGTGTTTAAGGGTTATTGTTCAGGAAATGAGAACATCCCAATAACTGGTGAAATAAAGATTACAGAACATTACCTTTTATGTGAAATTCTAAAATTATATTTATTGGCCAATTCACAGAAAGTGCCGTAGTGACCACAAAAATGAATCTGGTTTTATAGATGTACAGGCCAAGTTTTAAAATAACAGATCTATTTCCATTATGCATTTAATCAATCATGTGGAAAACATATGGAGATTAACAATCTCAAATTCATAAGTGACTGTGCAAATTGACATGGCTTTTATGAAATATACCACGAAAGGGGTTTTATACAACTTATTCCCACTATATGTAGTTAGGTTTCATGTACTTTGTGTCAAAATCTACCGTACATTTTCATAAGGAAAATGTTGGGGTTTTTTAAAAACAACAACAGCAGATTTGTATCTGTGTTCAAAAATCATTTTGATTTCATATTCACCTTTTTAATTGCATATAGTCTTTTAATTCATCATTCTGCATAAATTGTATAGATTCATGCTTTCATAAATGCATTTAGCATCTGCAACAAGACATTTCAAGATGTGGTTTATGATTGTATCACATATAAATTAAGATATTTATATAATGAGCATCTCTCCTGGACTGAAGAGTCTGTTGTTTTAAGACACACTTAAAGGGTCACAACCATACAGAATATGTTTATTTGAATCCCATCTGGTATATTTTTTATTATCAATAGAAGTGGCCATAACTACGCAGAGATTGGACTGCTAGGAAAGAATCCCAAGCTACAAAATGCATGCTACCAACCAGTTACTGCTCTTCAACAGGAACTAATGCACCAACATGGAAGCAAATCTGGGAAATGATGAACTGTGTGTGAAAAGTTCTACATTTTTGCAGGCAGGTGAAGTATCACTTTTACTGTCAAGCTATGATGAAATATGAAATAGAATTGTCCCAGCCAATTAGAGCTCAGAGCTGTTACATTCAACATGATAAGGTTATTTCTCAGTTCTTCAAAATCCTACACTCTCAATAACATATAAGATATTTCATAACCATTAACATGGTTAAATCTGACTCGAAACAACCCCTTCCACCAAAGTCCAGCAATATTCAGGGTGAATGTCTGATTCCTGCTCTGCTGCTCGTCACAACTTCGGTCATGTTTTACAGTTCCTCGCTCAGGAATTCTTCATCTTTTTTCTTTCCCTTTGTGTTGCAACCTCACCTTGCAAGGCTTAATCATCTTGTCACCTGGTCTATAAGACTTAAGTTACTCTTCATGCAATTATTAATGTACTTTTCATGCAATGGCTGGTTTTGGAAAGGTGGGCAGAGAAGTGACAGGAAGCTATAATGACACAGAGTTTTTTAGAAAACTGAAAGGTATTTCCACTAGCTTTTCTCATCCACTGTTATTAGCCACTGCCAAGGTAGTCATCTTTGATCATGTGACCTAGAACCAGTGATGGCAATTCTTCATTCCCGACAATATTATTTGTACAATGCTGGTTGACACCTATTAGGGACAGAGATGTGCTGAGGGAAATGTATAGGACCCTTAATTCAACACTGGAAGGCTTAGTGTGCCTGCTCTCCCTTTTACATCAATCCTTTTAGAGCAAATGAGGAAGACAGTTCTATTTCACTTGGGTCTTAGTGATGCAGTGGGCCTTTGAGCACAAGGATTTCAGTTCTGTTTTGGCTTTCAGGTACAGAAGGTTGGGGTAGAAGGAGGAAATACATCAATTAAAAGACCCAAGCTGACTTTGTACATCCTTCCTGGTTGTGTAATCAGGCTTCTGAGCCAGAGAACAGAGGTTTGCTTGAGGCATGCTTGAAAACTAACCGTATAGTCATTGTGCCAGAGGCCATAAATGCATTGCACATTTGCAATATAATGTTAGGCATGGCAGTACTCGGAAAAGTTGGCACAATTCTATTTCTTTGCAGCAGTTAATATATGGCTAGAAACCTTGAGTACTTGTTTTAGAAAGTAGGTGCATTCTACCAGTGAGATTTGAGGAGAAACAACATATACTAAACTGTCTTAAAGGAATATATTGGTAATAGTTACTGTTTAGTGTAGGGACACTTAAAAGCATGGGTATGTGAATGACAATGCCTGTTTTCAAATTAATGATAACAACCTAAATTTTAACAAACTACTACTTTTTTTTATTGTTTGGTTGGCTTTGTTTATTGGTTGGCTTTGTTAAATCATACCGACATAAAAGACACTGCCAAATTCATATTATATGAGAACTTATCCATAGATTACAGCAAAGATGTTTTTAAAAACCAAGTTTCAGTATAAATTTATTGTTTAACCTTTGACAACCTACACAGTGACACACACCAACACAGAGCACTTTAACAGAGTGAACTGACCATGACTAACTTAAGGAAATACCAGGTTTTTTAGTCTGTGTATTAATGACATTTCATGAAAAGTTAAGAAACGGGAGACTGAAGGAATGAATTGGGAGGAGGAGGGATTCATAGCCTCTCTAATAAATGACCAAAGGCAACAAAATTGATAACTATCTAAAAATATTCAAAGGATATAAATCATGGTTAGAGGCATTATTTAGGGTGGTGCAAAAAGGTATAATTGGGATGAATGAGATAAAAATTACAAAAAGCATTATTTAAATTTATTACCAGGAAAAGCTTTCTAATGCTGAATTCTAATAGCCCTAGAATAATCTCCCAGGGGAAGTGGTAGAAGCCCCAGGCTTAGACACATTTAAGTAGGTTGAACACCCCCACTCCTGCCCCTAACACTAGAAAATATATTCTAGGGAACAATTCTGCACTGTTAGCATAATACTCTACCTGTACTACTTTTTCTTCCTGTCTATTAATCTTTATTTCTAGGATTTAATGAGTCTAGCAGCAACTTCTAAACCCACTGAAATTTAGATGAAAAAGTTATTAGGAATCCTAACCATAGTGCGTATTACTCTGCAAAGCAACAACCCACTCTGGTATATCTTTCTGTCCCTGATGTGATGACCCTTTGAACAGAACTGCCTGTTAACCACAATCAAGTATTTACTCAAGATTCTGGTGGTGCAGTATTTACTACAGAATATAAAAAAACATCTTTTGAGATGTACCTCACATTTTTTTGGACCAGTTTGTGGAGGATCTAGCAATAAACATGCTAATGGTTGATTCTGAGAACAGAGGTAATAGCTTCAGCTCTCAGAATTGTCCAGGGGTGATCATTATCCTTGAAAATTTTTTGTTATCTTGTGTAGTTTCAAAAATCAAGATTCCTACCTATGTGGTCACTTAAGAAATTGGATCATTACAAAAAGTTTACTTAAGAGACTTTGCAACATGGAGTACAGTCTTTCTTGGATATTCCCGGTTCCTTATCCAACCTATGGAGTATGTTGGTTGTAGAGAATCTCTAAAACTAATCAACACAGTTGTCTGTGTGCAAAAGTTCTGTTTCTTACCTCAAATTAAAATGTGTGGTAACTGTACCATAAAATTTGAGTCACTACAGACGAAACGTTTTTGCCCAAATCACCATAGGCCTGCCTTGGCTGTAAAGCATTTCCTACTTAATGTAGGCACAGTGTAGCAACATTCATCATGGTTTTGCTCCTTTCCCAGCTCTGCTGAAGGTAGTGTAATGGTAACTAATGAAGCAGCTACAGACAGCAGCAACCATGCTAAATAACTTAAGGTTCTAGTTTATTACCACAACAACCACCTCCATGCTGGGAATGATTATGTGATTTTTTTTGTATATATGTATATGCGTGTGTGCATATATACATGGTCATCTCAGAACCTTTCAATATCCTATATTCATTTTCCTTCTTGTTGATTCTGATAGCTGTCCTGGACATGAAAATAGCATGTTTCCATTTTCTTACTGTTTGACACTCAAGCTTTTAATCGCTCTTGTTTCTAGAAGATTAAATTCCAGCTTTTTTCACATCAGCTGTAAACCTTAACTCTTTTTGTCTGTTATTCATGCATTATTCTCTTCTACCTCTCTGTTCACTCTTCCCTAAATAATAATTTAATTTTCTAAAAGAACTGACTGCGGCTGATCCATTCCACATTCTAAAGAGCATGCCCAGTTAAAACAACCATCCACCTTCTCATCTATATGTATGCACGTTAAGCAGATTGTAGACAGGAATTTGTTGCCAATTTCAGTACTGTTTTGAAATGTCATTGTAGTCACAGGCTTGGTCAGGGTTATCTGATCAAGTCTTTTGTATCTGTTTAAGTATTTAGGGGAGGCAGGAGTAGAAAGAAAAAAGACATTTTAATTTTAACAATTTGTTCGTTTGTTTGTTTTTTCCTTAGGATATCCTGAAAATATCAGCCAAAAATTATTTTATGGGTTAATATACCTAGAGGAACCTGAAAGAACTTTATATCCAGTTGGGAAGTTAAACGCCTCTGAAAACCCCAAACAGCATCTAGATTTATACAAAAAGAATAGGTAAGACAGCAGAAAGGCCTTTTACTCCCATGAAATTTTCTGGGTTTCTAAAGTGTGAGTATAGAATACGATTGTAAAACCTTTGTCCCCCATTTGGAGACAGCTTCTCTTTGCATGGCAGGCTTTATGCGCCTTGCTTAGTGAAAGCTGCACTCTTTTATCATATGATGTACTTAGGTGGGAAAAAATTCTGCTGCTTTGTTCTCAGCATAGGCATAAATACTGACAATACACAGCCCTGTAGCTTCAACAGCTGATGAACGCACAATTTCCACATGAGTTAGAGTTGAAAACAGGAATGAGGGCTTTTTCTGAACTCTATTTTAAATGTTTGTAATGTTTCAAACTATTGTGAGTGTTTCTTCATAGGCAATCACTAATGAAACAAGAGCCCAAAGTTCTTGACTGTAATCATTGTGTCATTCAATTTGTGTGTGTGTTTAGGGTGTTCTACAATGGAGGGCTGTAAGTAGAGCTGCAACAGAATTATTGAATCGTAACATCACCAAGCTCTTTGACAGTGCTTTTCATCTACAGGGCTCACAGTACTTTGCAAAGCATGTCAGTATCATTATTCCTATTTATAAGCAGAGAAATGGAAACTGTAGCTGGTGAACCACTGTCAATACTTACTCAAAAGGCAGCAAAATGCCTCTGGGGGAAAAGGGTACTTGATCTGGTAACTGCCTTTTCATCACCAGGAATGAAGTTAGGAACATACAAAACCACCTGGATTCATTTTCTTGTGTTAAGCTTCAACAATATGGGTTAGAATTGTTTATTATTTTAAAACTCTTTGTTAGACAGAGGTTTATGAAATGAAAGCCCTTGCTCCCCTTTCACTTTTGCTCTGTTTGAGCATTGTGAATTTTTATTTTATGATCCTGTCTTCTTTAGGTGGGGCGGGGGGGGAAACCTAACCAAAAAACCCATACCAGGCTTGTACCTTGTTACTCGTACAAAGGTAATGAAATATAATTACCTTCTGAGGTACCGCTGGAGTAATTTTCCTGATAGATTTAGCAGAAACATTTCTTGAGATTGAGTGTGTTAACAGAGTATGTGTTTTACTCTGCTGTAGCTTTAGTGGTCATCCTTCAAACCTGACTTTATTCTCCATGCTAAGAATCTGGATTCCAGGAGAGACTAACCAAAAAAAACCCAACCCCCAAACAACAAAACACCCTAGTGCTAAAGCAGTCTAATCACTGTTGGTTCATCTGAGACTGTCATCTCCTTCACTGGAAATCTGAAACATGCTGCATTAAGGGACCTGATACATTTCAGCTTATAACACTCCCCATACTGTTTGTTATGCTTTTTAAAAAAAAACCACAAAACCTCCCAAACATTTGACCCAAATGTACAAAGATTGTACAGGATCTCTGTTTGCTTCTTTCTACTTTGTGTAGAAAGTATTTATATTGTATTGCAAAGTGCTCCATGGTTTGGACAGAAGCATGGGGGCCATTTTTTTTTTTTGGCAACACCTAGATCATTGAGGGACTTGGGTGGCTGCCATTCTTATGGCTGTTTGGAGTGGCATTTTTACACTATGAGGTCTGTGTATTCTGTAGGCAATGATGATGTGGCATGAACAAAGCTTGTCATCTTTCTCAGCTTAGCCTGAGGAGGCAGAAACCTAATGCTATTATATGGTTGGTGATACTGGTTGAAACATGAGGAAGATCATATTTACATAGCACAGTATTATGTACAATCAACAGTAATAGTTTTAGTTGTTTCAAAGGTGCTTTTGCTGTCTTTGACAGACCTTTTTTTTACTTCCATCTCCTCCTTAGATTTGCCCAACAACTGATGTATGAGAACTGCCTTAAGCTACAGGTCAGCAGCTACAGGGATCATTCAGAGGTGCATTGATCCCAAGGTTTACAGTCAAAAGTAAGTGAAACATCAAGATGAGGCTACTGCACATCCGGGTTCCCCCAAATATTTCCACTTTTTTTGTTCAGTAATTTTATCTGGCAGAACCAGAGCTCATTGGCTATTTGTTTGTCTGTGATTTCCAGCTAGCCAGCAAGATGACTAGCATCTGACTGGGATCCTGAAAAGCCATAAATTGGCCCATTTTAAGGGCACAGATGCTATATCCTTTGATTCCAGCATTTCCAAATAGTCTCAGAGCAACTCTAGATGTGCTGTCTGAATCCATGCAGCTTCATAAAAAATGCTGGATAAAACAAGAGGTGTATTTCCAATCTAGATAATATATATATTTTTTTTAATATATATAGATATACACACACATACAATATTACTTAAAATTTGTATGTATACAAACTATTATATATATGCAATAAAATTTGTCAGTTTGTGTATGTTTTTGCAAAATTCTGCTCATATCACTGTTACTTCTCAGTCTGGCAACTGTCAATATTTGTCCAAAATTTTATTTAATGAAATTGGTTTTTTTAACACCAGGATTCAATCAAGAAATGAATACCTAAGTATATTTAAAACACCTTTTTACAGCTTGATTTTTCTGCCAAATGAGCTGTTTTCTTGCTGTTAACCTATTGGTGCTTTTTAAGAGTAGTGCAGAAATAGTATACAGTATACATCCGGCAAACAGCTATACTCCACAGAGGTGAAGCAAATTTGCGAAAAAAAATTAGGATATTAGTCAGGATGTCAGACACCAAGATTTTTAGCACTTGGCTCCTTTGCCTACTGCTACATTCCTGGAAATTGTTTATATGGGAATTGCATTTTGCTATGAGATTTTGTTGTAATTTTCAATAAGCATACAAAAACTGGTGGGGATATACTGGTATTGAGATATTTAATCTAGTCAGCATGAGTGAATTAAGGGACGAGGAGACTTTTTTGAAGCCCTGGAGGTGTCCTCACAGTTTAATTGCCTCTCCCTCTCTAAGTATCCATACACTTTTGCAAACATCCTTAATTTTGGTATTATAATGCATATTCCAGGATACCGGGAGCAGCTCCATGGGTCCATCCCACCAGACCTTTACCCGCTGTCACCTCTGTGAAGTCTTTCATTCTCCTCTTCTGCTAAGCATGGATGGTGGTGGAGATGAATGGGGTGGTGCACATGCTGGCATCAAAACTTCCAGAAGTGTCCCAACCTGCTGGGATCCTCACCAGGTAAAAAGCATTAGAGCTGCCTCTCAGGTTACAGGTCAGGGAAAGAGACAGCTGAGACACAAAGTAGGTACAGGGCTCAAAAGGGGTTACCAAAGTAAAGTAAGGGCTGCTACTGAATTACCCTCTGACCCGTCCTTAACCTGGGGCTACTAATGTCCCGTGGCATTATTTTCAGCTTAGGGTCAGGTGGGAGACAGTGGACTTCATCCCCACTAGAGGAACTTTATAACCCTCTGACCCTTGCTGAGTCTTATTTTCTTCCTGAATGAAGCAAGGATGGTGCACGTGCTCACAGCAAGCCCAGTATTGCACCACACCAGAAAGGGAAATAAACTGCACCTTCCCATTAGCCCTTGGGGAGGGAGATCATCACCAGTTAAAAAGCAGTCAAGCCACCACTGCAGGATACTATTGCCTGTTTGAATGAACAAATAACAATGTTTTATTTTAATTAGTATTAAGGATGTCATAAACCCTACATATCTATTTCTAATTTGAACTGGTGTCAGCCAGTGCAGTAACTATTGAGATTAATTGAAACAACTGTGCACTTTAAAGTTTATTTGCAAAGATAAAATATCTGTGGAGGGGGTAGAAGTGAAAAAGAAACGTGAGCTATTGATGACAAAAGCAACTTAGGCAGTTATATTAATTCAAATAACACAGTGTATCACCATCTTGAATTTGCATTTGTAGATTTTCCAGCCTTCGATTAGGATTTCAAAAATTTAAAGGCATTCATTGATGTGATGTCATTTTAGACCTCTGACACCATGTATTATGGGTACCTCTTCAGAGGTGGTTTCGTTTTTTTTTGGATGCACTTGTTTATTGCTAGTGTAAAACCCCCACATTTATTTGTGTGTCTTGATAGCTCAACCTTGCAACTGGGCTAAGGATAAACATTACATCTTAAAAAGCCAGACACTGCAGTTGCCATTTTTGAGTTTGCAGCATAAACAATTTTTTTCAGAGAGGAAAGGAGAGATTTTTGGCTTTTGATTGGGGGTGGGGAAAGTGTCTGTATGCGTATGCCCGTATATATGTATATGTTCTGGTTTGGTTTTAGGTGAGTAGTTTACATAAAAAAAATAATTCAAGGGGGGAGGACATACTGCTAAAATTATTTCAGAAAAAGTGATATTTCTATGTCATTCTACTAGTAGGCTTTTGCTTATGAAGCCATTGCTTTCAACTTCTGTACAAATATTCTAATGTTCATTTTATGAAGAAGTATCTCATTCTCACTAACACTTTGTGAAAAGGATTTTTCTGTTTATTTAAATGAAGAATGCTGCGTAACGCACTCCAGTGAGTAATCTAAGTACAGTGATGCATTTTAGTTTGCTGAATATCTTGTTGCAAACCAAATTTTAGTGATAATACACATGCCTGTATTACTTTGCTTCGGTTTAAAAATGTAGGTTTATTTACAGTAGAGAAAATACTTTGCTTCTTGTGTAATGTACCAGCACGACCTGAAAAGATTTGCTTCCAGTAACAAAAAGACAGAAATCTGTTAGATGGGGAAACACACTGATGAAGAAGACATGAACATATAAAAGAATTAAAGGATGTCAATAAGGTGGTAAATTGCTGTCTTCAAGTTTCCCTAATGTTTCCTGTGATAACAACAATAATAATAATCAGGAATAACAGAAACTTTAAAAATAATTTAAGTCCAGTTTTAAATCTGAAATTGACTTTTAAATATCTATTTTTAATTTTAAATCTTTTTTTGTTTCTGAGCAGAAAACTTTGCTGATATGCTGATAACAAGCATCATGAAGACCCTGTTTCATGTCACTAACAAAATTTAACACTATGAAGTGATTTAGGATATTAGGATGCTAGGAAATATTCTAACATAAAATTTCTGTTCAAGATATTCAGAAATTTTAAAATTAATTTTTTATTAAACAGAAATTTTGGTGAATTTTACTATCTTTATTCCTGCAGATAAATTGTAGTTATGTGGGCTTGATTCTGCAAATATTCTTCTAAGTTTAATACACATGAGAGACCAGAATAAAAATAAAACAGGACTGCTCACATAAGAAAAATTCTATATTGCCAGTCTTAAAAATCATGTGCCAACATGATTGTGGGAACAACAAAAAAGAGCATGAAGATGTCTAAATTTAAAATTAATTTAGCATTCTTCTCATTTACTTTCTAGTTATTAAACTACAAGGTCCAGTTGCTGTCAGTCTTTCCCTGCAACTGTCAGATACAGAAACTGGAATTAATTAAAAGAGGCCCCAAACCCACAATATATGCTCAATATTCAAAGACGTTCAGGAGCTGCTAATAATTTAGTGTTGCGGGAGGTGGATAACCTCAAGATTGCTCAAGTTACTCTTTGCAGTATCAACTGCCATTCACGGGTGCTCAAGAAGGTCCTGTTGTGTACAAGACTGATGACTGCCTGTTTCTCTTGGAGACAGGCGAAGAGGAAACAGTTCATTTTAAACAGTAAGTTACAAAAGCAAAAGTCAATGATGAAATTGTAAAGAAAAGGAAGTACTTCGCAGAAAAAAAACCCAGACAAGCCACTAGGCAGCATTCAATTCCATGTTATTTTGGTTTTTTTATGCATTAGAGCAGTTAGTTAGTTGTCCTAGCAAGTGGTGCATCATTTGGTATGCAGAGAATTTGAAGATGCAAAGATCATTGAGGAAAGGGGACAAAAAACACACCACACAGGCTTATCAACACATTGTATGTAGCTTTGCTTTTTTTTTTTTTCCTCCTTTTTAAACAGTGTTTAAGAAAAATATGCTGTGTTACCATAACAAACTAAAATACTCTCTCAACCTCTTCAGAGTTTAGGTTTCGTTTTCACTTCTTTTGGTTCCAGGTAGGTTTTATTTGTTCTTCTTCTACTTTATAAAACCTTTTCTCAACATTAATGGCTTCAGCAAGAATAAATAAGGGAGAATTATGAGCACAAAAGGGAGCTGACAGTTGTGTAAGTATGTTGTCACTTTCTCTTTTGCCACTCATAGGTGGGTAACGGTACAGAAGAAATAGGGCATAATGTTTTATAGAATACAGTCAGACAGGAATTCCAGCTGGCATTCACTAAAGCAAAAGGGAACACTTTCCTCATGTAAAATCATTGTTTAAATCCCAACCGTACATAGCTATGGAATAATGGGGTCACTTATTTTCCACTTGTTCAGTAAGATACTGCAGCAATCTAATGATTTTACAAGACACACGGTTTAAAGCATTGATTTGCTGCAAATTGCTCAATCCATAACTAATGAGCAGGTCTACAGGTTTTCAGTAAATCAATCCATTAGAATTTACAGTTTGCATAAGATCATATTACTCAACCTGTGGACACAGAACAATTTTTTTTTCGTAACCTTCAGCAGCCACTTATTGCTGTTTTTTTAAACTCTCTTAAGTTTCTATGGATGGATTGGATAAAATCCCTGTATTCGAGGGCTCTGACAGCATGCCTGAAAAATACACTGTCCACTTCTACACAGGCACACATGCATCCCATGTCAAGTCCTAGATATTCCCTCGTAGAAGACAGTTAACATCCAAGAAGGCAGGACGAGACAACAAATGGAATTCAGTCTCTGTCACCTGTAGCACTAAAACTCTGCCCCAATTTGAAGGTGGATTATATTCTTTACACCTGTAAGAGTGTGATGTCAAATGGCAACTGTTATTTGGACCCACACAATTCTTTGTAACAAGCTGAAATCTCTCCTGTATGAAAAAAGAATAGCAAAGGCAAAAACCTCTATGGATTGAGTGACAGGACTTTTGTCACGTATCTGCGGTATAGAAACAGGAACTTGAGAACTATGCTTGCTAACAGATCAAGTTCTAGATTACTTTATTACTGGTGATGCCTGTATGTTTGTACCATGTTTTCTCCAGGCTTTGTAAGAAAAAGGTCAGTTCTATCATTATCAATTACTACAACAAGATCATTTTAGGCAAAACAGTTACAAGCAAGCAAAAGATCAAATCCTGTCAATGAATTCATAGACTCTGAAAAAACATTGTATTGGTTGTTAGAAAAGAGCAATGTGGCTGGAGGGCTGTTAGTATGGGAGTGTTGAATCATCCCACTCCAACTGCTCTTGCCTGGTGCCATTCTGTTTGTCTCCCTTTTGGACAATGACTTCCTCTTCCTCCTCCTCCTCCTCCTCCTCACTTTCATCTGATTCATCACTGGTTGTGTCTTCATCTTCATCTTCTATGTCGTCTTCCTCACTCTCCTCTTCTGTCTGGTGAGGCTTTTCATATTTCTACAGTACAATTAAAGAAATGGAGACAGTAGAAGAAAAGTGCCTTCTTCCTAGCCAGTGGCTGTGAGAATGTGAGCATTTATTCCACTTTTGGAAACGCTAACATGCTGGGAAAATCTACTTTCAATCATTATGCAACTATTATACAATTCAGTAGCAAATACTAGAAAAATACTGTAACAAGAACGGAATGTCAATAAGCAATATCTTTGTTAGTCAAGCTGCCAAAATGTAACACTTCAATGTCAGTTTCTTTAAACTGCTGATCATTTCCCCTCCTTTTAGTGTATTAGTGCTTACATTAAACAGTTAAAAACAAAGTAACTATATCATCTTGGGTACCTAGGGTGAAAATATGGGTGGAGAGGAAGTAGTGTTGTACCCAAGAATTCTTCACCATCCTATTTAGTAATTATATATCATGCTAAATATTAAGTGCTCAATTATATATTATTATGGTATGCGGAGCTGAAAACTGAGATGGGGTCCTGAGTCTATGTACATACAACTGTTCTGCCAGGCCTAAACAAGTGTACTCTGAAAGAGGCTTAAAATTCACTGCTGAGTAAGCTACCAGCCCAGACAGTAACTCCTGGTAGTATCATGATATAACACTATGCCTCAGTTATTGTACCTCCATGGGGTTGACGGTAATAGTCAGAGCAGAATCATCCCAATCCATTTCATTTTCTTTACTTCCTTCGTTGTCTGTAGAGCTGTGCTGATGAGCTGTCCGAATTCGATAGACCCCCAAGGTTATGATGAAAATGAGTATGCTCACACAGATTATGATAATGATAGTAGCCACACTTGGAACAACTGGAACAAAACATGGAAAAGGGAATGGGCTTGTATTTGTGGAACAAATTACCTACAAAACACTAAACACATTGTCTATTTTTTCGCCTCAGCACCTCTTCCTTTGCGCTGAGAATCAGCACAGTCACCTGCCATGTGCCTGGTATTACAGAAAGTGTTGACAAGTGCCCACCTACTAAGGCAGAGCATACACAAATGGTGTTTACAGATATCTTATAATGAGTATTATAAACCATAACTAAAAAAGTGATTATGCCTAGCACTTGTTCTTTAAGGCACTTTATTACAGAAGACAAGTAGTCAATCAGTACAGAATCAATTAGTTTCAGAACCAGTGTTTTTGCAATAAGGTTCAGTTATGTTACCTGCATGCTGTCCCCTTCTGATTACAGCTGAGGCATTAACCTCACTTGTGAGCAAAAGTATATCTCAAAGCTTTTATTTTCAAAGGCTTCAAACACTTGCACTGTGGATTTAAATCTCAATCTCCAAGAAATAAAATAACACATTGCCACTCAATTTGCCTGTGTTACAACCTTCCTGGGAGACTCTTGAGGATTCAAGACATTTCTTCTCACTGTTCTGTTGCACTCTGAAAAGTCTCTGTCTCCACCTAGTCACAGGAAGAAATCTCCCTGAATTATTCTTATATTATCAGCTCCATAATTAGATTAGTGGAGAAGTGCTGCCACTTTCTATGTACCTTTGCTATGCAGGTACTGCAGTTCCAGGAGCTATAGTAGTTCTGTACCCCATTTTATTGCGTTGCCCTGCCTGTAACAATGGAACTGTGAAATCAGAAAAATATTAAAGAAGAAAGAACTAGTTTGCAATAGTTCATTTTGTAAAAATTCAGTTTCATTTTAGTTAAATGTCTGTACAAGTGTACAGAAAAATACAGTAACTTTCTAAGCATAACTGTATATAAGTGCTTATAACTACCTACACTTTACATGAGCTTTACTTCTTTACATATGTATTATTCAGCTAAAAGGATTTCAGAATCCAGCATTTAAACAGGTATCTTTGCCCTGGGTTTAACTAACTTCATTGAAAAGGCTTCAGATTTGGCTATATATTTTTAACTCATATAGTCTAAAATTTAAATTCTGTATTTAATATATACTAATGTGCCCTGCACATGGCTAGGTGGACCTATCTTCTCTCCAGAGAGCTTCAAACTGAGGCCTGTACAGCAGCTCACACAAGCACTGCAGCAATTATATATTTAAAAAATAATACAAACATCTCTTCTTTTTGCTTAGAAAGGGGTGGGCAGAAAATAATATGCCATAAAAATACAGATGTACAAAGACAATATGAGCATAAATATTATCCTTCATACTAGTCAATACTAGAAACTAGACATTTTCTTAACGATGTGGTTCAGAGTACATAACCTTTAATGAAGACTTTAAAAAAGGATACCAGTTTTTAAATACAAAGTACCTTCTTGGAAAGAAAGAAGAGAATTCAGTGTTATCTTTTTTAATACCTGTGCAATGATCTCTGTGAGGTTTCACAAGCAACTATGGACTTCAGGGCTTTATTTGTTGACCAGGCTGAATCACAAGGGAAATACTGACATACCAGAATCATTGTGAGGAGTCTCTGTAAAGTCATCGCGTACCTGAGTTGTGAACAGTACTTGTGCTTCCCTCAGGGTGGTGGACAGATTGGAGAAATTGTGGCTGTGCTATCATATGATTTACATGGTCCATGAAGTTGGAGTTGGAGCTGTGTAGAACATTAACCTGGCACAAGAGAAAAATAAGAGATCAGATATTAAAAAGTGCTCTATATTCCAAGGCTGCTGGTTCCATACATTATATTGAACTATGAAGTCCATCAGCAGATAGGAACATTATTACATAGATCTTAAAGGCCAAATTCACTTTTTTTATGCCAGTGAAAAAATACACAGGTTAATATTTTTCTCATTTCTAGCATTAAAAATGCATTCTAACTTTTCTAGCTGTAGACTATGAAGTGGCACAGAAAAGGATTTTTTTGATTTACCTGTCTGGATAAGTAGTGACTTTTTTTTCTCCATGCTAATCAGCTTTTAGATGTTTCCTGAAAGTTAGTGGGAGATTTGTCACTCCGAACACTGAGAATGTATCAAACTCATTGAGTTTAAAACCAAAACAGTAAGAGAGAATTAAAAGAGATTTCAGTTTTTCCTGCGTCCCTACTTTCAGAGTGACTTTCTTTGAAGATACCATATTAGTCCTCTGTCCTACTAACAGTTATAAGCAAAAACCCTGAAGTCATTGTCAGGGTTCCAGAATGCTAAGGTGAAAAGAATTTTCAATACAATGTAAACATGTAAAAGCTTTCAGAACCAATTATTAAGGTTTGAGCCAATTGCTAAGAAGGTCCTGCCCTTTCCTGTAGCTACTTGGTACCTGGGTTCTAGGCTGGATAAGCTGGTTCTTCAGACTAGGTCCACGATTCCTGCTGAGGTGCATCAGCAGTAATTCTCAGTCCCTGAGCCACTGTGCTGCACTAGACTTAGTACCAGCACACATAAGCTCAAGAGAGCTATCTAAATATTCCTGTGGTAACTGACCATGTCTGGGTAGTGGATCCAAGAGAATATGACAGATGAAGTCCATCCTGCACATTCGTTACCTGTATACTGACTTTCCTCCTCAAAGAAATCTGAAATCATGTAAATTACCAGGAATGATCTCCATCTGATGAAGAACAAATTATAAAACTTATTGTAAGGGGGTAGTGCTTAGAAAAACTGAAAAGGTGAATGCTGCAGGAAAGAAAAGTATGTCAGGTTAAGTAAAAGAATAACTGGTCTAAGGAAAATAATGAGGCTGTAATGATTTACTTTCAAGCAGGTGCATAAATCTTCAAAAAGACATGTAGGAGATTTTACATTATGGAAAAACAATGGTGATGACCTTAGCCTCCATTCTGTTTGAACAGGAATAATTGCCTGTGTTAGTGGAGTTCAATATAAGGGTCATCTCCTTACATATACAGCAGAATAGAGAGACCCACATTGAGGTATGCCCACAGAAGTCAACTTCCTATTTGAATGGCACTTAGAATTTTTACTCTATTTGATTATAGTTACCAGAATGTGTCAATCATTTTACATATTTTAAAGAAAACTCGATGTCGCTGAAGATAAGGCTAGTGCTCAGCCTCAGTGCTAGAAAAGAAAACTTGACTAAATGATTGCTTACCTCCAAGTTAAATTCATTGCTAATGTAACGTCCATTTAGCTCTGAGCACTTGACTCTGAACTTTCTGTCAAAGGTGGCAGAAGTGTACCAGTTGCGATATCGAATCTGCCGAAGAACCTGTTCATAGTTGTGCATACTGTCCACACCTGGAATGGTGGTAGAGCAGTAATAATCTCAAGGACATGCTATGTAACAAATGCTCTATACAGTACAGAAGAAATCAAATGTTCACAGAAAATACAAAATTTGGCAGAATGATCTGAAAATGGCAGTGCATCAAATATTCCCTGATAGAGCCTCTGGCTGATACTAAATTATGTGAGAATAGTTTCTGGAAATGAATGTAGGTCCATAATGGAGAAGAACAAATACAACAGCAAAGATTTAGAATAAAATATTTAGTAATTGAAAAAAATGGCCAATTTGTTACCAGCACTGTGCAGGAGCACTGAGGAATCCCCTCATTCCCATGTTCCACTGTGCTTGTCCACAAGAACCCCCACATTTAAAGAAAACAGTGTTGCTATTTTCCTTATCTGGGGAGTAGCAGGAAGGATGCTGAGATCAGGACAAAGCTGTGCTGTATTCCAAAGGATAAACAGAGTACACCCAGAGATCAAGAAGTGACTATGCTTTTTGAGACACAGTCTCTCCTGGAATATTTTATGGCTAGTACATCACAGATTTCTGTCTAATTTCTTTCACATTAGTCCTTTCATTCCAGTAATGTAATTGTTGGTGGGAAGAAATAAGGGAAAGCAAAGTCCATGAACATACCATAGATTGAATATCCTGCTGTGGAATTTGTGGCATCTAGATGTTTTCCTTGAAGCTCCACATGATCTAGTTCTAAACACTCTTGTTCAGGATCTAGATCTGCACCAATCACCAAAATATCACAGAAATCCAAGTTGTGGAGCATTTCCTCTAATACCACTGGCTTATTGGCTGTGAACACATGGCATATACCATGAAAAAAAGAAGAAAGAAACTAAGATAAATGAGCACAGAACAGCTCATTCATTTTATGTGCTTTACATCTTGCCTTTCAATTTTTGCAAAGATGGCTGAATTGTTTTTTGCTAATATTAAATACAGCATACTTGAAGCAAATCAAAAGAGAAGTGTCTTGCCTGTTGAGGTGCTATGATGATGAAGGCCTACAAATACCTAGTGACATAGATAGAAAATACATATAAAGGCAATCAAGAACAGTACTGGAAGTAGAAAACTGCAATTTGATCCTGGAAATAAGTTCATGTAAACAATTCTGTTTTTCAATACTGTATTGATACCAGGTTGGTATCACACATTCATTCTTTGCTCAAGGAAAACCAAACTGGAAAAATACATGTCAAACATATCTACACTTGGATGATTCTCTCAGTTAGTTACTCTAGGGCCCATAGAGAATTTGCATTACAAAGAACATGGCCATCTATCAAAGATATCATAAATAGCAAGATCCTGTGTTGTGTGGCTTGGAGAAATTGAGTTGTAAACTGACTATCCTTCAGTACGTACAATTCTGTTGCTGGAAAGAGTAGCATATTGATTTAATATTTTAATTCTCTGGCCAACTTAACACAGAGTGTCTGGCAAGACTGCATAACCAGCTCCCTGAGGGTACCGTAGACACAGAGACTGCAATCTTGGAACTTAG
Source organism: Harpia harpyja (assembly GCF_026419915.1). Taxonomy (NCBI): domain Eukaryota; kingdom Metazoa; phylum Chordata; class Aves; order Accipitriformes; family Accipitridae; genus Harpia; species Harpia harpyja. The sequence continues at coordinate 22,408,405 of NC_068951.1, read as the reverse complement.
TGCCCATTTTGCAAATTTAATTTTAGGGGGTGTATGGGGCAGGAAGGCACAGACGGAAAAGCCTTATGCCCTGGATTCCCAACTCCTGGTACAGTGAATTTGGGTATCATCTGAACTCTAGGTACAGCTTTAACTTACTTATCCAAAAATGCAGACGCAACTCAGATTTGCAGGATAGGCAAATCTGAATATTTCTAAGGCTGATTGAGTTGGACTATTTCATGGGAAGCTATGAGAGATAGGCAAGAGCTGGGCTGCAGAGCTAGGGAAAAACCTGAACTGGTCAGCTTTACTGCTCTGGCTGTCAATGGGCAAACAGGTAATGTACGGGAAGCAATTTTACCTATTGGTGGGGTCCCACTGATTTCTCTACTGAAGCAGGACAAGCAGCAACATACTGTCATTCCAGGGGCCCTCTTGTGGGTAAATAAGGCCTCATAGCCATAGTCATGCTGCTGCCTGTGGCAACTGCCTGATCTGGCTTTGATGAGAGACAGACCTAATTGGTCCTGTGACTGGGAATATGCAGTGACTAAATCATCAGCCTTCTCAGCCTTGCCAAGTGCATCTCTGCTACAGTCATGATTGATGATCAGGTTATGTGAACTCCCAGTAAGTGGAAAAATAGCTATAGGTAGATATAGGTCAAGATGTATAGCTGTCTTTGTCTTTGTCAGATAATATCTGGGCTGGGAGAAATAATGATTCAAGCTTATAAGGCAGGAATTGAGACTTAGAATTCAACAATCTTTTGCAAAACACAATTATTCCCAAAGGCAATTATAAGCTGTCGTTTTTAACCACTCTTAGTGGAAATAAGCAAGAGATGGCACATTAGGAAGTGCCTGACTTTCAAGGAATTAAACAGTAGTTTAAGAAATGCTGCTATGGTCCTTTTCAAGGTGAGACTCAGGCTTTTTAGGTTACAAGGTGCTACAACAGTAATTATGTCAATAATTGTATTGGGAAAAATTGGGGTAGATGAAATTTATGAACTGAACTGGAGGGCAGTAGTTCCTAATTCACTGAACAGTATTGAAGATGTCATAACATTTAGGGACATGGACTGTCATACATGTATTTTATCTTAAGTGATGGATAATGAGCACTCTTTTCTATGCAGGAATTCATTTTTTTTACATATGTTAATTGTATGCAGTTGATATTATGATATGATACACTTTGCAGCATTCAGAGGACAGATGCAGTTTCAGGCAAGTGATAAGTAGCATTATTACAGAGCACGGCTTCAGGGAATCCATGCCCCTACACTTGTATATCATTAGTGATTTTGCCTTTTCAAGAGATGTACATCTAGTCACTGCTTATTCTAGTCCAACAAATATTGTTTGGAATGATTCCTCAGATTACTAGGTTTTTCATTTACCTTGTACACAAACATCCAAAAGGAAGATTCCTTTATAGACAATTTTAAACCTTATTTATACTTTTGAACATTCACCTAGTGTCAAATAATAATACACACATTGCTCAGCATTAGAATAAACTGTCATCATTGAAAAAAATCTTTGCAAATTATTATATTTACATTATATAGGTGGGAAACTGAGGCACAATATTACTCTCTCAAGTGTCACCCACAAGTAAGTAGCAGAGCTGGAAACATAAGAACAGACTAAAACTGCAGCTATTAGTCAATTATTGCTTTCCACTTTATCAGTACAATTAACAAAATTCTGTTACAAATAGAGACAATCTAATGAAAATATGTTATTCAATGGAATATGTAAAGAAGAGAGGAAAGGAATTATTCTGAAGTAGGCAAGACACTAAAATGGAATAGCTGCTTTTTTTGAAGCACATACTGATCTATCACTATTTAACACATATTTCAATGTGTTTAATTGAATGTCTTCAGTACGGCATTATTGCTGCTTAATGTTGCCTAAATTAAGTGAAGTGACTTCCTTTGTGTTACCTGTTTGTACTATCCTTTAAAAAAACGTGAGGGGTCACGTTACAGAGTAAGTGATAATATTTAAAAGAAATCCACAAACCTCTATCATGTTCTTTTAAGTCCACTGGATGCTCCATTTTAGTGACTGTGCTGACAATTCTGATGTCAGGTAACAAAATAACACCTCTTTCACTTTCAAATTGCGCAGCTGGTCTAGCAAAGTGGTCCATCCCACTTATTGTAATCTTGGGCTCATTGGCCTGAAATACCATTACATACGCATCTATATCTGGGATACTAATGCAGACATCTTCACCAAAACATCTGAAAAATATATTATTCATTAACTGCATGTAACACATTGCACATCAGAAGTGTGTGGCACTTGCACTGCCCAAAACCCACCTGATGGCTCTCATCCTTTTGTATTGTCTCAGATCAGTCTATTTCATACTTTGACGCTGCCACATGTAAGGACAGGCATCTGTACCACCATGTACATAGGCCAGCAGTGACAGTAACAGCTCAGTTCCTCTCATCCCCTCCCACATTTACAACACTGAAATTATGTAGGGACAGCTTAGCAAACAGATTCATGACAAGATCAGTCTTTAGTAAGGTCACTACGAGAATAATATTTTGATGTTTAACTGACATTTAACAAAGTACTGAATGGTTGAAAAAAAATTAAAGTTAATTAGATGATAACAACTAACTTTAGTAAACTTAGCATTAAATTCTCAAAGTGATATCTAATGCATATAATATGGCTATCTTGTCATGTGTGAAAAAAAGGGCCTAATTATCCATTTAAATTAGACCCATCATGAACTCGTTCTGGCACCCCCCCCAGTATTTACTGGGGACAAAAGGGGCCTATATTAGCATTTTCATCTGAATCAGCACTGTGTTTTGGAAGTGAATCTCCTGACAAACTCTACCTCACTTCACCTTGGCACAAGGCTTGGGCCAGCCTTGGAGTGTGCAAACTGGACTGCTTCCAGTGAAACTACATCACAAGATGCTCTCCAAACACTTAGTGTGCTCAGCCCACAGCACTAGACTAAACCTAGTACTTAGTAAGAACTGTACGCGCAGTAGATGAGAGTTTGTAGAAATGATGGTTATTTTTACTCTGAAGATTTGCTTTCACTGCACTGTACAACTTGTTGTAACAGAGATGTACCCCAGGGGAGCTCAGGAGTGGCAGATGGCTCTTTGATTATGTAGAACTGTAAATATTATTGTGCAGGTTCTGTCACTACTGTTGCATGCAAATGAAAGGACACGGATTTCTGTTTAACACCCAACAGTACTTCAGTGTTGACAGCCATATAAGGATACAGACAGACAAAGACTATTTCAAGCATAGCTACAAATACTGTTCTTGCAGCTGTGTTGTCTGTTAGATGTAATAGGCCTACTTTAAAAAGTCATGGCTCTAGATATCTCAGAAGAAACTATAACTTTTTAAAATGAACACTAAAATAAGAATACAATAAATGCAAGTACTGTTCAGTCCAAACTGTATGCTCCAAACTATAAACAGAATGCAAGTAAATTACATTAACAAGAAAAGTTTCTTAAAAGGACAATATCAAAAGAAAACCACAACATAAATCAGCATAAAAGTAAATGAAATCCATCCTTTATGCTCAACAACGTAAAAGTACAATATAGCAATGTAATTTAGCCAAAATTCCTCTTTTTACATGTCCAAAGAAAAAAGTAAATAATTAAAAATATTCCTAATCTAATCAGTTCAGCTGAAGTATAACTTACTGGACTTTAGATGAGACTTTGAGACGTCTTACGCCTGCAGTAGGAAACTGTCTAGAGTTGATGTATGAGACTTTTCGGAGAGCTTGATTTATATTCTCAATGTCATCTCCTTCCATGACAAGGACTGACTGGGAAGGGTTGAAGTGATACTAGGGGAAAGGCATATAATTAGTATTTAAGGTACCAGGTACAGAGTACAAAATAAGACATTTTTAAGGAATGTTGCACAGAAGTAAGTTTAAAATCTAATGATTTAAGAAAAGAAAATTCTTAGTAGCTATTGTTGGCTGAATCCACGTGTTGTTCCCCAAAACATGTACTCGTATCAGTCATCTAGTTTGTATCTGAATAATTACTATTATAATTAATTTTATAGTAAACTAATCCCAATTTGCTCCACTTTGCCCAGCCTTATCAACTTTGCTGATAGTATTTCTGCAGCTGTAAAGTTCAAAAACTTAACTTACTGTCATCATTATTATTACAATGTAATCTTTTTAGATTACACACATCCCCCATATAAAAATATTGGCTTAAACCAGAGTAGCATGCAGAAACATATTTTTCCTGTTTTCTGTTTAGTTTTACCCTGGCCTATCTGTCTGAGATATATTTCAACATGAATGAACAAAACAATTATAACATTTGCCTCCTACATCTTCATTAATGTCAGACACAATAAAGGGGATTCTCCTTTCTCTGTCTCATGATCAATAAGGGTGTCATGATTTAAGACGGAGCTGCTACTTGCACAAAGCCAGCTGCTCATTTGAGCCAACAAACCTTGCAAAGTCAATGGCTATTCTTGTAGCCCTGATCCTTCTCTAGTCCACTGCATTGAACACAATACAGTCTTGCTGACCAAGAAACATTGCTACTGTATTCACATAGCAAATGATTGATTTTATCTTCATCATAATTCATGCCGATTCCATTTTTTTTGTCTGTTAATTGGTTCAGCAAACCATCTGCATTGCAGAGAAAACCAGATTAACCCCCTTGATTTTGTACCCTACTGTTGTCAGCACAAAACACAAAGAAATGCACCCTTCTCTCACATGCAGTCCCTTCCCAAAGCTAGATATTGATTATATGAACATGTTCTATTATATACAGGCAATGGTGGTCTACACTTCCTTACAATGAGAAGGGTTAAAAAGCAAAAGAGCAAATAGACTGTGAAGAACAGAATGAAGCACACGGTTCTCTGTTGAACAGAACACTGAGGACTGGATTTAAAGCTTGTGTAGGAAGGTCATAACACACCGAAGGGTACTTTTCAACAAAGAGGAGGACTAACATGAGTCACAGCCTGCATACACTTTTTCCTTTCTGTAAGCTAGCAGTAGTAGAGAATAAAATTAGCAAAAGGAGACTCTAGCTAGCTAGTTAACTTAATAGCTCAGCTGCCAGAACAGCTGGAATACTGCCAAAGGGACTGGAGAAAGCCCTCGTCTGAGCCATTTTTGTCTTTCTCATTAAAAAAGGCTAAAAATAGCAACAGTTTAGATAGTGTTTCTGAGAGGTGTTACAGATATCTGAAAATTAGGCTGCAGACAAAAAAAGTCCAACACTACTGTGTCAGAAACTGTATTTCAGCTGCATTGCTCTTTCTTAGGTGGCTAAAGAGTGAAGTTTCATGAATCCAAACTGCCCAGCAGAATCACCTTCCAACATCAGTTTGCCAACATTGAATCTGCTAAGCGCCAGGTAAGTAGCCACACAGAACCTGTCATCTGTGCAACTGTCATGCACACTTGTCTGAGCTCAGGTATGTTTATTTTTGACACCAGAAACCCTTTCTCTTTATTAATCTTCTGTTCAAGGTCAGGTGCCAACTGTTCTGCTTTCATCTGAGCCTCTTCCTGTCAGCCCCAATAAGAAACCCTATCACAATCTGTCTCTGACTGCTTCTTTCATTTTTGTCTTCTGCTGTTTTACTAACTGTTGAACTTGCTGAGGAAGTAAAAATGAAAACAGTAACTTTAAAAAAACACTATACCTCATCTGTATTTAGGAAAATGAAAATGTTCTGAAGTTTGGTGAAAGAAAGAAAAGGCAGAAAATGATCCCTCACCTTCATTTTCCCCACTGCACTGCTAGTACAGTAAGGAAGCCAATCACCCATGCTGGAGCAGCAGTGGGTGGTATAACAGCTTTTTCCAAGCCCATGAAACAAGGCTACTCAAATATTGTCAAGCTTCAGAGTGTGACAATAGGGGAGGAATCACTATGCTTATAAGCACCATGGACCAAATGTACACTGCTTTAAATCATGTAAAATCCCAGCAAAGAACTTACTGGTAGGCATATACACTTGCATTCCAGAAAACCCTACCTGTTCTTTGTATGCATTGTCTTTTAAAAATAGTTTTTACTCATAAGTGTGTCATTTTGCTGGGAGAAGCAACAAAGTGAAATTCTTAATGATGTCCTTGGTAGGATGAAGAAAACAAAGTTGTTTGGGGTGTTTTGCTCACATGTAAAAGCTAGAGCTAGCAAAATTCCTCCTTACATTTGCACTTCCAATTTTCATTTTTACCCTTGTTTTCAGAAAACATATCAGTTATACTACACCACTGCAACTTATTACCTAGACAGACATTTGAGTGTACTTCAGGTCAGTCTCCTATCTTGTACAATGAAAAAGTTTAGCTAATAAAATGTAGTGCATGGCACTTCTACTGCATGCTCTAGGTCAAGGGTTACAGCACCATCCTCCTCCCCACTGAAAAACAACACACAAAAACCCCCCCTGTGCAGTTTCACAGGATGCATAGTCTGCAGCCAAAGTATCCTTCCAGTTTGAATTTGAAGCTCAGCTCCTTTGGAAGATGGTATTGTGATTTGTGTGCTAGTAAACAGCTTAACAGTGTGTTTAACAGTGTGTTTACACGTTAGGCAGAAGAACACCTCTCATCTAATAATGGTATCAGTAGAGGGAAACGACAATGCACCTCATGTAAGCATTATAGAAGTTATAGTCAAGATCTTATATGTATCCAAAAGAACAGAACTTGTCTTAATGAATGCAAAGCAATCTGGCCACTACATCAACTGAAACAGGATTTCCCTCTGTTGTTCTCCACTCTTAGAAAAAGTGTTACAATATCAGTAAAGATAGTCATATGCATAATGAAGATGGATAATGACTTATATGCAAATGTAAAATTTTCTTTTCTTGACTTTAGGTTTTTTTATTGTCCAATTTTCATGGCCCATAATATTTTCCTCTTGGAACACACTCTGAATTTTTCAATACTATTGCATTGGGACTTCTTTTGGAGTTGCCTCTAGATGAAAGATATTCCACTTATGTTTTCCATTGCTTTAAAGCTACTTGAGATCAAAATTCAGTAATTCTTTGGAATCATATCTATTTCTGTAAAGCTACCAAAATTAGCATGAGAACATGACCTGGCAATTCTTATGGACTCTGAAATATCAGCAGTGCCTTATTTTCTGAGCATCTAGCTTTGCAATAATGGAAATATTTTTCTTTGCAGTGTCACAGCTCTTCTACTGTTCTGCTTTTTCTTTGCACAACTTTGTGGGAAATTACATTGCTTCTGGGATTGCATTTGTTACTATGTGTACTCTACTTTGGGCTCTCCACTTCATAAATCAGCTCTAAATTTTTATCAAAGATTATGTCAGTTCATCCCTCACCTTTATTCCTTGGCCAAGACTCTCAAGAGAATTAATATCCAGACCTTCCTTGCAGGCCTGCAAACAGGAAATCACTTTCTGACTCTCAATTTTGCCTGGCCGGATAGTGAGACTAGCCAGGCTGCCGTGGAAATACTGAGCAAATCTGGGCTTGGTGACTTCACCTCCTGCAAGAAAGAGAATATTAAATGATTATTGATACCAATGTGCAAACCACACATCTAATAATTCACTTTATGTTTTAATGCATTTAAAGAATTTATATCCATTTTAGCCAAGTATATTTGAGATCCCATTTATTGTGATAAGTAGAATTGCTTTGTGGGTTGTTGGGTGGTACCTAGTAGCAGCCTGTCTTTAAGATTCTTGTCAGTGGTTTTCCAGTACTGTATTCAGGTGTTTATAAAGCCGTGATAACATACTCTGAGATGAAACATAGCTTCCAAAACCTGTGTCCAAGGAAGCACAGAATTTTTAAAAATGAATTGATGAGATTATTGAAGTGATCAAACATGATTTTTAAAAAAAAAGTTTAAGGTCCAATGATTATTTATACAGAAACTGTACTTGCACATTTTCTATTACAAGATCGCTTACACTGCCTTTGCCTTTCTCCTCCAAAAAACATACTACCTGAAGTTCTTAGATGTGCTAAGAGTCTTGGCTATGTGTAAGCAAACTGCCACACTCCCTACAAACAGTTGTCTCTAAGGATATGGTGGAAATTCACAGCAATGAATGCAGGCCAACGCACAGCCCTATGCTAAAAGGCTTATAGTGCTTCCCTTACCCAAGGCAGCTCATTCGGTGCCGTATCGGGTCTTGTCACTGTACGTTGCGTTAGGCCCTCTAGCTATGCTCTATTCAGTTTCACTCTAGGCAGCTTAGGAAGACTGATCTTTAGGAGTTGTCAATAAAATGTGATTACATACTGCCTGCACCAGTGATCATAGCATCTAAATTACTCTTGGGTTATTTAGTGATTTACCTGCCCTCCTCCAGGAGAATTTTTAGAGCTTGTCTTTCCTGCAAGTGCTAGCTGTATCAGTGCACGTGAATTACTGCCTACCTTGAGCCTGAGAGGACTGAGAGCGCCATGCAACAGTGAAGCCATGCAAACTAATTGGATTAGCAGTTGATGAGCTGTTGTAATTGGTAGATAACTCCTCTCCACAGTGTTTGTAGCGTTAGTGTCAACCAACCTATTTCTGCCAGGCAAGCTAGCTCAAGCTTGAACTTTAACTTGAAGGTTTGCGTGTGGATTGGGGTTAGGATAGGGATGAAGTGGCAAATTTTCTTTAGGCTGATGTTGCTACCTAAAAGCCTGAAAAACATCACTTCTAGTCTGTGCAGTATGAGCACTATGAAGAAGACTTGTTATTTTATATAGTGAAGAAAATACACAATGGTATACTGAGAGAAAAGAAGGTGTCTAAGCAGGCTGTTTCTTCATAAAAGTAGATAGTTTTTGTTCTTTTTTGTTAACATTGCAGCACAAACTGCCTCTTTTTTTACCGCAAAGATAGATCCTCAAGGAGAGATTATTCTTCTCCACTCTTCCATTCATTTGTCCATTTTACAGAAAACTTCCTCTGGGCAGAATTTTTTTGAGGTTTCATAGAAACTTTTACGTATGCAGCAGCTAAAGTGCAGGATTAGTTTGTACTGTAATTTTCTCCTTTCTGTTACTTACCAAGACAATTACTTGGTAAATAGTGCATTATGGGGACATTGGCTTTTCAGCAAAAATGTTGTTATACTTATCTGTTTACATTGTCTTTAAAAGCATATGTTGCCACTAATACAGCAGCATTGTATCTGGACAGAAAAAGGTAAGCTAAATTAAAAAAAAAAAAAATGCAAACCTCTCCCTAAAAAGGAGACAAAGAGAGAAAATCAGTTAAGAACTTACAGAAGAAGAAGGGAATCACATTGTGCTTTGAAGCTTCAAATTCTCATATCCCTAACAGAATTCTGAAGACAGCAAGCGCCAAGGCTAAACCCCCAACACTAATCCTGGAGCTTTGAAATTTAGAAACCTATGGTAAGTCTGCCAGTAGATCTTACTAGTTCTGAGGAGATGCAAAATAAGAAGCAGTCTCAGTTAAGTTAATGTATTTAAATGTGAAACTAGCTCGTTAAAATGTATAAAGGACTAGACAAGAAGCTAGAACAAAGAATTCAGTGCTGTGGCTATGCCTGACAGAAACAAGCAGGATAAACCAGTTGAAGTAAAGCTATAGAGCAACATGACTGGTGCTTACATCCATGAATAGGAATTTCATGTTTGGATTTTTTTTTTTTTAATCGTTTTCTTTTTTTGATTGATTCGGTTCTTTCACTTTGGACTAGTTCTTCTCTGGTGTCATTGACAAAGCACTTACAATTACATTACTAGGTCATTTACAATGATACAATAATTGCCCATCTGCAGCTACAGGCACTACAAAAACAGTGAGTATTTGAAGAACGGGCTTGTGTACTTACCCTGTTCACAGGACTAAGGTTGGGGTTTGCGCAGATATATAGATTGATTTTGGACCGTAAAGGAGGTGATGTAATCTTTGTTCTGGAGAGGCTATCAACTGCTATGTAAAAAAAGCAAGTATTTCAAGAATATGTGAGTGAAAAATAGCTGGGACTAGCTAGTCTTACTTTGTGTCACTAGAGAAAATCTGCAAAACTATGACCATGGTTACGACAGGGTGATTCAGGCTGGGACAACTGCACTGGAACAACTGATAGCAGAGTCTGAAGAGACACTGAGGGATGATACAGTCTGTCCCCTACCCCAAGACAAGAACAACTGTACTTAATCCATTCTTGAGAATTGCCTGAGCTGTTCTAAACTCTTCTGAAGACAGAAGCTCCCCAAGCAATCCACTCTAATGACCACTGACCTCTGGAGTTAGTTGGAATTTTATTCCTAATAGAGAATGTGAGCTGTCAAAATATGCTATGTCTTCCCTTTTCCTTTGCCAGGCTAAACACAGCCTTTTCTTTACATTGTCTACCTAACACTGTAGACTATGATCATCCCTGTTGCTTTTCCTCAAACTCCTGGTATTATCTGAAGTACTAACCATAACCCAGTGTTCTTCTCAACATTATACGTGGTTTACATAGGACATGCCTGTTAATCCAGGGCAGCGTGAATACCAGCTTTTTGCACATGAAAAAAACATGAGCACTTAAAGAGAGAATACTCTCTCACACTTTATTAGAAAAAATAGACTGTTAAATAAGCCTTCCATAAGCACCTTTTACCAGAGTTAAAGACAAAATTATATACCTGCCAATTGTATTCTTGAAGGTGAACAGAAGTCATTATATCTGACTCTTATCACAGCTGCTTGTAATTGCAGCATGTTGACATTTTGATATTCTTCCACCTCAGCATTTCAGAATCTTCTCAGCTCAGTGGAGTATGTTGGCTTGCTGATGTGTTTCATTTGCCAGTAATTATTAGATTGCAAATGGACAAAAATCCAATGCAATAAAATCGGGAAGCAAAAACCAAAACTCTCCTAAAATTGAAGGAATGGCCTAAAGCCAATCTGCTACAATCCTGAATTCTAGCTTTGAGAAAAGGAATTACTTGGAATATAGTTTTTCAATCTCAAAAAATGTAAGAAGAAAAAACTGTCAGAATAAATTGAAACTCCTCAGCAATTGGCTGTTTTACTCCTGTCTGTATCAGTGTTTTATTCATGCTTGGTTCTACTATATTAGTATGTTTGAATGCTGTCTTTCCTTCTGCTTCTGCAAACTAATATTCTTCAAGTATTTGACCTCAGCTTCTCAGTGGGTGCAAATTTAGCCCAGGATAGCCAATCTCCAAGTCCTAGTCACTCCAAATTTCTTAGCTCTCTAGATTAGATGAGTATGAATGTATTTAATCCACCATGAAAATGGCAATTCTGTAGCATGTTAAAGCACAGTGCATAATTGTAGCTAATGCTGATAGTAACATTTTTACAGAATATTATCCAAATTCTTCTAAATATTGATCTTTTCAAATAGAGATCCTTTGACCCTCAGCATGATACATATCATGCCTGTGCAGCTCCACATGCAGCTGATAGGCAGCTCAGAGCCACTGACTTCATTGGGCAGGAGGAATGCTCAGTTCCATTGTCTGAATTTGACTCATCACTGAAATTACCACATGCTAAGAAACAACTGAGGAAAAGACATAAGCTACTCCCAAAAGCTTTTACTGCTTTAAGATACTTTGAACTTACCTCTTGGTTCTGACGCCAAACTGAGCCTAAGCAACAATATTTTTGAGATAATGAGGAAGACCTAAATAGATTACACAAGCCTCTGGAGCAACAATTCAAAGAACAAAATGGATCTCCAGTGATGATGGTCTTGAGGTAATCGAAGTGTCCTAAAATTTTTTTACTTCCCAATGTCATGGTGCGGTGAAAAATAAAAGTGTTCTGTAACACAGTATCTTCCAGTTTCTACCCAGAGGTCAGGCCATCCAGTTAACCTAGATTGCCTCAGCAAGTTTCATGGGATTTTTTGCTGTCAGGTTCTTTTTGCCGTTTCTTACAAGTGAGATATAGCTCATCTCCACTATGATGTTTAGAATCAAGACCTGAGAGAATAAGAAAACCTACTCCTCAACTGTGTTACATGTTGTATTTCACTTAGCTCTATGTTTATTGATTACTATGGATTAATATACTGTGAGTGCTAATTCTTGGGGGATAGTTAAGTAGTTAAGACTTAAATGAATGGTGCGACCAACAAAGGAAAATGGAACCTTCCCTACTGTCAGTCAGGGAATTAGGTTGATGTCTGTAACACAAAAAAGACTGAAACAACACTATAGAACAACATCACTTAGTCTCATTACAGACCCTTGCATGACATATTTTTGAAGCTACTGTTTTTTTTCACTTCTTTAAATGTAACTGTTGTGGTCACCATCACAGTTGTGAGGCAACACAGGCCACAGTGTTATTCAGACCTTGGTAATAAAATTGTGCATTGCTTTTTCCACCTGACCCAGCACTCACATCCATTCCCAAAGTCTGGCAGATAAAGTAGGATGGATGTTGGCTTTTTGGCATTAATTCAATCCTTGTAATGAGAAGATGGTGTCAACAGACTGTGGGAGGCATCCAGAGGAACTGTTGACATACATAATTATTCACTACAATGCTGTTCACTGCTTAGTCATTGTCCAAATAAAATAATAACTGTTTTCTGGACTGAGATTCTTCTTCTTCTATGCCGGGTCTGATCTGTTCTGCCTGGAACTCTATCAATGCAGAGCAAGTAAGGCAGCCTGGGCACTAGGGGCAGAGAGGCCCTCTCACCAGAACTTGACCCAGGGTCGCCTTGATAAAGTCTTTCTGAGTTGCTTTCCTTTTCTGCTGAGCGTGAATGCTGGTGGAGGTGAACAAGTACAGCACACACACTGACACCAAAACATACAGAAGAAGAAGGGTCTTGCCCTGGCCTGCTGGGCTTCCCACCAGGTAAAACCATTGTAGCAGACCCTTTGGGTTACAGTTCTGAGAAAGACACAGGTGAGACATAAAATAGGCACAGGGCTCAGAATGAACTGCAAAAATAAAGCGCATGCTGCTACTGGAATTATCTAGATAAGTAGAATTATCAGGGTCTACTAATGTCCCACGATATTAGCTGCAACCTAGGGGTGGGGTTAGGCAGGGGCACCTCCTACACTAGGGTCAGGGTGTTCCCTCCCCACAAGAACTTTATAACCCTCTACTTCTGAGTGCTACTTCCCTCCTGTGCTATTCACAGCTGATGCCTGTGCTCACTCATCCCAAGCCCAGCACCACAGCACACTGGAGCAGAAAGCACAAGTCAGAGAAGGATGCACACACCAGAAAAGGCAGCATGCTGCACCCACACAGCAGCCCTCAGTGGGGATTGATCAGCTGCCAATGAAAGCAAAACTTTACAGTGTCACTGTGTTTGGCATATTCCTAAATAGTCACAAGCACAATTGCAGTTGGTGCCTGAAATTTCAAACACAACAGATCAAATGTAGAATTAATTAACCTACTTAATTTTAGATTAGTATGTTGCAGATGCCTGTCCTACTTGTGGGCACATCACTCAGGATGACTCCCTTATACACATGGAGGAAAACAAATGCTTCTAGTATACACGTCACCTTGTTATAAACAGCTAGAATCTCTCAGATGAGTAACAATTTAGGGAGTTAAGGACTGTCATCTAGCAAACACCTTCTGATCCTAGCCATGAGGAGGTTCTGTTAAATATAACATTGGAGAGTCCAGGGGACACTGAAGATTCTTAGGGTTCAGACTTCATGGGGTTAAGGCACATTCATTAACGAAGCAGAGCCTATTTCCATGACACCGTTTTGGTTTTGTTTTTTTTTTTTTTAATTTCACATTGGGTTGATATAAAGTGTGACAGAATTTGATTAACGTTGAATTTTACAGTGGTATTGTTTTGACTTCAGACATGTAAAGTGCTGTTTGCACTCACTTACCAATCTCCAAAGAACTATCATGCCTTTTTTGTCAAAACAAGTGCCTTCTTCTTTATTGAGCTCACAGATCTTCTTTTAGTCCTTTTGCCCTAGCCTAATAATGAGCAAGTAATCATCAGGGCAGTCTAAGCACAATGAGGTTTTCAATGGAAATGATGAATCAAGAGAATTTCCAACTGAGATGTGATTCTTTTAAGACATTATAGACTCTCTGGTTATACTGAGCCAGATAATTACGCAATGATCGATTATTCAGGGTCCCAACATAAAGATTGAAGTGAATCTGGAAGCAGCTGCAAGACATTCTGGGTCTGATGTCCTCAGGTCCAAGCCCCCAAATTTATCTCATCTTTTTATTACGGCAGTTAGGGAGCTGGGTTTAATTCCCTGACAAGTAGATTGGCTATTAAACAGGACGAAACCTAACATAGATTTCAGGAGTAGTCCTAATCAGTGACTTGAGTTTTTATACACCCAGAGCTTCTCAGCACAAAAAAGTTTTAGTGTTGTTTTATATCATTCAGACAAAAATTACTCAGAAAATTACTTATCAAACATGGCACTATTTAAGTCTGCCACTGCTTTCAGTAGATATCATAACCTGACAACCTCACACAGACAGCTTTAGGCTTTAAAGCACTATCTGAAATAAGACAAGTACAGAGAACACTAAGGGCTACCTGCTCTTAAGTAAGTATGCACATGCGAATCTATCTCTGTGCAATAGATCCATAGATCAAAAGTGTGGTATAACTTATGCTATTTAAGATAATTTTTCTCAAGATGATAAGAAGAAAAACAAACACTCTAAAATCTCTCACAATTAAGCCAATACATTTTTGTTATTTCTAGGGCAACTGTGGGAAATTATGACAATCACAGAAAAATGTTACAATCTTATATATCTTAGATTAGATGAGAGTCCAAATATGTTAATATTGCCCAAAAAACTATATTTGTATTCTCCAAATAACATTCTTGTGCTGGTGCATAGTCCTCAGTGCAGAAATTCAATTAAATAAGGGACATGTATCTATGCTGAATTTGTGACAGATTTGAATGCAAATTCAGCTCTCCAAGAAAACACCCTCCTGAACTAACATTCCACATGTATTTGTATTTTTGCCACAGCTAAAATTCCAGCAAAAAGATCTGTGAAGTGCATTGAAATCCACTCCATGTTCTTTTTGATGAGAAAGGCAATACAGAGAGAACACTGCTGTACTAACAGAAGCATCAGTATACAGATATTCAGCATCACATTATGTTGAAATCTACCTAGGTGGTCTTGCATTAATTTGTTTGCTTGTATCAGTCCACTGAGACCTCAGGTTGGTGCAAGCTATGTCAACCCCCAAGTCATGATCCACTGGTGTTAGAATGTACAGTACCTATTGAATATCTCAATTTCTGGGGCAAGTCGAAGGTTGAGTGATAGAGGCTGCTGCTACACTGTCCACAGTGTATTTGTCTCTCAGTGATCTGATCCCTCTCCAACTTTTAACTCTTACCATTCTTCTTGCCTGGAATAGTAAGGAAGTCAAGTCAGTTCTCTGACTGCAACTTTGTGATTTGATATGTCAGCACTCTGCTGACATATAAGGTTAATAAGGTTATTCCACAGAAGGACTCTATAAAAAAAATTGGTATCCAGCCTAGGATAAGGAAAGAGGAAAATGACAGGAGAATACAAATGAAAAATAGAGTAGAAAACAGAAATTTCTTAGAAAACAGGAACTACATTAGCCTTCTGCTTTATTCATGATAACAAAGTTTGTCTGTTGACAGGCTTCTCCTAAAGACCTTCCCCTGCGCAATGTGGCCAGCATAATTACACTGTGAAGCTCCAGCACTCTAGAATAGGTGGCATTATTAGGAATAATGACTTACAGTCACGGTAAGCTACAATATAACCTTGTGCCAAGTCATTAACTTGCTTTCCTGACAGGACTCTGGGAATGATGCATAAAGAAACAAGTCATTTTGGGAGGGAAGGAGTATGAACTCAAGACCTTACCTTTTCAGAGAAACCTGGAGGAAGTCTGTTTGCAGCCTGTGGTACAAAAGATGATTAGACTACCAAATCATGTAACTTGCTTCCTTCTTCTAGCTGCCTTTGCCACAGAATGTTTAGCAATAAAGGGATCAGAGTGGGAACCTATAAACCTTGGTTTAATGGAAGAAATGTCTCACTCTGTTAAAGGGTCCATTTGCTATGTCCTCAGATAAACTGAATCAAAAATAATGAACTCGAAGGAGAACTTACTATAGGGTAAGTTCCTGGAAAGTGCAGCTGCAAGATAAGCTAACCTTCATTTGTTTGTATTGCTTAGGAGAACGAAACAGGATTGCAAAAGCTAAAAGGGAGAATAAGAACAATTTTGTGGTGGATCAGGAAGTCTGATTCTATTCTTGCCATGATGCAGATTTTTTTAAGTGACCTGAGGAAAAATCACCTGCCCTTTTGATAGTGCACTTTATCCTCAGGGTAATTCTACTTACTTGCTGCAGAACTTTGTTACCTCTTTATTGTTTGGAAAGCCCTCAAGAATCTTGAGCTGGAAGGGCAAAGCTAGAGTATTTTTATTGCTAGAGAAGAAGAGAGTAGAAATGAGAGACGAAATTGAGCCTTGGGGAGCTCTCTCCTACCCTGATGGACCACGTCTGCTTCTAACATCCATTCAGGGAGGTAGGGATTCAGACACAGTGCCAGGGTCACACTTCCCACATGTTCTCTTTGGTGTCTCTTTTGTTCTGGGAAGCACACATACAAGCAAGTCAATTTTGTCTTTTAGATACCCTTGAGGAAGAGTAATTTTGCCTCAAAATTTCTTCCACCATTAGAGACAGAACAGCACTTTGGACCTAAATAACCCCACCTACATCAACACCACACCCTTGACAATCATCTGCGAGACAACTGATGTGAACAAAACAGCCTTTTATAGAAGGTAAAATTAAGTTATATCGTTAACCCTAAGTATCTGCAGAGAAAGCTGTCAAACTTTACTAGGGTACATAAAGGCCTAATTTCAGGAACAGCTGTACTAGCACTCCAAACTGTTCATTTCCACCCTCAGTTAGTTCACTAAGAGTCCAGTTTGCTTAGCTCTGTAGTCAGTATTACTGTTTTCCAGGCCTAGTGTCACTGAAATCACAGCTAAGAAGTAAGTTAGGATTTGCCATGCATGAAGACTGTTGGACATAGGCTGCAACAAGTTAAGAAGTTTCTGTCTCCAGCTGTCACTGCTTTTGGGTCACATGTGACTGAATCAACAGTTCAGCCTAAAGATAATGCTTTAACTCCCACCCTCAAATGAACTATCCCCCATAAAGTATAGCAGTATTAAACATGAACTACATAAAATAAAAACCAATTAACTCTATGCTAACCATTATGATAGGACCCTAAATCAATGAGGTAGCTCTGCCTAGATCTTCCCTTTAATGAGCTCCCTGAAGAAATAACCAAGGTTTTTAAATTAAAAAGAGGATTATACTAGAGTAACATCCAGAATACTTAATTTTAAGTAAAGAAAATTTATATTGATTATGCCAGTACAAAATGCAAAAAAGATTTTTTATACAACTTTCCTCATGCCCAATGTGTCATTAAAGCTGGAAACCATCTCCCAGGCTTTGTTTTAGGTAATTGAGTGACTTCCTGGGTTGCAGTAAACTTTACCCAGTGCCTGACAGACCCTAGGAAGGTTCTCTCCTATCACCTTTAAAGGCTGGCTCTCTGCTTTTTCAGCCATCTTCACTCTGCTCATCTCCAGGCTGCCGTCCAAACACTCGGACCCTAACTTCTGCCTCCAATACCCTCTTGCCCCCCAGACAAGACTCTGCTTTTCAGGGAAAGGCTAATTTTTCCTCCTTTTAGGAGAGTCCTAGCACTCAACTCACATTATTTAAACAAATATTGCATAAAAGCAGGAACAAACAAATCAGGCATGCTTTTTACACTGCCAAGGCAAGGGTAAAAATGTAGGAGAGACTTGCCCATTACAACTGGAATGCTGATGTCAAAAAGAAAAAAAAAGCAAATACTTTGATGCAAATGGGACAGTGAGCACATCATAGGCTAAAGTTCAAGTTTATCATGTAGGCCTGAGAGATTGCATGCTCGGTTTGTTTTCATGTTAGATTCAGGAGAATAGCACTGAACTTAAACTGCTCTTACATTTCACTTGAACAGCTGAACGTAGAAATAAAAACTAACCTACCTTTTCATAATGGATGCTATAAACAAGGCTATAAAAGTCAGAAAAGAGTTACTCTGGAATTGAAATATTAATAACAGGAAATACTAATCTCAAAGAAACGAATTCTCTTCCTGTGCCTGAGATTCCTGCATGACATAACTCTGAGAAAGACAAGAAGGAGGTGCAAGCATGATACTTGCTATGTAACCTCAGGATGAGTACCAGTGCAAGTGATGAAAAGACCAAGGCTGAAAGGGTCACTTCTCTCATAACCTGGAGGATTCTCAGATTCCTGGAGAAACAGCAGAACAATTCCCAGTTTCCAGACCAGAACTGGAAGTTGTCATATATGAAAAGGTAAATCCTTCATAGCAGTAGCAGATTTTCCTGTTAGTGCTAACAGAGTAAATTACAATTCTTTTTCATAGAATCATAGAATCATAGAATCATAGAATCATTTCGGTTGGAAAAGACCTTCAAGATCATCGAGTCCAACCATTAACCATGCCCCCTAAACCATGCCCTGGAGTACCCTGTCCACTCGCTTTTTGAATACCTCCAGGGATGGTGAATCAACCACTTCCCTGGGCAGCCCATTCCAATGTTTGTTCTTGATTTTTTGCTTTGCCCTCTAAATACACTCTTCCTGCTCCCCACCAGTTCTTAAGCTGCCCCACAGTCATGATGACTTGCTTTTTGCTGTGAGCAAATGAGAATTAGTGTGGTAAGAAAAAGGACTGTTATTTCTTCTGGTTCATTTAGTTGAGTTGAGATTGTTTTTCAAATAATTTGACTTTGATAAATTGATACTGTGGACTCAAAACTACAAAACTGTTTAGTAAAGACAGAACCCCCCCATCCCATCCTTTCTGAAGGAAGACGTTAAACCCTGTGTTCCTTTATGCCAGTGCTTTGATGAAAAGGGAAGGAAATAGTCTGAGCAAACCAGAGCTAGAAACTCCTCATATCCTCTTAACAAGGACTCCCCTGAATGGCTTATGACACCAAAATCACTGCATATTTATACTGAAATAAACTGTAGGTGATGGTAAAGCAGTTTTCTAATACTTTGAAAATGTAAAGGTTTAGACTATTCTTACTGGCCAAAATGTCTTATCCTAAGCAGACGAAGTTAACAGTTTCACTGAAACTATTTATAGTCAAATTATTTGACAGATCCACTTTTTCTTGAAATATATGGATTTTGAAAATTAACATTTTGAACAGAATAGATTGGTTTTAGATATTGAATAATTGCAATTCGACAGACTGAAATAGTGCTGAATCCTATTAACAAAGTGACTTTCCATACCATTCATTTAAAATAGTTTGAGGTGATCAAAACAAACTTATCTTGTTTTATATAAGCATTAAAAGTTCACCTTTTTGCCTGACACATGATGATTTATCGGAATCTTTAGCACACTATCTTAGCTAAATTTTGACATTTTCATGAGATGGAAAATTTGTTTCTGCTTTTGACAAGCTCCAATCCTCACGCTATTAAAATAGCAATAACATAATCTTGCAGTAAATATTGACAGAAGCAATAGGTGAAATTTCAGTAGTTGAAATCAGGTGTTTCACCAAAAAGGAAGAAGAATCTTTTCCTGAATGGTTATTCGTTAAGCCATCAAATTATTCAAGGCAAAGCTAAAAATGTCTGAAAAAAAATGCGCTTTTCTATTTAACAGCTTAAATACTAAATATAGTCTGTGGTCTAAATTTATTGTGAGCCTATATGAGAAGTTTTACCTTAATTCTTCCTCTTAACAATCTGAGATAGAGAGACAAAGATGTGAAGGAAACAAGATTATTGTTATTGTATTCAGCTGCCTTAGAGGTAGATGAACTCACAGATGCGGCACTGTGGCAAAACTAGCATAGCTTTTGCTCATACAGTGTACGGATAAAGTTACTACTCCACAGTTCTCAAAACTTGGCACCTGCATGATGATTAACATGAGATTCAGGTGAGGGCTGAGAGGAGTGGATTCCCACCAATACTGAGAATTTTAGGGGGACCCCCCCCCCAAAGACTGCTATTAGAGAGTGTTAAAAACACAATGTATGAAGGAAAGAAGTTAAGGGGCAAAAGTAATGCACAAATAATGCACAAAAATATTCACATAGACCTATGCAGAAAAACCTGGAAATAAACATGAAGTAAGGGATTAAAATAAAATTTCTTTAGGACTGCTATTGAGAAATGCTGATTTTTCAGAAGGCAATGCTCAACGATTATTCACAGTTCCTATGGCATTTGCTCATGTCTGCAAAGAACTGAATTTACTCCATTAATGAATTACATCTGCATTTGTTAACTCTGGAACTTAGATTTAAAAATACTGCACCAAAAGTACACAAGAAAAAAACCCAGATCAAACTAGAAGAAAATTCATGTAAATCAAATTGGTTTCTGTCAACTATTCATCCCAATAAACTACTGGCTAAACTGAATTTCTGCTTTCTGAAGATTTTGCTAGGTATTTCACTACGTATTTTTAGCTAAAAAAAGGAGTAACATTCTCTTAGAATATTAATGCCTTAGAGTGAAATTAAATGTATTCTGTTATGTATTTAACATCAGTGAAAAATTCCAGTACATCTAAAGATCATCTTATAGAGGTGAAAGCCTACACATGCAAATACCAGTTAGACAAGAATCAGTCTCTACTTTTACAGATATATGGCATTAGTGTCATGCTGATTAGCTAACTATCGTAATACCTACCTCAGTGATCAATATTTAAAACTTATCAAATCTTGTTTTTAGCATTAGTGTGGCTTTATTCTGCATGTTGGCATCAAAGTAAAGATTGGATCTTTACCCCAAGGTGTTCATAATCTAACAGCTGGATTTGCTTCTAATACTATTTACGCTGAACAGCTCTGCCATGCATAAGATGTCCAAATTTTGCAGATAACATATTGTAAATGAGTAGATATAAAACTGGCAAACAAGGCAATAATGGAGAAAGTGAGCCAACATTAAAGAATGGGGAAGAAACACAATCTGTGTTAAAGCATTTTTTCCTAATTATACAGTTTGCTTCACTTCATACTTTGTCTTAATTGAAAACAAGACACAGTGCAAATCAACATGGAAGGGTAATGGAGACAATTTTACTGGAGCAGGTGAGCAGAAAAAGAGGACTGCTTCAGGTGTAAGGCAGAGAACAGAAAATGAAACAGTGGCATAAGGACCAGAAAAAAGAATGAGAAGAACAGGATTATAAAGGGTAGAAAACAGGAAAAACTAATATTTAAGCAAAGGCCCGTACAAATATGGCTCTGGGGTTGTGACTTATATTTTACTCTCACTTTACATCTGGTCTATAACAGGGTGAATTGATTAAATTAGTGGAATTACTGGTGATATACATCCCATGTGAAAAGCACAGGATCAGGCCATGAGTTGTGAAAGAAATTTGAGGCAGAGTAATATTTAGATAGTTTGCTGAAAGCTGGAGAACAAGGAAAACAATTAAAAGAAGTGAAGACAGAAGATAAAGTTGACAATTTTTCACATTGAATAAACAAACTGTAGTCAACACTTCTTTAGATGATAGAAATGCAAAGCCTGTTAATGTCTCATCCGTTTTATCCTTGGACTTGATTCATTATTAACTCTGGATTTAATTCTGATTTTATACCGTCAACCTTTTAGTAATTTATTTACTATGCAATCAGCAAGACAAATAAGATTCTTTTTGGTTTGAATTCATAATTCTACTGTCTACTATTTGCTGTCATATTACCTTGCCAACAAGCACCAACTGTCAGCTGCATGGCTATATGTGAAGGGTGGATAGGCCAATCATTGGTCACAAGGTAAGGTTCGTATGTTGTTCCATCCATGTACAAGGTAACAACGGGAAACTCAACATTGACAACGTAGTAATGCCATTCTTTATCACAAATCTGAAAGACAGAATGCAAGAGAAAAATATTAATTAGCCCTTATTGTCAGGTGACTAATTTTTATATCCCGTACATTTTTAAAATTGTATTGTTTCCAAATTCCACTCATCGAAAAAAATAACATTATTGCAATTTATACATCACTAAAATTAATGAAAGTTAAAACAATGTTGATAAATACTTATGCTATACTTGCAGAATATATTTGATAAATAGAGGCATCTTAAAACACACTCTTTGAAAACAAGACATGGATAAAATAGAAAAATGAGACAATTTGGTATTGGCTCTGTATTTTCACATTTGTTAATCCGTAAAATTAGTTTCTTAATGTTTATATTGACTTTTGAGAATTACAAAACTGTATGTAAGAGATGCATACTTGGGATCTATCGACATAGTTACTGGAGATCCCTATTAGCTTCAGATAAAGAAAATATATAACACTTAGTCACTAGATTGATGAGTTATTATTAGTGATTTGATTCAACTGCCATTATTAACGTATTGCATTAGTATTTAGAAAAAGTACTATGCAATGCATCAGGACCTCCATAGTGCTAGAAGGACCTCTGTTGTGCTCTGTATACACACAGATGGACAAGTGGTCTATGTGTCTACCTGATTTGGGCAGGAAACTCAAATCTTCATGCTTCATGTTTTGGCCTTGAGCTTTTTCCCAGACAGTTGGCAGAATGAAGATCTATATGGTTTCGCTGATATACATCAGCTTTGAAAAGCAATGGCCACAGTTACAACATACTTTCAAGATGACAGTATTAGTGTCAAATCTCATATGAATTTCTGCGCTGGACAACCAGGGATTACTGCAAGATGGTCAAATTCGGTTTTAGTTCAGAAATGTACAGCTGGAAGTCTAGTGTGTAAATATCAATGCCTGCCCAATTATTTTTTCCTTTGTTGTATCTTTCATATTTAAAAGTTCAAAGGAATAAATCACAGGAAATTGGTAGGACGGGTGGGCTGTTTTTAAAAATAAAGCAATAGTTACAATCATGCTACTTTCAATTCTGTAGAGATACTTGTTTTGATGTATTAAGAAATGAAAGTGCTTGAATGCAGATATCCTTGCTGATTCATAGAGGGAAGCAGGAAAATGATATTTAAACATAACATTTTGTCCTTGGCCAGGTTAAGTGCTATCTGCTGCAATATCTGCCCTTTGAAAGCAAAAGCTAATGTTTTGTTCCAGAAGACATTTCAACAAGAACTTAATAGCTTCTATTTCAAACGGATACATTTATTACTGCAGACATCATAGCTCCACAGCAAGAGATAAATGCAGCAAAGGGCTGCTAGAACCTTCCTTTTGTAAGCAGTAGAGAGCACAAATGTTTTCTGAAGGTTAAATGAACTGAAACCAAAATTGAAAGTAAATAAATTGGAAGACTGAAAACTACTGAACAAACAGGAATCACAAATAGTATTATGCAGTCCTCCCTTTCAAGGAAAAACAGTTTGCCAAGTTTCCTGACCTGATCATTAGAATGTCATGCATCACGGCCGCATGTGTCAGACATTTTATATACAATAAAATGAATGAAGTGCCTGAGTTTGAGAGACCTTGCATGACAAAAACTACAGGCGTTAATACTTGACACTTTTAAGAGAACTGTTCCAGAGTATTTCTGTTTTGCAACCCTAAACTGCATCACTTGGGATACCCCAAGTGCTATTAAATGAGTGAGCAATCCTCCTCATATTTAATCAAAGCAAGAGCACTTTAAGATAGCAAACCCAAACATTTTGGGACATCATATACACAAAGAGCATGTTAACACATAGCTAGTCTCAGTTACTCTATTGACTAGTAGAGCAGTTATATTTTTCAAAGAAAATAATTTCTGGAAAAGCAAGATTACATAAGTTCCACAATTCAGACTCCAGCAGCTGGATTCCAGTGCTTCCAAGAAAAAACGCAGATGTCCAGCTGCAGATGTCCACACTAGACAAAGTACTTACTAACCCTTATTTTTTCTGATACGTTCTGGAACATAAGATAGTGCCAGTGTAGACAGCTTGGTGAAGCCCTCAAACCATCACTTGCATGCTTTTCCTTAAATTTCAACAAATAAACACATCAAGTTTTACTTTAAATGGAATTTAGGCACTTAAAGTCCTAGCTTGGTACTCCCTGAGATTTCAAAAGCACCTGAGTTGGTCAGGTGCTTAATTGTCATACGATTTCAGTACAACTTAGGTACACAGACACATGTATAATCCACCAAAAGATCTTTAAGTATCTGTGCTGGATCCCAGTACAAATATTCTATAAGGAAGCAATAAAATTATTTAAAAACTCTGGAATACATCCCAGTCACTCAGCAGCAGGCAGTATTTCATGCCTGGCCATTTCACAGGCAGCAAAATAATGAAATAAAAAATTGTGGAGTGTAATTTGTTATGCTGTCATTTCAGACACCTTCTTCACCTTCTTAACATAGGAAGACAATTTCTTCCCTGCATGATTCCACAGTGGCAATGGAATGTGTAATGTGATTGCAGTGAAGCCATGAAAATGAAATGATAAAATATACTATTCTGGCAAATAAAGAAATTTTCATCCTCTCAAGTAAGAACTTTATTTAAAAAAAATCTAACATATAAAGCTATCCTAATGGGATAAAATTACAGATAAGCAAGCTTGGCTTTCAAAGATTGCTGGATGGCTAGGTCAGTCTAATCACTCTATCATGTCAGTCTGCCTCTAAAACATATTAATCATATCACAGTGAATTAACCAGCTTGAAGTCTTAGTGCTGATTACAAGCCATTGCATTGGAATATGCTTTTATGAAATAGATGAAACCAGACTCAATATAAATCTGATGAAGTAAGTTTCCCAAGACATTAAAGCTCTTAGCATCTTCTGATGAAGAATGTCAGATATTTTTCTGTTTTATATTGGAATGTTTAGGAACAAACTGAAATCAAAGCACTTTGGTCTGAGAAGCACATGGTGCTTAGAAACAAACTTTGTTGGTCTGGAAAATGTCTTTTTTTATGGCTTGGTACATGAGGGCTAGGCATGCACACATGAGAACATGCACTTTACAGCTTAAAGCTTTTTTAGCCTCACTTAGGTCAGCTGCGGCATACTCATGCAAAACAGATCATTCACCTGTTTGGCTAGATACACAAAGAAAACTTGTACTTCGAGCAGTGTCCCAGTGCCTCAGTTCAATACTGAAGAGCCATGCATATTCACAACCCTGTAACTAGCTTCTGGAAAATCCCTTAAGTAATGTTCAGCAGACTACTAAGTTTGACCACGCAAACAGCTCTGCACATCCTGTCAGTGCTACTCAGTGTGTACTTTGAGACTATTATCCCTTTAGAGCTGCTTTAGAAAGCAAATATTACTTCCATCTTTCTGGTTTGTGAGACTTTGCTGAGGAAGTGTTCTCAGAATACACTCAAAGATCCACAAAAAAGCAGTAAGAAGAAGAAAAGGCAGGCAAGGAAAGCTCTCTTCTTACTATAAACAGCACTATTTAGCACAGGTATGAGACACAAACTCCTTCTTTCTGCCTAAGTGGTCTGAACCGTTATTTTCTACAGGTTGTTTGAAGAAAGCACCTTGATCCAGCTCTAAAAAAAACAGAGCATGCCACTCTACTCACTTCCTGACACCTTTTGTAGTGTCTTAACATGCTCTGAACCTCTCAATGCAACACCTCTCTCCCCCAGCATTCATTAGACCACATCTAAAATATCGTGCCTAGTTTTGGACCCCTGAATACAAGAAATACTTTGATAAACTGGAATTAATTCAGTGGAGGGCCAACAAAATGGCCAGCTCTTGCCATGTGAGGAGAGACTGAGGGAACTGGGCTTGTTTAGCTGGGAGTGGGGCAGCATTAGGAGGACAGTAAGAGTAGCCTTCCAGTGCCTAGGGAAAAGTTACCAGGAAGACAGAGACAGGCTTTTCAAAGTGGTGCATGCTATGGCAAAGAAACAATGGATATATGGTGAAACAAGACAGGTTCAGACTGGATATAAAGTAAGCCTTCATTTCACCGTGTGGACAGTCACGCAGTAGAGCAGGCTGCCCAGAGAGGTTGTGCCTTCATCCTTGGACATTTTTAAAGACCTGTCTGGATAAAGGCCTGAGCAACCTGGTCCAAGCTCATAGCTGCTCCTGCTCTGAGGATATGGTTGGCCCAGAGGCCTCCTGAGGTCTCTTCCCAGCTAAATTACAATTCTGATTTCGTAAACACCATTGCACTGAAGGTGACAGAAGGGAAACAGCGTCCCTCTGATGTGGCATTCTTCTTAAAGATGGGACATGTTCAAATCCTCTTAGCCACAGGAATTACAATTCAGGTTTGCTATCTTAAAGGTGACTGCTGTAACCACCAGGCTATGAGGTACAGCAGCAGCACTACCACCATCTTCCTCTGGCCTCATTTTGAAAAAGACAGACAAACCCCTCCAAAGTTCTCGAAAGGTGCATAAGATGTCTCCATGCTCTGATATGTGATGACTTTCTTACATAGACAACTCCTAGTATGACATATTTGGGGGAGGTTATGTGGATATTGTTTCTACATGCACATTCCACCATGTTTTGAAAAACTGGATGTCATTTGTCATTGACACTGGCAACACGGATATTTATGAATCAGATTCTTTTTAAAGGACGACAAATGTATAAGCCTTTACTTTAAGTAAGTTTGTACTCTTTTCGCATGAAGATTAGAATACGTTCTATATTTATATCAGCTGTGATGAGAATTAAAAGTCTAGGGAGTCTAGATAATAAAATCTGTGCATTCATTTCAGAATCACAACTACTGGCTACTCCAGTGGACTGCACAAAGTGCACTTATTCTAGTATGGAGCTGTTTGTAACTACATAACATGAATGCAAGTCCTCTTCCAAATTAGCTTCATGCCTTTGGAGAAGCTATACCTTGGTGGAGGCAGAACAAATTCAGGCTAAACAAGGCCTCTTTGAGAACTTGCTATGCCCTACCCCATAGACATTGTTGTTTCCTGTGTTCCACTCTTGCTTATCTGATGACAGCTTCACCATACTTCCCTTCTGTTAATTGCTGACTACTAATGTGAACTGGGAGGCTCACAAGAATAAGAACAGAACTGCTTTGCAAAACAGCTTTTTAAAATTCCCTTTTACAAATAAACCACCCCAAATCCTATATTCTCTGTGGAAAAAAATTCCCAAATTAATGGTTTTCATCAGTCACGATATTTCATTGTAAACATACTTCAGACATAAAAGAGAAAATAAAATAAAAACCAAACAAAAAACCCAAACGAGGTGAAGGTACTAACTGTAACGATTTCATCTGAAAATGCTAAAAATGCTTTCAACTTAACTGGAGTGCTCTTTTCCATCTTTTCTTTCATTATGATTTGGCTAGTATCAGCAGAGTAGTAAACAATTCAAGTTATGCTAAGTTTTCTTTTCTGAAAGAATTCTCCATTTCAAGTATTTGCAAGCAGCAATAGAGGAGTTTATCCTCTAGGTAACTCCCTCATTCCTATTTCCCTCTGACACACAGCCCTCCCATCTGTCTTTCAGATGTTTTTTTTCCCAGCACCTCTATTGCTCTTTCCCCTTGCTACAAGTTTTAGCATTTTATCTTTTTGCCTACAGCATTTAATCTATTATAGCACCTCAAATATTAATTGATATCAGAACAATAAATTCAATACCATTGGAGTTTGTTTTTTTTTTTTTAATTCTGGTCCTCCCCCCCCCTTTCTATTTTGTTTTTGTTGAAATATGTTGCTAACAAACTGGTCAGCTGACTGGGTCACAGTCTTTCACTAACTCTCATGCAAATTGGGCTTAATTCCAGTCTTATTAACTGATTCAAATTTAAATAGTTGCACATAAGAAGAAATTACCTAGAATCTTCTGGAAAAAAAGTAAATCCTAAACTAGGTCAGAATGTCGGCTGTATTCTAGTGGTGCTCATGGCCAAAGGAAATGCTAATGGGGCTAGTGCATCTTCTCAGAGGGACAACTCTCTGTGTACTTGGGCTGAAGAAGGGACTGACTACTGACAGCAAGTTATGTGCTAAAAACTTGAAAATACAGTGGTTTATTAAGAAAAGCGTAGTAGTCATTGCAAATAGCTGGGCTGGTGAGACCAATCTGACCAATACTTTCATTTCTGTCACAGACTAAAGGTGTTTTAAAACTGCAAACACAGAGCTTAACTTTTTGAAAGTGAATAAAAGATTTACAGAGAAATTGCAAAGGTGCTCAAATCTCCTCTCTTTTCCTTTTTATGGAAAAATTCTAAGTATGATTTCCATTAAACATTAACATTGAATGAATTAATTCACTTCTATAGTTAAATTCTTATCAACAGAGGTGACTTAAATTGAAAAAAAAAAAAAAAAAAAAAAGTGCAATTCTGTTTGTTCAACCTAACTTTACAGAGTAAAAATCATCCTGCCTGAACTGATGCACATCTGCTGGAATGTCACTCCAAGATGTGCTGGCCTTTACAGAACTGTAACTGTTTGTTAGACCATGGAGCACTTCAGTAGAAGTCTTTTCTTCATCGCAGCAGAATTCTGTGTCCTCTCAATAAATCTGTTTTCTGCTGTTTAGTAGTATTTCAATAAGTAAAACATTTAGGCCACTCTATAATCAAGACTATAGTGGAGAAGGCTATTATATTCATTTATAACAAAATGGGATCATTAATGAAGGAAGAACCACATTCACATAGGGATTACAATACCCAAGCAACTAGAATATTAATGCTTACCTCTGCTTGCAAGGAGGTCAGGAGTACACTTGGGATTATAAATTGCATATTTTTGTAAAGTAGCATAATAGAAAATTAGTCATGCTTAGTCTGTCACTGTTTCTGTACAAAAATGTCCTCTCCAATGGTTGTGCACGTCTAGAAAAATGCAAAGTCTACAGAAGGTGAAGAAGGTACTGTTTCCACTAATAAAGTGTTGCAGCACATCATATCTTCATTAAGAGGTTGAATTATTATCACACTTATTAATTAATAGTTAATATTATTAATCATTGTTATGCTTTTATTAACAGCAAAGCTTTCTTGTTGGATGTACATTTACTATATTTATAAATCTGCAAGTCCTTCAGCAAGCCAAATGTTTACCTCAAATCCTTTGTACGCTCCTGTACAAAGTATGTACAGTGCTTATACAAAACCCTTAACAATAGAATAATTTCCTTAATGCAAGCATATCTTGATAGAGCTGATAGAGGTCATCATTATGAAAACTTTGTAAACATGCAGAGACAACTCAGGCCCTGCGTTTTTATCTCACCTCAGTAAACACAACAAATGGAAGGAATCTCCCTTTGATCTTATGCTTAAAGGCATTAGCATTATCCACTCAGTTACAGCACCCAGATCAAACCCTCTGCCCTGTTCTGAAAGCAGCCACATGCTTTGTAAATCTGCTTCAAAGCATGACACCCACTACCCTTGTTTAGAGTACAGAATGCAGATGATATTTGAATGGGGATAGGGATATTATTTTGAGTGAGTTTAAAAAATACCATGTTTTTCTTTACATCTCCAAACTAATGCCTTATGAAAGAGCTTTGTAAAAATTTACAGTTGTTCTTTTCTGTTGGTGACACTAAATAGACATTTAGATGGTTCCAATATATTTTGATAGAAAAATTTTAATAGATTTTGATATATCAAAATATTTTTATTATATATTTTTGATATATTTTTATAGCACTGAGAGAAAGTACTGTACTGCATACAAACAGGGAGCTCAAAGGCAACAGACTTAAAGGTTCTGAAGGACAGTTTCATTACACCTTTAATAGGGACCTAAGGAATAGTGCCACTGTAAGAAAGCAATCCTGAAAAAGATATTAATTTGGAAACATTTGGCAGTGGTTTTCAAGTAAAAGTGAAACAGTTACACATATTTGCAATTTTTTTAAAGAAAAATGTTGTATATTTACATATGCAAAATAAAAATAAAATTTCATGAGAGTTTTAGGCAGTCTAGTCATTATGCACAAGATTGATGAGTTTTGCATTAAGGCAATCCAAAGCTGAGCATAGAAATGGCTTTCTCCTCTCCCATGCTGGGGTTTATAACTGTTGTCTCTGATGAATGGGAACTTTAAAGACATTGTCAAAAGAGCTTTTATCTGTTACTTTAGAAACTCATTTAGTATCTTAGTATCTATCCATCTGTATCTATCTTATCTAGTATCTGTTTTTCTATTGTCAGTTCTCATCCACAGACTTCTACAATTAAGGCGTGTTAGTTTAAAAAAAAGAAAAGAATGTACCTTAGGGCATTGCTTTTGCTATAAGTCTGCTGCTTTCTTTTGATTTTTTGTAATAAATCTTTGCCTTAATTTCAGTAGCTGAGCTATGTACAAAAGCTGATTAAGTGATATAGGGAAATAAGTTACACAGTTGACCTTTTATCTCTCTTTTTCTCACTGTCTATAAGCACCTTATGATTTCTTTGTTGTTTTTTTAATTATCCCATCACCACCAAGAACAAAATATATACTGCTAAAAATGTCCTAGTGTAGACTGCAAGTATGTATTTCACTATGCAGATATTCTGTATTCAGGATGTGCTTACTTCATCGGATAGCTGGGTTACCTAGTACATTTGTGTTTTCTAATATAATGAACAAAAATATATTCCTGCTGTGAATATGCAGGCCTTATAGTAAAAACTTGCTGTTGTGAAAATCAACAGAATGCACTCCAAACTGGCTTTATGCTACAATATAATCTTCCAGGATATTCATTTTGGGAAAGAGCTATTGAAAATAAACAAAAGCAGAGTGCAAACACAGACTAATCAAATTCATCTGGTAATATAAATTGTTACATCTTGTAGCATTATTTATTCCACCTCAGTAATAGGTTCTGTGCATTAGGACAGA
Source organism: Harpia harpyja (assembly GCF_026419915.1). Taxonomy (NCBI): domain Eukaryota; kingdom Metazoa; phylum Chordata; class Aves; order Accipitriformes; family Accipitridae; genus Harpia; species Harpia harpyja. Next base: position 22,377,479 of record NC_068951.1, on the reverse strand, counting down.
TATTTGCCACATGCGTTGGCTTTACTTAATCTAAACATTACTGAAACTGAAAAGGATTAAAACATTTGTGGCAAAGGGTCAGTATATTCTTGACCACTAAGTGGAGCTGCGCAGATTGCAAATGTGTCCCCAATATCTCCACAACCTCTTCAGCAACCTTTAAATAAAGCTCTAAAATATTCATATTATGTACTGAGGTTTTTTTAAATAATCTCTTTGGGTTTCCCTTTTGTCGTGGTTTAACCCCAGCCAGCAACGAAGCACCACGCAGCCGCTCACTCACTCCCCCCCCACCCAGTGGGATAGGGGAGAAAATCAGGAAAAGAAGTAAAACTCGTGGGTTGAGATAAGAACGGTTTAATAGAACAGAAAAGAAGAAACTAATAATGATAATGGTAACACTAATAAAATGACAACAGCAATAATGAAAGGATTAGAATGTACAAATGATGCGCAGTGCAATTGCTCACCACCTGCAGATCGACACCCAGCTAGTCCCCGAGCGGTGATCCCCCCGCTCCCACTCCCCCCAGTTCCTATACTAGATGTGACGTCCCATGGTATGGAATACCCTGTTGGCCAGTTTGGGTCAGGTGCCCTGGCTCTGTCCTGTGCCAACTGCTTGTGCCCCTCCAGCCTTCTCGCTGGCTGGGCATGAGAATCTGAAAAATCCTTGATTTTAGTCTAAACATTACTTAGCAACAACTGAAAACATCAGTGTTATCAACATTCTTCGCATACTGAACTCAAAACATAGCACTGTACCAGCTACTAGGAAGACAGTTAACTCTATCCCAGCTGAAGCCAGGACACCTTTCTACATTTATCCTTTAGCAGCTCCCTCACACGACACTTTTTTTTCCTGTCTGTAAAATCAATATGCCCTGCCTCTGAAGGCATAGTAGATACAGTATGTATGTAGTAATTAAGGCAGGCTGGAAGAAAAATATACTGTATATGGGAAAAGAAGGAATCAGTATACTCCCACCAGTTAAATTAACAGGTGATACATTGAATATATCATCACAATCTACAAATTCAGTGTTTTTTCCATAAGAATACTGTTGCACACTTAACCTCCACATAAAACTTGTAGTTGGAACCTTAGCCTGCATAGCTCTGCTCAAATTTGATCTCAAAGTCTCTCTGAGCAAGCTCCTGAATTCTGACGGTGGCAGGCAGTGAAGGAAAAAAAAAACCAACCCAACCAGATTGCTTTGCTCTGGACCAGTGCTTTTATGCTTATGAGACTAGAGCATCACCACTCTTCCAATTGTTAGCAGTAGTGGTTGTTAGATGGAGTAATTTGTACTCCTTTGTGAGGAAGCTTGGCCATAGCTACTATCTGTATCGGAACTTGGATGTCTCTAGTACATATGCTGATATGTCGGCTTCATATATAGGGAGAATTTGGAAAACCAAATAAACATTCTTCCATATTTGTGTTTTAAATTTATTTCTTTTAAAACTAGCTTTCAAAGAGCTTAAAGCAGCATATCTTCTGATCTGTGCATTTTATTGCCATGTAATTCTGCAGTTTTAAAGGAATGTGTATGATCAGTCCTAGAATAAAAGAGATAGATTGAACATTGTGCAAATTAATCCCTTCTTTCTGGAACCTCAACTAAGTATAAAAAGAACGTTAACCAGAGAAGGAATCGAAAGAGAGACTTCCCTGCTCCTTATGCAACTCTTAAGCAAGTTATCGCTTCCTCAGAGGACTTTTGGTAGGAAACTAGAAACACAGCTCGTGTTTCTTACCTCTGGTTGCATGCATAAAAGGAAGAGAAAACTCTCGGGATTAGACAAAGGTGGGAGAGAACCACAAGAATCTCATTCTCAGGGCTCTACTGACAGTGGAGCAAGTGAGATTCTAAATCAGGTACCAGTTCCAGGCCCATAGACAGACAGTATGAAACCCTGACAACAATGGCCCTAAAACTCTCTTCAGATGTCACTATGCTGACACCTTATTTAGGAAGCTAAGCAAAGCAGAAGACGTTTTCCATCACAGTATATTTTGAAACAGAGGAACTGGAGGTGAAGGCTTGGGAGGCACTTCTTTGCCCATGTAATCTCACTAATTGAAAGATAATGCAGTTTAATGCTGCTTGTTTTAAAATTATATTTTGTATACCTTATAAAACAAGTATTTCAATATAAACTATTCAATACAACACATTGAGTATAAATCTAATGGATTTTCTCATGTACCTTGCTCAAGTAAATACTATATGCAAATAAGTACACACCTAATCACAGTCCTTCCAAACCGGTATTTTCAACTGTTTACTCACTATCTAGTCCATGTTTTTTCTTCTGCTTAGTGTTTATACAATTTAGACATTTACTTTCACTTAAAAACCCCCAAATTTTCACAGACTGTTTAGGAAATAGCCCTAAGATTTGTTTGGTATTCTTAAGAAAATATAAATAGAATATGTTATTAGAATACCTTGAGTTCTGATATTTATTATGCAGTATGGTTTATTTAACATGTCAAACAGTAGTGTGGATGTCCATTAAATCATTCAAAAAATTTATTGAGGGAACTACCATCTTTTAGCAATTTTGAGAAATACACCAAGAATACCAATTCGTCCAAAATTAATTCCTGAAAATACATTCATATAGCATGCTTGCCAAGCATATGTCTTTATAGCTATAGCTGATGTTCCCATAGGAAACACCATGTTGCATTTTATCAGAAATGCCTATTTACCTTGTACTGACAAATAAAAGCAATCCTTTTTCTCTCTCCTCAGCCCTTTCCCCTCTATGTATATTCAAATGAATGTAGAAGGAAGAGCAAGCACCTAGAACAGATGAGTCTGTATTTAGTACCAGACTTACAGCTGTAAGACATGTTTTGATCTTTGATTTTCCTGAGATAAAAAAAATGAATCTCGCAGAGCTCTGTAGTGTATTTTATTTTGAGGTTGACTGACACCGCAGATGTCTCTTATCTCAAAGAAGAGGGTGAACAAAGACACAGCAGTCACCCTGTGGCAACTGGGGCAAATGTTTTATTACTGTGAGTTAGTTCTAATCTGATTTGTTTATCATCCTTAGTTTAAAAGAGCTAGGTATATAGATCTGACTCTGAGTATTCCAAGATTCATTATCTGGTTTTGTCTAAACTACCTGCCCCATATGCTAGAGAGAGGATGTTAATTGTAACATTGACCTCTTTGCTAGATAGATTCTCTTAGTCTCCCTTGTGCTGTTGACATTCTGCCAGGCAGAGTAGATCACTGTCTTTCATCACAGTATTCTGTGCCCTCTTTTGTAATCACAATACCCACTCTGTTACTCCATCATTTAATGAAGCCAACTTTATTCCAACCACATATGACATTTAAGTCATCTGCAAACCAACCTTCAGAGTATAAAAACTGAAAGGAATTAAAAAATCTAATTGTAAACCTCTACTCGTTAACTGTAGAAAAAGAAAGGAGAGGGGAAAAAAATCAGACATCTCTCAGCTTCTCATTTTGCAGTCCCGTGATAAGATCGTGCATGATACTACTTCTGGCCCTTTTCCATCAGAAACCATTCTATTTTGAAATATATCTGGCTATTTACCTGGACAGATTCTTCTCCTGTCTTACTCTTAGAAGAGACTAGACTACTCTGTACATTACTGTAAGATTGAGAGATGAGTGGGTGGGGAAGGATGTGTTAAAAACAGTTCAATGGTTCCATACTTTCTAGCTTTTAGTTGTACATATATATGTATGAATGTATAATATATAAATATGCATATGCATACATACACTCACAGACTTTGGGGTTTTTTTTATTATAACAGAGTGAAATAAATTTGAAAACAGGTTTGCAGAACAGATGGATTTCTAATGCTTTAAAATAAAAAGGGAACATGGTTTTCAAAATGTCAACATGGTATAACCACTAAAATGAATAAACCCCAAACAGCTCATATCAATGTAAATATTTTCTCAGACTAATTTGTAGTATTCTACCAGTTGTGAGTCTCTTAGTCTAGTTGTAAGGACTTCAGGGGACTTTTGTATCAGAACAAATTGATTTAAAAACTGCTAAAAAAAGAGAAATTACTAGAGCACCCAAAATATATAAAAATTTTTCAGAAACTAAATATTTAATAACTGAGTTGGACCGAAATTGAAATTAAACTATTGAAATGAAACATAGCTGACAGAAAACTGATAACTGTTAACTATACTATTAAATGAAACTATTATTGATATTCCTTCAGCTACCTAATAACAAAGTCTTGATAGGTAATATAAGATAAAATAAATTGTATAAACTGTTAAAATGATCCCATAAAGAAATATTCATAGGATTAGGAGGTAACAGGTTGATTATTCTTCATCAGCAAGGAAATTTTTCCTGGTCATTAAACTCTCCCTCTCTGCCTTTCTCTCCCTCAAGTAAATAAGCCTAGTAAACATGATTTGAACGTGGTGTTCTGAATTGGGCCACCCCTCTTTCCAGGCTTTCTAGGCTGAAGGGTGGTCACCAAATGAGAGTATATATAATGGGTGCAGTTGAAGCAGCCCCGTTTCAGAAGCAATATTCCCTTCTCATAAGGCTGTCAGAAACTGCTGCCCAATGAAGGAGGCAGCACTGATTTCAGCAGAAATTAGAAAGCCAGGAGGTGAGTAGACCAGTTAAAGAAGCATTTAGCAGCTTTTGCTACTGTTGTTTAAATAATAATAATAATAATAATAATAATAGTTTCCATTTTGACTGCCCTTTGTTTTTATAATACTCATGACCTTTAACAGAGAGCTTTACTGAACAGTAACTCATACTGGTAGTGTTGTTTTACTTTTTTCCTTTTTTTTTTCCTTCCCCTTTTTTCCTATTAATTAACACCACTTGATCATGAACTTACAAAAGGCAGAAAAGTACCCTGATGTAAGGTCAAACACCACTTAGTAGTCCAACTGTTTGTCAGAATTAGTGATCTCAAGGGAGTATCAGAAAACTGTTTTGTTTTCAGCCCTCTTAAGGAAGAAGAGTCTACTAGGTATCAGAAAATGTTCATTATACAAAAAAGCCCACAGTCATCAGACTTTCTTCTTAGCATTTTACAAAATATTGCTTTAGTAGTGGCTAAAAAATTCAAAATCTTCATTAGGACAAATACAACTGTCCTGGTTTCAGCTGGGATGGAGTTAATTGTCTTCCTAGTAGCTGGTACAGTGCTATGTTTTGAGTTCAGTATGAGAAGAATGTTGATAATGCTGATGTTTTCAGTTGTTGCTAAGTAATGTTTAGACTAAAATCAAGGATTTTTCAGCTTCTCATGCCCAGCCAGCGAGAAAGCTGGGGGGGCACAAGCAGTTGGCACAGGACAGAGCCAGGGCACCTGACCCAAACTGGCCAACAGGGTATTCCATACCATGGGACATCACATCTAGTATAGAAACTGGGGGGAGTGGGGGTGAGGGGATCGCCACTCGGGGACTAGCTGGGTGTCGATAGGCGGGTGGTGAGCAATTGCACTGTGCATCATTTGTATATTCCAGTCCTTTTACTATTAGACGGGGTACTTCAGGACATGGTTTAGTGGGCATGGTTGATGGTTGGACTTGATGATCTTGACGGTCTTTTCCAGCCTAAATGATTCTATGATTCTATGATTCTACTGTTGTCATTTTATTAGTGTTATCATTATCATTATTAGTTTCTTCTTTTCTGTTCTATTAAACCGTTCTTATCTCAACCCACGAGTTTTACTTCTTTTCCTGATTTTCTCCCCCATCCCACTGGGTGGTGGGGAAGTGAGTGAGCAGCTGCGTGGTGCTTAGTTGCCAGCTAGGGTTAAACCACAACAACAACTCTTCCATAAATTCATTCATTTCCATGTGCATTCTACACAGATGTTCCCAAAACAAAATAAAACATAACATGGTAAAAAATTAAAACAAAAGAACCCACAGTAAATACTCAGGATTCACTCTGCACATCCGTATCACAACAAGCCGTGAGTTTAAACTCAGTTTTGTAGTATAATTACACATGCTGGCTTTTCCTTCAAACTAGTTTTCCAAATGTTATATAGTATACATTTGAGGCTTATACAGCACCCTGTTGAAGTTTTATGCCTGATGTTCCTGATACCACAGAACTTATGTAAATATCAAAAGAACTACTCAAAATTTGTCAATAGATCACGAGCTCACTGAATCTCCTAAAGTCCTGCAACTTTACTAAACCAAAATATTTTTCTTTGAGAATACTCAGATAAATATTTTTGAATTGTACATTCATTCATCAACAGAGTAGCAGGACATTAAAAGGTGAGTAAACTATATATATAGCAGTGTTTATCAGAAGTAGATAAACTCTATATTGACCACACCTAAAGTAAGCAATTTCTGCTTAGCTTTTCACACTCAACTACCCATAACCAATTATGACCAATAACGTGCTTTCTGATCTCTTTGATTGAGTGATGATATTTTTGACCCATACACTTTATAGCTCCTTCTCTCTTGTCTTTATGGATTATAAAAATAAATATACAGGCCACAAGCCACCTGGGGCTAGAGGAAGGGGCAATGATTTCATTTTTCTAATTTAGGTGTTAAAGTTGGGTGTGCATTTTAAGCGTATCTGCTCTTCATAAAACAGGTAGCTAAATTCCCTGTAGAGTCAATAGAAAAAAGTATATTACTTCAAAGACTTTCAAAGAGACCTCCATTCTCCTCAGGCTTCATCAACAGAAAATCTTCAAAAGATCATTTAGTAACAACATTAGGCAGTTAAAACGGAGGTCCAAATTTAATGTCTTGAGCTAGGCTGAGGTGACCCCAACTTGATCGCACTGCTTGAAAACAAGCACGTAGTATGATAAAAAAAAGTGAATTTACCATCTGTTTACATTCATTATACAATAACAAAAGTTCAACTTCAGAGTTAATTTAGCTGTATACAGCATTAAACCATTATAAAATTTTGCAACTGCATTTCAGCAAAATGGAAAAAATAAAGCCCTGCATTATCTAAGTATCCCATGTGCAGTCCTAACAATAACAACAAGCTTTCTCAGCTTCTCACTCTACTATAATGCTTATCACAATTTTTCAAACTAGACACGTCTTAGTCAAATGCCAAAAGATATCATAAGTGTGGCACTCCCGTATTTGTAGCATTACTACTGCGAAAATTCACACAATGCTTTCAGGTTAGAGAAGCCTAAGAGTCTGTTCATCATTAGATAGGAACTCTACACACGCTGCATAAACCCAAATATACACTAATAGTATGAGACCACATAACATTTCTTATGCAATTCCTCCTCAAAAATACACCAAATATGCAGATAAGGAGTTCTGGGAAATATATTACAGAGACAAATATTTCATATATTCCAGGAGAAAATATACTAATGGATGCCACTAAGCTTAGGAGAACTAGGACCTATCCGAAACACTAGGTACTATAAAGGTTATTACTAAGGCTCATAAATATGTATTAAAAAACCCCAAATAATTTATAAAATGATTACTTACCAAATTTTAAATCTCATTCACATTATTTGCTTTTAGCTAATTTGTGGTGCTAAGTCAGTGATAAAAAATAAAAATACATATACAGGAACCACCACACTCATTGGTATTCTGTATGTCCATGCTCTACAATTACCACTTTCTTCACATCAGCAAGTAATACAAGCTACAGTCTAAAATTAATTTTAACAAGTGCTTAAATAATGCTAGAACAAGAATGAGGAATGCTAACCTCATGTTATTTTCAAATAACCCATCAGCTTCCCTTTTACCCCTTTTTAATTATTTGGAAAAGTTTTAAGTACACTTGAAAAATCAGTTTTGGCACAAGAAGAATTTACTCTTTGTAAAATGATATTTGGCCAGTGGAAGCTCCTCCTATTACCAAAGGCAGAAGATGATCTAGAAAAGCAATCTACATGGTGGGTTTTTTTTTTCTAAACAAAGATTAGCATTTAATCAGTTCCTGTAAATGTATTATTTATGGATGAAAATTATTATAATATCCCAGTTCTATTAACACGGGAACTTGAATTATGCTCTTTGTCAATTTCATTCAAAAGATCATCCTACCCATTCATATCTTTTTAGCAGACAAACTAAAAGCAGCATTCTATTGGACAGACACACTGCTTCCCAAATGTTTTCCATTTTAAAGGGGACAGTTATGTTGATGGTCTTTGTAAGCTGCTCTGAGATTTAGCAGTTAATAAGATGGTTACTGCTATTTATTTGCAGACCATACCAACATTCCACAATTGAGTTACCTGAACATATAAAAGAGTAAATAAAACTATTAAGGATAATGCAAAGAACTTTGCTTCAGAAATGCAGCATGGCCACTGTCAGCATGGATTTACCCTTTGAAATCTACTGCTGCAAAGAGCAGGAAAAGAAAGGGAAGAAAGAGGCATTATACATCCCACCTTGAAATGCTGCAGCTTGTCAGGCTTAACAAAATACTTCCTTGGTCCTATCAGGGTGGGAAACTGCTTCTTTCTAAATGTTCTGAGATGAATGAAACATGGTAACATTTTTTTAAACCAAGTTGAAACAACCCTTATCTAACTGAATCTGAGGAATAAAGAGAGCAACCAAAATCGTACCCAGAATAAACATTGCAAGCTTAATTTTCTGTCTCCAACTTTAAAAGCATATTTATTTATATGCCAGATATTGAGCTATGCTATGATTTGTCAGTATAAATTTTCTGTTAAACATCTCTTTAAATTACAGAAACTGGTATAGCTGTTATACATCCAAATGTCTATACATATGATCAGAGATTAAAAATGCAAAGACTTAGGGAGATAGTTTCTTTGAGAATTATTCACAAACCAAACACATTATTACCACTTAACAAATAAGAATAACATGAAGAAAAAAAAAACCTGCCAGATCCTTTGACCTCCTAACTGAAATAGCCCAAATACCTCATTTGTTTCATAGTCTGAGACCTGAAATCTGATTGACATTTGTTTCATAGTCTGAGACCTGAAATCTGATTGACATTATTTTATTGAAGTTTTCAATTAAAGTTTTGAATTTTGACTATTATTGCTTTTACAAAGTATGAAACCCTTTTATTTCCAAAAGGTACACATTATGGTCACGAATACATCAATGAGAAGTAGATCCCAAGTAGATTAGGGATAGCGTTTTCATGTACATTGAGGCCCAGACTGTGTTAGTCTTACATTCTTGCATTATTAATGTCCTTTCTAAAACTTATGCATAACCAAAATTGAAAAGAAGTGTGGGCTTTTGAGCAAACTGTCTTCGAAGACAGTTGAAATGAGCTCGTGGTCTGTGAGTTTATTCCCATCTCAAGACAGCATATGTAGAATTCTAGTTTGTTTCACTCATGAGGCCTCATCATTCATTTCTGAATTTATCTGGAATTTAAACCACTTTCTCTGATCTCCAGGATCTGCCTTCTGCTCAGATGATACGTGCAGGGATTCTGCCTGTTAGATATTTCTATTAAGAGATTTGCAATGAACTTATTTTTCACTCTTCAGAGAGCTCAGTAATATGTATGGTCTGCAAATGGAGTTCTGGTCATAAACTAAATGAAATACATGCTTAACTAGCCTCCTGAGACATGTATTATTTGCCAGAAAACCAAGGAAATACTTTTCAGTATGCTAACAATACTTAAAAAAAAAAAAAAAGACTTCAAGTGTTAATACAAAACAAGCCCTCCTAGCCTTTGCAATTACTTTGCAAATATTAATATACTGGGTTTTTTCAGTTTGCTTTCTAAAAACCTGACTGGAATACTAATACTCAAATGTTAAAGGTTACATTTAAGTCAGGCGTCTTGACTGCCTGCTGCTCCAAGGACTGAGATTTCAGGCAGCTGAGAAGTCTGGCCATACTCCTGAAGGGTATTCAATACCTGGGTATTTTTTTCTCTCTGAGCATAAGGAGGTTGCACTAAGAAAAAGGAGGTTGTCACTGTTAAAAATAGGATGATATATCCTTCCCTTGCTGTTGGTGTCTGAACAAATATAATGCTTGTTTTCAGGCAGTTATTTAGACATGTTATGAAGGTGCAGAGAGCGTGATTAATGCAAACTAGACTCCTGAGACAAAGCAAGCAGGTTAGTTGTGGCTTGTTTGCTTTTGAGGGGAAACACTTGGGCTTAGCTCTGAAAACTGGATTCTGTAGAGACCTCCTCTCTCCTCTTTCCTGTCACACATTCCAACCTACACACATCACCCGCTTTGTTAGACCAAAGCACCAGACTCCCCTCATCTATTCAAATTCCACAGGAACTGCTATGTGCTATTTTTCATTCATGAAACAAATATCCAGTCTTGATACCTCAGTTCTCACCTACCACCTGGAAAACACCAGGATTCTTGGGTTGGGTAGTCTGCACACAGAAGAAAGCCCAACAGAGTACTCCCCTGGGCTAATGACCTCTCTCTTGCTGAAAATGGTACTGCTGGCTCTTTGAAGGCTTTCTATCGCCTGGCATATTCCTCTTCAAAGTCTTGCTATCTCTGAAGGAAATGTTGACACTGCTTGCAAGCCTCCAAGAGCTACTTTAAACATACTCAGCAAAGGAAGATAGAGCTGACACAGGCATTAAACACCCTTTCACTCTTTCCACATTTTGGGAAAGGTGATTTACTTGAAAGGTATTTGCTGTATTGAAGATGCACAGTGCAAATCAGAGATAAAAGAATTCCTGCTCTTACACAGCTCTCACATTAAACTGAGAGGATATCTCCAGAGAATCACTAAGTGTTATTCATATGGGTGCCCACTACTATAATAATTTTGAATATTGCTATTGTCTGAGATGGAGGTAGCTATAACCGCAGAAAGAAACATAAGAAATAGATGCTTCTTCCCCATACAGATTAGTATTTTATTTACTTCAATTCCAGCAGGTAATTAGGACATAACGAAGGGAAAAGCAAATGCTATTTTGTTTTTATTGCAGATAAAAGGTGGCAATGAGTCATATTTGGCTACCTTCATAATTTCTGTAAAGTGAAGAATGGTTGTATATCCATGTTTCTGTATTTATACTCAAAGATAAGTCAGGAAATTATACAACCCAAATATTATGCATAGTCTCTTTACTGAAATGGTAACTGCTGGGCTTTTAATTACATAGCTGGCATTTTGCAGACAGGCTGATTATATGTTATATACCATACAGAGGTAATTAGTTATCAGCTATATTTGTGACTTTGCCAGAGAATGTTGTTATTTAGTCAGTATATAACTTGCTTTCGATATTAATCACAATCATGTTCTTAGTGCTTTTATGGGAGGAAACAAGTCAGCATTGAGGGCCTGCATCCCAGAATAGTCCTGGGCTGATGTTAGGGCCATGAAACAAATAGACTGTGGGAAGAAATTTTCAATATCAGTGTTGCACAAACCCTTAAAGTTTTATGGATATCATTAGAGTAAGTATCTAAAAGTTCAAACATTTATTCACAGTTGAGGTGGCTGAAATTCTTCCTGTGAAGCACTGTTTTGCTGATTGGAAAATGGCTGCTGGATTACAGACATCTTCCTAAAATAAAATTACTGTTGCTAGAAATGGGGCAACTGGTTCTTCAGGAAAACAAACAAACAAACAAACACCCCAAAACCAAAAAAACCAAACCACTGAAAAATACAGCTTTTTATGTTTGCCAAAATGTAGCAAAAATGGTTCAGGTGTTTTCAAAATTGTATATCATTTTTTAAAAGAAAAAAGAGGAAAACAAAATCTGAATATTGGGGACAAAAAGTCCAATTTGCTCCTCTAGTATAATAGAGCCAAACCAATTCATATGGAACTTTTACAAGAGCAGATATTTCCTTTTAACATCCCTAGAACCTTTGGCAGGGTCAGAAGGTAATTTGGGGTGAAAAGTCTGTCCCTCACAGGAGAATTCTTAAAATACAATATCCCTCAAAATTAAACTACCCATCCAATACTTTTTTGATTTCTTCAACACCAAAAAGAAATAAGGGCTTATTTATCTGCAGTTTTGTTCCTTCTCATTTTGCTGTGATTCTGCTGATAGCAGCTTCACAATTAACAGAAGGAATGGCAGATACTAAGTGATTCAGCTTTCCTCAGGTATCTCAGCAGTACAGTTTGCTTTCCCCAAAATTATATCATGTGATTCTTCAGTAAAAATTTATTCTTTGGAAAAAACCCAGACTTTTGTATGGCAGCATCAACCTCACTCCTCTCCACTTTCTGTACTCATTTTCTCCTTCTTCCTATCTATGGTCATCCTTTTTCTCCCTTGTCTCTTCACCTCATCCCCCTGCATCTTCCAGCAGTTCTTTCATTTTTATGTTTTCATAGCAAGAACTAAAGCTCTATCTGTATTTCTCTCCTATATGACTTAGAGATCCTCATAGTCAACATATTCTGTTGCTTCACTGCTACTTTTCTCCCTTCCAATACTCTCAGTCAGACCCAGGAGCCAGCTTTATGCTTTTTGAAAGGTACTACTCCTCATGGAGATGATTAGATTGAATTTGCATTGTTTCTTTTGTAAAGTACTCATCAATTCATGATCGACAAAACCATTTAGTGTTTGCTACTACATTCCATTCAGGGACTGGAAATCACTTGTGCCCTATTCAAATATAGTGTGCTGAACCCCAAAATTAATTTATAAAACAGATTAAGCACGCAAAGGGATAAGGAAAAAAAAAGGTTTTGAAGTGATCGCACACCAAATAAGCATTCTTCAGATTACATATTAAAAAGTAGTTATGACCATACAGAGGTAAGCCAAATAAATAGTAAAGTAATCCTGGCCAATAATTTTCCTGTGTACCATAAAGTGAACATACATCTTACATACCAAAATGCCCCAAAGAATTCTGATTTAGCCTATCCATTGCTACCAAGACCATAAATACCATAAATCATTATAAATGTAGATAGCTCCAAAAGATAAGTGGCAACACACAAGGTCCAATTCCAATCTTAGATCCAGAACATTTGTCATTCCCTATATACTACAGCTGTTAAAATTAGGAATTTTGCATGCATGAGACATTTTCAGTTGTATGCACCTTTTCTCTTCCTTCTAAACAATGAAACTGAGGTCAACATTGGGTTTATGTATGTACAGCATGACATATAGGTAGATTACACTCAGCAACTGAAGAATATTTGAAATATTAACAAATGATACCCATGTATCATTACAGTACTATCTCAGAATTTACTTTACTTGCCCAAGGCTAGCGACTGCTCTGCTGTAGCACCACCAAGCCTGAGCCACTTTATACCACTGCACAGGAAATACGTGCACTCATGTTCTTTCTGAAACCTAAATTTTATGCTGTGAACAAAAATTAGGTGCAATGACTGAGGTTTTTTTGATAATTTTGTACAGAAAACTTTATGGAAATTAAGTTCACATAAAAATGCCTCCCTCTCCCTTTTACTCAGATAAGTAGCAGACTTACAGATATTAATGGGTGGCAGATGAAACCATTACTATAAAATAAGGCTTTGCTTTTTTAAAAAAAAATATTCTCAGGTTTGCCTTATATGAAAAAAATAATTTAAAATTCCAAGAATATATGCAAAATACATATGTTGATATGTAACCCTGTATCTCTTGTCTATCTGTACCCAGAGGTGTGTAGAGATCTGTATCTCCTTTTGAGATGTCCTTTTTCTCTAACATTTACTCTTACTCCTTAAGTATGACAAAGCATCTTCTGAATCATAAGCTTTAAGTATTATTTTTTTCATTTAACGCTTTTTATCCTCTCACATTTTAGCTCTACAAGAAAAGATTCTGAAGCTCCTGAAAGGGCTTGTATATCAAGTGTTTCCTGATGATGACTCAACATGTTTGAAGGGTTTGAAGACAGGATGCACTTAGTGTGAGAAATCACATTTACACTCTGTCATACCAAAATCACAGCTGAAAGCATAGCTAATTTATTATCAGAGAAAAGGCAATTATCTGGGGCAGCCAACTATCAAAGCGAATCTGTGAGAGCATCAAACACTGTGGGGCTGCGCACTCCCCTCAAGTGTGCAGGAAGCATACACCTACCCATCCCTTGGTGCACGGGAATTGTTAATTTTTTTTATGTAGCATTATTCCCACTGCTGATTAGGTTAAGAGGACAGCATCACTCACTGTACAAATTAATAATGTATTTTAAATTTAGAGTACAGAATATTGAAAAAATTACAGAAAAGCAACATTTGTATTTCTTCTGGCTACTAAAAAAGACTTGTGTTCTGATTTTCAAATTACGGGTATGAGGTTAAGACACCATTAATGCATGAAGTCATGCAGGTTTCATACTCTTACTCTAGACATAATCTTCATTCCCAATGCATACAAATACATACAATACATCAATAGACTGTGTGGATAATTCAATGTAGTAAAGCTTTCATTTAGTTTTCTAAGCTGATAATTAAAATAACCAGCCATACTGAAATTTGGGAATTATAACAATAAAATCAATTATTTTTAATTTTTGATGACCTATTCTATTTCAAAATATAACTGTGAAAAATAGCTTGTGTGCCTTCAGCTCAGATACAGACACCGCAACTGACAATGCAGCACACATCTGTCCTATTAAACTACTATTTCAGTTTAAAATAATTATTGTAAGATGCCCTTAAACTATAAGTATGCAAAAATTTTTGCTGCTAGCAGAGGTATCATGAAATTGGAAACTGACAGGTAAGATTTTTGAAGGCATGAAATTCAAGAGAGATGTTTTTCATAAAAGTCATATCAATAGCAGTCACAGAGATACACACTTTTTCATACCAAAGCTTAAAAGTAGCACTTCCACAACTTGGAACTCAGACATTTGTAGCAGAACCCGACATATTTAGTGTGCAAATTTCAGGAAATACTGAATTGTTGATCTTTTCTTTCAAATTTTCAAGCAAATGTTACTGTATGTAATGCCAACAAAATTTAGGAGTCAAAGCAGGAATAAGGTACTGGAGTCTACATAATTTTAAAGGATAAAGGGGTTTTTGGTGGATGATTCTGAGATACCCTAGTCCCTGTATACATCAAGAACTGATTCATTGGCTTGAAGGATTGCAGAAGGCTTTCAAATGCTGAAAAGATGGCTAGTCACTCAACTGTCAAGGTCATGAGGAAAAAGGCACCTACTGATGAGAAAGTTCAAGAGCATGTAAGAAATCAGAGGATTACTTGATTTCCTGGGCCTTTATGAAAAGCTGTGTGGCTTTATTCTTTTCCCGAAAACTTCCAAGGCAAGCAATTAAAAGCTGTGCAGAAAACCCTCTCTTGTAAGACTCTACCAGCCTAAATGTGTCTTAAGTCCAAGCCACTGCTATGTGTAACACAAAACTGAAAGGTAGGTGAGAAAGGCATTGTTGGGTTTTAATTAGCTGGTGATTAATGTAGGTGCAGATTTATTTCTGGGCTGATTCTTGATGCCTAAATTCCAAAACAAACCAAACTACTTAACATGTACGAAAATTGCAATTGAAACTGTAAGTCAGAATGGCTTTTATATGGAAGCTATGTGGATAGTTTAATGAAAACAACTGTAACTGCTTAAATACTTATGATAAGTCCATAGGTAAATGGTATGCCAGCTCAGGGCTGTGTATTTCTGAAATCAAAACACAATTAGTCCACTTGAACTTAGAAAGTGACTGTCAAGGAAGGGAAGAACAGTACTGCAAGGAATCCAAGTATGACATTCAGAAAGGTCTCTTATAGCAGTTATCTGAAGGGAACTGGACATTTCCTGTTACCTCTGCATACAAAGTAGTATGGTATTCTATTGCATACACCCGAGTTAGACTAATAAAATAATTTTCTGTTTGAATTGTAATACACTTAAATGTGATGCCAATTCTTCTTCTATTTACTTCAGCTGAGCACTGGGCGTTAAGTTACTGCAAGAATCTTCATTAAATCACCCACGTTCAGTTAAATATTCAGAACACAGAAAATGAAGACTGAATTTGAAAACAGGGTCTCTGTGCTGGCCATGGAGCATTACAGCAAACCCTTACTCGGGAGTGCATCCAAATCCAATGATGTCAGCAGAGATGCCTCAGTGAGAGAGAGCTTGAGGCCACTTACACAAAGAATAAAAAATGCCATGCAGGCTGTGTATCCAATTACAACAGCAACAGTAAATTGCTCTGAACAAATTTGCGTCCACAGGTTAATTGGAGTAAACTAATTGAAAGGGAAAAGGCTGAATTTGTAATAAAACAATCATTGTAAGATTGGAAAATAACTTACCAGGACCCTGAACTCTGACTGCTTGAAAAAATGCAGTAAAATTCTTCAGTGCCTTGAATACCATTAATTCTCTGTTTGGAAGAACACTAGCACAGGGCTTGGAAGATCTGTGCACTATCAGCCTACAGCTTTTCTTCTGTTTCTGAGCAGATGTGAGTAAATTAGGAATAGGAACTTAACTGGCTGCTGTGAATATACTTTAAAACTTGGAAGGTATGCTATATGATAGTAGAACTTTGTGCAACAAGTAAGTGATGTTTCTTTTTGGAAATTTACTTGCTGATGTAGGATTTTTATGACTTTAATATGCAAAAATAGTAAAAAAAAAGTAATACTAATAAAATATTACATCTCTCAATAATAATACTAAAGCATGTCAGCAATTTTCCTGAAATTATGATTCAATAAAGTTGCAATTTTTAACATTAAAGTTGTGCTTAGAAACTTACAGTTTCATTGGAAAACAATTTCTGCTAATGGAAAATTCAAGTGAGGATCCTGCTTTTACCTGCCTAGGAAGCTTCTGTAGGGTTAATTTCCTGCTTACAAAGAATATGCGACTCTAAAGTAAAAAATGCTTTTAAGACATGAAATTATTCATAAGGATTTCCATTTTCTAGCCAGTGCTAATAATACTACTAAACTATAAATGGATTCACAATTAATTGTAACAATCAGGGCTGAGATGCTAGTTAATGTTAAATTTTGAAGTAATCCTGGCTCTGTCATGCTCTTGCAAAGTTCACGGATCCAAGCCCAACTTGAAGACTTCATTTCTAATTGGTGGCATTGAATTAAGAAACTGCACAGTTACCCTGACCTTATTTAAAAGCTGCTGATGTTCCCTTTGCTATTACAGGACGTATATTTGTTTGGTAAGAAAGCAAAGGTTTAGATTTTCAGCCAGTGCAGTAGCAGTTGCATTGAGAAGAACAGGGCAGATTTATACCAGTGGAGGCACTGGCTTATAAGCTTTGCAGATGCTTAATGTAGCCCTCAGGAATGTTTTACTTTCTGCAGCAAATAAGACCACTAATATCTTAATAGTTCAATATGGCCAATAGATATTAATTCTCCTGAAAGTCTGGTGAATACAAAAAGTGTTTTTTAAAACTATGTCTTAAGACAGTCAATATCTTGAAAAAATAGAGCTCTTTGTGAAAAGAGAAATTGATCTTTCTTCAAGATCAGGTAAGCAATAAACATTTGGTTTACCCACCACAGTCATTCCTAATACATCCTAAGAGTTCTGTAAATAAGAAAATTGGTTTTGATGATCTAGGGAGGTGGTATAGTGAGAACTGACAAATCCATACTAAAACTCAGTGTCTCCTACAGCCTTAGGTGTGGAGTTGTTTATATGGTCACTTTTGCATGACAAATTACTGATATAAGTGTCATTAAACCACTAGCAACCATAATAATGTATTTTTAAAATATTAGGCATTAATTAGAGAGTCACACATAACAAGGTTGGAAGGAATTTTAAGAGGACATATAAAGTCCATCTTTCTCTGCCAAGGTTGCACCAAGTACATCCCCTACAATCTGAATAATAAAAATAAGAAAATAAAATTTAATGGGCAAATTATAAAAAGGGAAGATCAGTAGATCAAGTTCTACTTCCATTTTAATGCACATTTCAGTAGCAAAGAATTTGATTTCTGTAAGCTTCAGTCTCCTAGTCTAATAACAAGTTGGATTCATGGACAAAAATACAATAGGAAGATTTCCGTTCAGTTTGCTAAGCACAGTAGACTGAGTTCACTGGAATCTGACCATAATTAATCTACCATTTTATTTCATTTGCCAGAATTTCACATTATTAATATTATGCTCTTCTCAAACCGACACCTGTTCTTGAGCTGTGCAAGCAACTCCCCCTTGCCATTAATTCTGCTTTGGATATTGGCCAGAAAAGTTTTCCCTGTAAGACCATGTTATTTCCTACTGTCTACCAACCTCTATTCCTTAAGAAGAGACTGCATTAGCCTCACAGAAATGCACACCCTGAGGTGTTTTTTTGCACATAGTCACCAACCTGGCAGTGTAACCAGCTACATGCCCTGTGGTCTAATGGGCTTCAATAATCAATGATGAGCTTCATGAAACTCTTATGCATCATATCTTGCATTCCCATAGCACAGTGAAAAAAAATCCTGGAATGAGGGGGGGAGTTCTCATCTTATTGGGTGCAAGAAACTAACTGCATTAGAAAATAAGGTATTCAGCTTTCAAACAAGAACCTTTCTATATAACATATATTCACTGTTGCATTGTGACAACACTACTGTGAAGCATAAGAGTTTGCAAACTAATTTGCATGCAAGCTGTGAGCTGCTTTTGTAGCCTTGAAACTCATAATGTGTAATACTTATTTTCACAATAGCTTTCAAAAATATGGATGGCTTAATTACAGCTTTAAATAATGACATTGCTTAATCATAGAGATCTGTAATCATACAGATAAAGAACCTGAAAGACCTGATTATGTACTGTAGCTGCAGCACATCTTTGTGCTGTCATGCTGTAACTTCAATGTGTCTTAGTAAATTAGATCCATAGTTCGTTCATGATGAAATAATTCTATTACAGTCTACTTTCTTGTTGCTAAATTGCATCAAGCAAGCATGTCAGTTCAGTAACACTTGATGATTACAGTTAGGCAGCACCCTGTGTTTATTTTTCAACTGTATAGCTAGAAAGCTGCTCAGTTTTACATTTTTCGTAATTGTCCATCACATGCTTAAACATATGTATTTCTAGGCTCTGCTATTGCCAAGAGACTATCCAGATGTGGAAAGTAAATCAATGGAAAAACAACACCATACTTTCTTCCTGAACTGTGGACATCCAGAAACCACGGCTCCAGGGCTGTAATAAACAGCTCATGCACATAGGTAAATGAATTTATATTTGTTAATACACGCTATCTCCTAACCTGCATTTGGAATGGTAAAGATGTCAGTCCTACCCTTGTGAAATGCTTCAAACACTTCCTGAATGCTCCAAAGCCAACCTGCTTTTCCTGAAAGATAAACAACATAGAGGCCCTAGGAAATTGCCCAAGTAACAGATCTTGCTCTTCAGCAACATTTTCAAAACAGTTTGTGCACATTTTGTACTAACTAATATTACATTACTAACTAATGTACTACTAAATAACTAATAAATCAGGGACAGTATAAAATATAAATTTTAAAAATAGCCAATAAATAAGAAAACAAATATAACTATTCACCTTCACAGGCATAATTTGATTGAGAGTTTCTGTTCTAGACCTTGTATTTCTAGAGTTTCCTGAGTACTGTAGAAACAAGGCAAGTTAACAAACACTTTAATCCAGCTTGTTTAGGCATATTAATAACTCCTTATCAAGATATTATCTAGATAAGAAATTAAATTGATTTGGGGGCCTTCCCACAGTATACTTTAAGAGTGTAATACTTCTCATTATTTCATGGTGCTATAGTCAGTTTTAAATTCTTTTTCATTCCATACAGTATTTTTTTCCTGTGGTTTTGTGGGTTTTTTTCTCTTCCTTGATTTGATTGAAAAATGGGTGTCTTAGGCTCTAAAGGGCATGTTGGTTGCAGTAGTTTTAACATCTAACTTCCCTAGGTAATGAGCATAACTACGTACGTGAATAAGTTTCTCATGTAAGAGCTGAAAGACAGCACATAATAGGTATCATTTTCAGAAGAGTCAACCCAGCTCACCTTAAGTCTTTGGGAACAGCAGGCCAGCACGAACAGGTTTGAAAATCCTATACCATTGTAATAAAACTGTCACGGTCAGAAAAATGACAAAACTGCAAAATGCAGAATACAAATACAGAAAAACACGTCCAAATAATTTCAAGTAAATGCCAATAGATAAATTATAAAATATTTTCTGCAGGCAGCTCAGTTGCTCCTTAAGGGTCATAGAATTTTTAAAGAAGCACAGAGCAGTCACTGCATTTCACACTGGGCTGGACTGCAGAAATCAGAAATGCACAAAACCAGGCCAATTTATAGGGAATACTTCAGAGATGGCCCAAAGGAATTTTTGTATGTCACAAAGCAAGTTCTTGCCAGCCATTATGATTTGTTTGTCAAGATTTTGTTATTAGCAGTGATATTGCAGTTGCATTAAAAATCTGTATTAAACAAGCTTCTTTCATCTGGAATCTCAAAGAGTATTTTCAGCATTTATCAGCACTGCTGACTTGTCCTTGTGCTAGCAAAAGCTGTTTTGAAGCAAGATGCTGCATAAAAACTTGTCAAAATAGCATCTAAGGATGGAAACTGGTAAATAAACTGTGTCAGAATAGACAGGGCTATAATGTAAGACACTTGGGATACCGTGGATGCTGCAAAGACTTTTAAAGTCTTGGAATTATTTCATCTCTGTTGCAGGATTAGCATGATTCATTTATCATTTATTTTTTACTGGCTCTGTAAAAAAACACCTAACTTCTTTCTGTTGTTTTATTAAAGAGGTATGCATAGAGCAGTGCAGGTCTGCATACCAATTTGTAAAATAAGCAATTAAGAGCATAAGAAACTCTTCTGAGCTTCAAGTAAAAATTAACAACTAAACACCATCATAAAAAAAAAGTTAACTTTCAATAGGGGATCATGTTGGAAAGCATGGGACTGACAAGCCTAAGGTCTTTCATCTAGAAGTGAACTTCAGTGCACAGAGATGATGGAAGCTTGCACCATTCTATCTCCCCTGTATACCCTTAACCCTCTAGGACTGAGAATACTATGTACTTTCCATATATATATTCCCTCTTTTTTTTTTTTCTCTCTGAGTCTCTCAAGGAGGCGGGCACCTAGGGCTTTCATAATGTGAATGATTGTCTTCTCAAAACTAGATGCACAAAATCAACCAATTTCTAAAAATCCAGCATATAAGAAGAACTTTCACTCATAAATGCTGTAATTTAATGGAAATAGCTAATTTAACTATGAAAAGGTCCAGGTACCAAATCCCTTTTGTTTTGCCCTCTTACCATGTAACATACATTTCTTCAAAAGTCAGTTCCTGCTCTATTGTGTCCTTACACAGTAGCTTATTTTAAAAAGTAAATGGGAATGAAGGGCTTGACTAGACAAGACTGCTTTCTACAGGTAGAAGACCCTATTGTGTGTGGTCAGTGAAGGTCTTAAATGCCAACGGAAGGCCTTGCCTTGATCCTTCATCATCTATGTGCACACAAAGAGGTAGAATACATCATATTCAGATTTATCTAAACCTCTTTCTCTAGTTCCTATAATGAAAGTAATTGTTTGGGGCTTTTCTACAATGAAAAGCACTATAGGCTTATTTTGGATTATTCAAAGCAATTTATCTCATCTTAGAAAAGAAACAATAACTTTCTGTATG
Source organism: Harpia harpyja (assembly GCF_026419915.1). Classification (NCBI taxonomy): domain Eukaryota; kingdom Metazoa; phylum Chordata; class Aves; order Accipitriformes; family Accipitridae; genus Harpia; species Harpia harpyja. The sequence goes on along the minus strand of NC_068951.1, from coordinate 22,355,835 downwards.
TTTATCTCTTTTTTGCTGACTTAGAATGACTCCAGATCATGCAGTGCATTCCCTGTTTTTTAATGGGTTCAGTACCAATTTTGCCTGTGGGCTGGAAGACTATTTTCAGTATAACATGGGTATAAAACAGAAAATAATTTCCTATTGTGAATAAAAACAAGTAGATTAAAAAAAATGTTCATCCATGGCTAAGATCCCTTCTTCCACTCAAAGAAGTATTCCTATTCTGTTGATTTAGCGGAAGGAAAAATACCTCTTGGCTTGATTGCCCTCAATATTAGTACAAGAAATGTAATATCCATGATGAACAGAGCGTGAAATACACTGTGCATTGTCCTATTTAATGTTATGTTTTCCACCACCAAAGGCTTGAATGCCCTGGTTCATTACTCAAACTATTATTTTTATTTGGTTCTGTGCAGATTATAGAAAACAGCAGTTAAAATGGACAGAAATTGAGGGAGAGAGTTCTCACTATATAACCAGAAATGGGGAACACACAAGAATTGTCACTTCTTATGGCAGAAATTCGAGGATCAAAAGAGGTTTTTCCTGTGGATGACAATGAGAGGAAGGGGCAGTAGTTCGAACTTTTACAACAGAGTTGCTAACAGAGCTCCCTGAAGTGCTTTTGGAAATATCTTTGCATTGAAAGAAAAAGAAGTGAGAAGACTTGATTATTATTTTTTTTTTTTAATATCTCTAGGGTGAAATTCTGCCCTTGTTAAAATCAACGAACATTTTCCCACTGATTTCAACAGAAATCCATTTCTAATATACATAATCTCATTATAAACTGATCTCTTTTGCAATCCTGGCATACCTGCACCAAGGAATTTTACAAGGCTGGACATAGCACTGGTGGCTGAAGGGAAACATGATCAGAGATGTAAGTTAAGAAGTTCACCAACTCCCAAGTCTCCAAGGGTACTTTTGTGCTGTATGGAGATCAGAAAGCTCAGGCCCTTACCAGACCCATCTCACATGCCGTTATTTCCTGTGTGCAACAAGAGGCTGTACAATCTGATCATTTTCTTAAAACCAGTCACACGTCCACAAGATGAGCGTATAGGCATATGAGCATCCCAATAGTAGGGAACCCTAAAATAAATTATCACAGCTTTCCAAGAAAAACAAAGAAAAAGTTTTTATATTTCATATGTTATTCTTAGATGGCCCAAATTTATATTTGGCTGCCTAAATAATTCACTTAAAATCACATCTACGTTCCTACCCATTTGAGACAATTAGATGATGATTTAGGTGCCTTTTACTGACTTTGGTGACAAAACTTTTCATAATAGGTTCTCAGGTTTAAGAGTGTCTTATAGTTAAGTATGAGAAAAGAAATGATAAAAAAGTTGACAAGCACATCATGATACTCAATTTAAACCTTTGCATGGGAAATTCAGAAAAAAGGTGAAAAAAAGGTCATGATTCTGAAACAAAGGAAACACCTGCACTTCCAAGGAAATGGGAATAAGTAAAAGGAAGGAAACACCTCTAATCGGGCATAACTGTTGCAGTTGTTTGGGAAAACCATGCAGTTTTTATTACCCAGCATGCATTATAGACTTGATACTGATTTTCTTTAACATGGTTCCTTCCATACCTTTTCTTCCAGATATTACTACTAATGGATTCTCTTACAACTAAGACAGTTAATTTCCAAAAGGATGAAAGTGGGGGAAAAAAACAAACTACATCAATTTCTGTTTTCCCTGTGTTTCTTGTAAGTAACAAGGATACCTTCATTCTAAAGTCTGTTACCTCTGATTATTAGCACGTTTTGCAGACATAATCATCTCATGTGTTAGCAGTTCAATACTAAAGGCACATATGCCCAGGATTATGACACTCTCAGGTCATGCATCCTTAGCACAATAAGTAAAAAATTAGCTTAGCAAAGTCCATTAAGTGTAAAGTAGCAAATAGGCCTAAATATACTGAAAGCCATACTGAAAATAAATCCTTAGGTCTATGACCTAACTTAAAGACACAATCTTCCCAGAGCTAACTTGGCAGCCACTACTGTGTGGAGGTTTCAGACGCTTGCTATTCGTGACACTTACGATGGCTGCATGTATCACAAGGTTTCAGATGCACTGCTCAGGTGCAGCTATATAAAATGTTACATGACTCCTTGTATTCAGCCAGGAATGGAGTCCGCAACTAAGATGTGTGCCACACCCACCTGCCACAGAAACAAGATCTAGAAAATTAAATTAGATTTGGAATTACAATAAACTCATATTCTTGGTCAGTGCCTTGAAAGAATAAGTATTCTTGAGGACTAGGTAGAGCCCAAAGCAGCTGGTATAACAAATTTTACTACTCTGCGGTAAGAATGATAAATGATTTCACTAGTTTGTGCTTCACCCTATTCCAAGGTCACCAGATTCCTCTCAGAAAAAAACAAGCTACAGATTGTTGTCACAATCATAAAGTGAGCTAATCAATAAAGTACTCTGCCACATTTTACTCTACTATGGCTGTGCTTGGTACTAACCCTTGAACTTCTTCCAGAGTCATACATGCAATGGCATCTACAGCATCCCATATCACAGTGCAGTGCAGGTGGTGAGAAACTGTACAACAGGTAGGTACAGCTTAATTCCCATACTTTTCTTAAAAAACCAAGGAATCTGAGGGTATGCCACTAAAGAATGAACAGTTCCAAAGGTGAGATTTCCAGAGGTATTTCAGTATCTAAATATGCAAATATTCAACTAGCAGGATTTTCAGAAGTGTCTAGAGCACTTAATCTACTTGTCAAAATCTAGCCCTAACTTCTTTTCATATTGAGATCCAGAGGAGTTTGTAGCGGGACGCTAACTTGCTTTTTGATGTGGTTTTAAAATATCCTGTGCTTTCTAAGGTAGACCACTCCAGGTAGATATTTAGAAGCTGGCATAATTTTACTACTTTGAAGTGAAAATTTCTGACTGCCTTGTCTTCAAAACCATGCAAGTTCCTTACCAGCCCATTATTCACATGTGTTTTATTTTCAGTTTCTTTTAATTTACTCCACCGTATGGGCCAGATGGAGCTTTGAAGTAGAGGTAAAGAAGCAATCTTTACCAGGTCCCTTCATGAAAAAACTTACAACAGTATCACCACGACAATATAAATTAATCATCATGGAAGTCTGGTCACACAACCCATAACGAACTTTATTTATACTTTAATCTTACATTCTTTTTCAGCTAGAAAGAGCAGTTGAAAATATACTGTGGAAATGAATTGACAGTAGCTGAATGAAAGGAAATTAATGATGTGAGCTAAAAGATCTTTTCTATCTCTAGTTTCCATCATATAGGAGTTTTCAATACTAGTTAGGAAGGTTCTCCCTTCAGTGCCCAACTGCAGCTCAACTTTTCTGTAGTGCTACAATTTGGGAGCATATTTTAGGTTACGCAAATAATTATTGGCAGACAGTGAAATAATACAGTTTAGAACCAAACAGTAAAAATAAAAAAAAGTTAATATGTCAAGCGCTACTTTGGACTGCCTTTAGTATATGCTCTTGCTGAGATGGCTTCAACAAAATAACTTCTCTCCAGAAACATAACTCAGAGTACACTCGATTAAATCTCAAAATATCTCCAAGGACTTATTCAGTTATCCCTAAGTTGAAATCCTTCGGTTCCTTTAGGATTTACATCACAAACAATGAGTTCCTGTCACCATATATTTAGGATTCTACTTAAATTTCTAGCTGAAGGTGTGAGAAGTTGTCTGCTGGTGCAAGTCCCCTAGGTTTATTAATTTCAGACAAAATCTGTAGACTTGCCCAAGGTATTCTTTATCCCTTGTTAGAGAAAAAATGGCACTTGCACTTAACTAGTTAGATACACACAGTCTTAGCATGTTGCTTTGAAACAAATAACCCTCAAATTCAAACACATTTCCCAAATCAATAGACGATCCAGAAGTAGATTTCTGAGATGAGCAGCACTTTCTGCAAGGAAAAGATAGTGTCAGAATAGAAATGTAAAGAATATATGTTGCTCATCAATAACAGGGATGCTAATCATACACTAAATTTGCTTGATAAGAAAAAACAATAGTTCAGGATACACTGGATTTTTTGTGATATAAGAAAGAAAAAATAATCGGAAAGATGTTAGCATTCCTGTACTTTCCATTTTATGCCATTTTCCTGTCGTTTTTTTTAAAGTATAGAAATGATGTGGAGAAAGTAGAGTAAGAAAAAAGTAATTGTAGATGGCAGTAGAGATGAAAAAGTTCTTTCACACAATCAAATACATCCCCCATGAATGGAAAATTATCTTTGACAGTACATTTTTCAGTATTTTGTCATGGCTAAATTATAGGAGTTACACACAAATTTCATTTACTGAGAGGACATTGGTCCTTTCTCATTGTAAGGATATCGAAGTTGATTGCTTTCAAATTTCAAAGTCAAAATACTTTACATAAACTTTATATTGTCATTAATTTAGATGCTTAGTATACAGTTTAGAAATACAAATCCATTTTCAGCACTCAGAACAGCATTATCTGAGGTGACATCAGTTACTTATGACTTGTAATCTTCAATATGATTTAATGTAAATTTTCCCCTCTCTAAACACTGTAAGATCTCATATCAAGTACAGCAGAAACTGCTTCCAAACTGGTTAATGATTTCTTAACACATTCATCTGATAATCACAACAAAGATCATCTTTTTATATGCATATTGAAGGTGAATTAGGAAAGTAACCATTCCTATATCTACATCTTCAATATCGTAATTTTGACTCAAAGACATGAAGAAACTTGCTTTGAGAAAATACTATTTTGCTGAAGTCTGTCTTCTTTCATCCAAATGATCCTTATCCTGCTTAGAATTAATAAATCTATGAAAGGCAACTCTTATCTCTTTAATAATAATTTCTTTGCTATATACTCTTCATAATAAGGAGAAATTACATACGGCACAGCAGATGAAAGTAAAATTCTGCAGATTAGGTTTACAGTATATTACAAATGCCTTTCTGTGTGTCGGCATACTCTTTATTATAAAGGTTTCCATCACTTCCATTGTGCTGATTAAGTATATATTTTTTTTAATGATAAATGGAAAACTTTTAGGGAACTATATGCAATGTCATGTCTCTATCCATTGCTGAAGGATATAAACCTCTACTTACTGTTTAAAATGACTCAATTAAAAAACCTACTGTATAAAATGATTCAATCAAGTTAACTCATTTATCTCTTTTCATGTGGATCCCAATTAGAGTCATAACAGTTACAAGTTGCAACATAATTGCAGTAGACTTCCAATTTCCCAAAGCAGTTACCCTAGGATTTGAGTCCTCCTCTATGATTTCTAAAGGGGATGAAGAGAAGGATGGGTTACAGATAAGAGAAAACCACAGGTACCTGATCCAGTTTCCAGTGGAACTCCGCAGGACGAAAGGTGTCAGCCTGATCAAAGTCTTTGCGCAACAGAAATACTAATCGGCAGTTGTGTACGTACAGGGCATAGTGATGTCGGTTCATCTCTGAAAGGAGGGACCAACAAGATCAGTGATCTGAACTATCAGCAACCCTTTTTTTTCTTTAGATGATTGTGTCTGAAAGCAATATACAGCTAAAAGACAAAAACCAACCAAATAAAAAAATCCAAAATAATTGACATTTCTCAATATCATGGATGATTTTGTTTCTCTGGGAAGCCACATATGGTAACCATCTTCCTGAATTACGCTGTATTAGTTTTGTTTATGGAAGTGTTATGTCCAAACTAATAAATAAAATCCAAATTAATACTTAATCTAACTAATTTCAATGAAGAATTAGAACTGTTTTTCCCAATCTAAATCATAAAAAAAAGTAAACCTAATTTAATTATTTTATCAACCAATTCCTGAAAAATCTACAGACATGTTCACAGAGATTATCCAAGAAGAGAACCAATGTTGAAACTAAGGTAGACATCAGTCCCCTCAATAAGCTATCAAGTCAGCAATGCTTAGAGTGGCACCATCTGTGCTTAGTAACCAAATTAAATGAGAAGAGATGGTAACACTCTACTAACTTTGTTATGCCCTTTGACTAACGTTTTTTCAATACACAGGCTCACCTGTCTTGTCAGAGTTGCAGAGAATAGTCTCTTTCTCAGCTCTTAATCCTGGACTAGGTCCATGTTTCATCCACAGAGTGATGGTGAAATGATCAGTTAAATTCTTCGGGACTATTCCATCTGGGATTTTGGCTCCTTGCTTTCCATCAAATTTAAAAATCATGTCATTGTTATCCATGAGAAGCCCAGCTGTCCAGTTAGTTATTGCACTTGGAGATGGTAACAGGTCAATGGCACCTGAGGAAGCTCCTGCAAATGATATATAATGAATAACATGATGAGAGACTAATGAAAAAGCTGTGAAGATTAATTTAATATAGGCCAGGGTTCTGAGTCATGCTCTTTAGATTATCTTTACTACCCAAATTGTCCTACTAACTTCACTGTCAAATCACATACACATTATAAAATACCAACCACAGTAAGCCAGTAGGAGTTATCTAGATTAAATGCATTGCACAGAAAACTACAGAAAATATTTTAAAGTTATCTTTCTTGAAACTTCTCATTATTTTCTAAAACTCATTAATGACATTTCTTCAGTTATTTCGAGAACTGCTAAGACTAAAACCAAATTCTCTCCATCCAGCTGGGAAGCTTTGTATCTTCCCTCCCTGATAGCATGGATATACACGATATGTGGGGGTGATGTGTTGCAAAATACAGTACAGTGGGATGAATCTAGGACATGTCACCTAATATCCAGTAGACATCCATGGATATTCATGATAATGTTAGTGTGAATGTCAATACATACAGAGTATTCACCCTAAAACATACATCACTTTAATGCTGGCTTCTGGCAGATACGTGATGGTTGTAACTCCATACGTTCTTGTCTAATGATAGATCTAAGACTTTTAAGTGGTAGTCACAATTCAGATTAGCACGCCCCTCCTCCAACCCAAAAGTAAATCATTAACAAAGTGGTCCCCAGCTACACAGTATTTGGTTGTTAGAATTAATTGGGAAAAACAAAAAACAGAAATGGAAAACACTGTGGTGCCAAGATCTGATAAAATAGCACAATTCTTTACAGCTCTGTGTTTTGTTACAGCTTAACAATTATCACTTTTAAAAACATGTAATGAGCTAACCAGAGCCTTTACTTAGCTGCTGAAAGATATCATTTAGCAGAAAGTATGCTTCCCAGAGTAAAAAGCACAAACAGTCTTTGTATTCTTGTTGATGCTTTGTCAAGCAAGAATATGGTGAACAAACTGCAACTGCATAAAAAATCCCACACTAGTAAGTTATCCCAGCCTCCTTCAGCATCCAAGGAGAGAAAAAAAGATCCCAACTCTCTGCAGCAGTGTAGAATTTTAAGCCAAGAATGTATGGAATTGTACCCTAGGGGTTTTTTTTAAAAAGTATTATAGTAATGATATGAAAACATTCATATCATTCAGTAACTGAATTTCTTAGACAATTCCCCCAGATTTATTACTGTAAAATGATGTTATTTTGAAGTGATAGTAATATCAAACCTAACATCTACATATTTAGAATTTGAGCACAGAGACAAGATGTATTTATTTTATAAATTGTAATTCTGGATAATACACCACACTGCACTGCTTAATACACAGGTGTTATCAACAGGAATACATCAAAATCAACTTATCTAGATGGCACAATTTGTGATAAACTTTCTATTTTTTTCTTAATTCAAGCCACTAAAAAATAAAATTACTTGCACAGGACATAAGTAGAACCATAATTTTCTCAATCAATTTCCTTTTCTGTTAATCTTTATGATAATTTTCTAAACTTACAGGAGGAACAGAAATTGCTTGCACCGTGATGTATATCAAAGGAAATATGCTTTTAAATGGGCACATGCTTATATTGGGTAAATTATGGGCTCAAAGAAGCAGCTTTATGCTTCCCTCTCTCTATTTGGAAAGATCTATTTTTTCCACTGGAATGAATCTGTGGAAAAACTCCAAAATGGAAGTCTCTCATATTGCTTGTTAAACTCTGATTCAGCAAGATACTCAAGTAAACTACCTTATTTTCCCAGCTGAAGGTCAGGCTTGTGTAAGAGCATTTGGGTAATCAGTACCAAGCTCAACAGGTTCTACTTTATCTGCCCATATTTTTATGGAGATTTATGGGTTACTTTGGAAACTCTTCCTGTTAGCATGTGTTAATCCTGCCCTGAGAACAACTATTGGATTATGTGCTTGGGAGATTTAGTTGGAAGAAATCATACTGTTTCGATCCTAATAAATCCAACCAGCATCCCAAGCTGCTCAGCCATGTACATACACAGACCTGGAGCAATACAAACGGGATGTATCTGGAGGTGTTCCCAGAAGAGTCTTATCATGCTACTGGATCAGTGCCCTTCCAAAATGTAGTGGCTGATGCCCTTCTCTTCTAAAATGTTTCCAGAACGATGCAGGAGCCACTGCATTAAGCACAGTTTTTGACTGAGACCCCTGAGGTACACCTTGCATATTAAAGTGCTTGTTTTCACAAGCAGCTTAGTGAATTGGCCCCACCTCCTCTCTTCACCCTGCATATTTGTGCTGCAAACTTTGTGCCAGGATAAGCACATACTGACACTGCTTGCTGAATTGGACCAGACTGGTGGCTTAGCTGAAAGCTAAATAAAACCAAATAAAACCAAGCCCAAATGATTACTTTTCAATCAGACCAACAACTTTCTTTGAGCCTCCTGCAAAGCTACACAACCCAGGATAAAGGAGAGAGGGCAGGATCTACCCTCTTAGCTGGAGCATGGCCTTGAATCTGATACTCAGCGTCTCCATACTTCAGTTTCCTGTTTGCCATGTGTGAGAATTAGCAATCCCATTATTTTCTATTTTATCTACATTTAGAGGGAAAGAAGACAGCACCATAGCCATCTTTCCACCATATTCTAGGCTCCTTAACTGATTTTTTTTTTTTCAGTGAGATTTATTCTGGATATGTTTTTGCAGTCCAAATTGTGGGTTTTATACATTCTTTATTTTTTATTATTGTCGGATGACAGGGTGAAAAAATGCTTGCTAAAATGCTGTGAGACACAACACTAATAACTCTTTGACTTTAAAATTACTCAATTGTAATTTGACTGCCCATCTTGACTGTCAAAGTGAGTGCAAATCACTGGGTTATTGAAAAGCAGACTTAAACCACTAGTCATATAAAAAATGAATTTTAATGCACTGTCCTTAGCATCTGAATTCTCTAGATTTCCAACAGATAAATGAAGAAATGAGCACAGGATTTATAAACTCGGTCCTTAATTATAGAGAGACAATCTTCCACTTTATATGGCGCAAATTAATATTTGTATGTGATCACTCAGTTCTGCACTCTCTGCAATCACGCAGTGCTTTACTGGTAGAAAAAAAACTCAGTGTTTTCTTCCTTTTCAAAGAATTTATTCATCCGATCCTTAGATACAATAAGCTCATTTCTGGGAGAAAACTGATATCCAGAAATAATTTAACCTGCTTCCATAAGAGTTCTCTCTACATTAAAGATGGTAATAAAAACTAAATACCAAACTGTAAGCCAGTCCAAATGCAATTCTGATGTAAAGTTCATTGTCATTTACAACCTTTTTATCAAAGTCCTATTACAAGTTTCTACCCTGCCTATTCTCTGTGAAGATATGGAAACCTTGGACAAAAAAAATATTCTTTCAGCAATGAGAATTTCCTGCCTCACTTACACATAGTTTTTACATTCTATTTATTTTGTCAAGTGCTTTTCATTCTGTTCCTTCATAGATGCGTTGAGTAAAAACTGGAAGTTCAGCAGTAATGTTAGACAGTACATCTGTCCACCTGCTCAAAGGCTGCCTGCAACTACTATAATGGCATTGACAGACCTGCTGAAATGTTTTTGATCATTCTGCTTTTCACCAGCTTCGGCTTACACATGGTGAGGACAATGAATTAAGATTGGAGTAGTATTGGGAAACATCTAGTTTATTCAGAAGAAAAAGAGAAAGACTTGAAATTCTCTTCTCTACTGCTTAAGTGTCAGCAGGTAAGGTAGTCAAGCCATTCTCTACAAACTGAACCCCATAGACTTTTCACAACCTTCCTCAACCAAGGATTTTTACACCAGCAGAAGGTACCTACTTTCAGTCCTACACTTAAAATGATAACATTGTTGGATATAGTTGCTATTGGTGTTTTATGTCAATGTAATCATTTGGTCATTTAGATCTTGTACATAGTGATCTGCTCTGAATGATTGCGCCATTTGCAGTTCAGGTCTGTAACAGGCATAAAGCAATGTTCTTTTTGCTGCCAATACAGGTTCTTAGAGGAGGCAAAAGTGCGTGACTTTATCTATAACGTATTTATTTTTGTTAAAATACTAGTATTTTATGAAATCAAGTCCCTGATAGGTCACATAACCTTGCTCAACCTCTCACTTTTAACGTCATTAACACAATGAAGATGCATACTGTTGGCAGATGGGTTTTCTCCTGCTTTTCTAGGATCCCAGTCAGTTGGATAAAGACACAGCATTAAAATTATGATTGTTTCTGTAATCTTATCTAAGCAATTTTCAGGTTGAAAATATTCAGATTTTGCGAGAATGCTACTACTCCCACTCACCTTTACCTCACTTTCCCAGTCTCCACAAGTAATTGGTAATAGTAACTGCAAACTATTTTACCCTGGGAATTGGCTCTCCTTCTTTAATAATTTAGTAACACTGGCTGAAAATTTTCATTTACAAAATTATTTCTTAAAGGTTAGTGTATTGATCTTAACATATCTGCAACACCGTTGTGTGGTTATCAAAGCAAATATAAGCCATACACCAAAGCACCATAAACCAAAATCCATGCATTTAAATGGAAAAAAATTGTACATTTGCTACTGTAGCTCAGACAGGAGGCAGGCAAAGAGACATTTTGGTGAAGATGGGAATCAATGCTCCACACCATCAGGGCATCAGATGAGGTCTTTAAGAAGATGGGATTTTAGAAGAGGAGGAGAGACAGCAGATCTCAAAAGGCAAAAGATAAATAGCTTAATGTGTGGCTATTGCTTTGCCATACACATAATCCTAAAGTCACAAAAATACAGCAGTATCTTCAAGTATTTAATCTACCTTTCAAAATTAATTTGTATCTTTTAGAGCAAGTTATCAAAAAGGAGGAAAAAGGAAGAAAATAACTAAGCAACCTTTCTTTACCTCTCTTTTCTGAAATTCATGTTTCTTAAATATTTTTGCTCAAATGATTGCCCCAAATGTTCCTTTACTTTTTGTTTGTTTTTACTCTAGCACAGTAATTAGCAGCAGAACAGAAAGCTGAGTCAGGAAAACCGAAACACAAGACAGACATTCAATACTCATCAAATCCTATGGTCTTCCTATAATGGCAAATCTATACCTGAAATCTCACTAACACTGTCACACCAGTATCAGTGGCAGAGGGAAGAAAGAGTGAAAAAGAGGTGAAATGAGGAAAGAGAAAAAATAGAGAAAGGAAGAGGAGCAGGAGAGAAAAAAATTAAAGCAGGGAGAAGGTATGAAAAAGAGTGAAAAGAAATGGAAAAGAAAAATGGAGCACCAGTCAAATATCACCACTCCCTTCATTTTCATTGCTACAATCCAAAATGAACCAGCTGAACGAAATTCATGTATTGCATGCTTACAGGTCACAAGGAATTGGTGCTTCATCTGGAAAAATATTATATCAACTGAAAGCCATATTCATACCACATAATTTTTGCAGAGATTTTTCTGAGTATGTTTCACGATCACAGCCCTTTCCAATGTAATTGGTCTGTAATTCAATGGTGGTATGTATTGAGGAAACTGGTCCATCACACGTTTCTAGACGAATGCTGGGAAACAAAGGTATGCTGCCAGAACCGGGCTTGTATTCAATCCGTTTGTTCCAGTCTGAAAAAAAACAACAAAAAGATACAAGACTGGTTAAAAAAAGGGAAGGGAGTTATACAATTTTAAATAACAAATTTTTCTCAAAGGTCACTGTCTAAGACAAAAATAAAAGTTTCTGAACTTGGCATCGATAAGTTACTGTCCTAAAAAATTGGGGTTTGCCCCTCTTTGTAAAAGAGTATCAGACTCAATTAAGTAATGCTACTGCTGCTAGAGTCACACAAGCATGGGGTACATACATATCCTGACAAGAAGTGCTAATTGGTGTCAGTCTGGATCTCCAATGTCCATGTGACTGATTACAAGCCAGCTCTACAGGGATGAGGCTGTCTGCTGCACTGAATTTGGTCAGATTTCATAGTTTTGTGATACAGAACAAGTATCTCCAAGGACCAGGCTATATACATCAGTCTCACTGGACTGTGACCAAAAGATAATATAACACATCTGTAGTGCCACTTCTTGTCTTTAAATTTCTTACTAATTTTGTGAAGTATTAATGACAAAAAGTTACAGCTGAAAGGACTACTCGTGCTTTCAGCCAGATCTGACTAATCTGTGGTCTTGCTTATCCAGATGTCTCACAGCCCACAACATTTAAACAATCACCTGCTTTAGGCAGCCACCTGGACATGCCATAAGTACTACTGTGCTTCTCAACTGAGGCATTTAATTTTTAAATCCAATTAATTATGGTATTTGCAACCTGCTTTGGAGAAAACCCAAACAAGCAGCATTAATTAACGTGTATTTCAGCTATCTTTACAGTTCACATTTTCATAGAAAGGTTTGGGTTGGAAGGGACCTTCAAAGATCACTTAGTCCAACCCCCCTGCCACAGGCAGGGACATCTTTCACTAGACCGGGTTGCTCATAGCCCCATCCAATCTGACCTTGAACACTTCCAGGGACAGGGCATCCACACCTTCTCTGGGCAACATGTTCCAGTGTCTCACCATTCATACAGGAAAGAATTTCTTCCTTATATCCAACCTAAGTCTACCGCCTTTTGGTTTAAAACTGTTACCTCTTGTCCTGTCACTACAGGTCTCGGTAAAAGGTTTCTCTCTGTCTTTCTTGCAGGCCCCCTTTAAGTACTGGAAGGCTGCTGTAAGGTCTCCCTGGAGCCTTCTCTTCTCCAGGCTGAACAACCCCAACTCTCTCAGCCTTTCCTCATAGGAGAGATGTTCCAGCCCTTTAGCCGTTTTCGTGGGCCTCCTCCTCGTTGCTCTTACAGGTTCATAACTCTCATACATTTTAGCTAATTCCAGCCAAGTTGCCGCACAACATAAATAAGAATGCCACATTAATAGAGATGCAAATAGTTAATTACTTTGAAGTCACAAAACTATTCAACTCTGCTACCTAATGTGTACATCTGTGTATCTGTAAAATTTGTCAAAAGAAGTACTCCTGCATACACAGCTGAAGTTTCTCTGACTTTTTTTTAGTCCTAGGTAAAAGACGACTAGATAAATGGAAAAATTCTAGGTCCTGGCAGTCAATGAAATCTCTTAAAGCAAATGGACAGAGACATTCTTTCTAAATATCAGTGGAAGGAAAAGTAATTTTAGATATATATTTATACTTAGTAGGTGAAGAAGTTTGGTGTTTTTCAACAGACCTCATTTTCAGAAAGCTTGAAAAAAGGTGCTCTCTCCCACCATCTTAAATTGGATTAAAAATTTACATGAAAATCTGAAAGTCCATGCAAACATTTTGAAATGTAGAGCAAACATTAGTCCAGACAAAGGAGATAGGATGCTGACAGTCACTAGTCTGCATTACAAAATTATCAGATTTTCTTCATGACTTTTAATCCAAATGGTAATCATACAGCATTTTGTTCTCAAGGGGAAGGTGAGACTTCATGGAACATTTTGAAAGTATGTTTAATATCTATTTTTACTAAAATCTTTAGGACTTGTGCATCACTGACTAAAAGACAACTATGACTACTTTAGTGCCTGTGCACACATCAGCTGTGTTGCTATTTCAGTAGTAATTTTTAGGTAATAATATTCAGCCCATTCATTCCATATTAAGTCAGATTTGATCTGCAGTATTGCATAATTTGTCTGCAGTTGCCAACTTAAACAGTTCCCTTAGAATTTCAAGTATCATATAAGGTACATCATTACAATAACAGATTTCTGTTCCCTATCCATTCCAGAAACTCGAGGTTAACATTTTTCCAATCGAACAAGAGCAGCAAATTCTTTCAGATACTTAAGGTAAAAATAAAGTAATTTGCTCGTTTGTATACAAGCTACTAATATACAAATTACTGATCTTTATAGTCTCTTATTCACCAGTTAAAACGTTATAATCCTCTACCCCAAAGGAAAAATAAAGTCTCATATGTATCTGAAACATTTCTGACTATCTCAGCAGCTTTCAGGTTTCAGCCACGTTTTCATTTCTCTGCTATATCAAATTAACCGGCACTCATGCAAAATATTCATTAGGGCATGCAAGACGTGACTGAATTAACAACTGTAACATATCTGCAGCTGCATACTCACCTCCAGTTATATGAAGAATATCTTATTAAAAACATGCTATATAAAATGCCATTACTCACAAGGAAGAATAATGGAAGACCTCTATTTCTGCCACATGAACATCCCTTGGATTGGAAGTGGTATTTCATTTCACAGTATTACCTTTCAACTTGGCAGAAATGGTAATTTGTACCCAGAGATCATAAACACTGAACGTTCTAAATCACTCGCATTTATCTCAGCTCTAAACTATAAAACATCAACTAGACTTGAACCTTTGTACTTGGTCCCCTGCAGCACCATAGACCAATCCTCAGCCTAAATCCCACTAGCACTTTCAGTGACTTAGTGCAGATTTAGGAAGTCCACCAAGGAGTCCCTCTCCGTGCAGAAGGCAGGCACGAGGCGATACTGGAGTATGATACAATTCTGAGATAGCAGTACAGTCCTTAAAGGTAGCAATAGCTCTGATACAAATCAACTGGCTTATTTATATACTACCTGCCCCCATGGCATTTCAGTGCCCCAGAGGTGTTGAAGCTGAGGCCAGCACCCTCTGTATCTCACCACCAGTAAAGTTAGTAATGTTGGAAACTGCATAGAGTTAGAACAAGCAAGAAGTGGTGTCAGTGCGAACAGCTTATTGTGAGAAAACCCAAAGTCTTTCATTTAATTTTGAATGTGGTGAAGATCATTATTTTTCTTTCTCCCGGAATAACATCCTGTATTGGACACATTCAAAAGATCAGCACCTTCACCTCAGGAATGTGGTGGCACTTTTTTGATTCCTCTAGAACTGACTCAGAAGGAGAGTCTCATGTAACCTCATTCTACAAAAGCCTCTGAATTTCAGGTATTTAAAAACTGTATCTTAAAATGTGACTCATGTCTAGGGTTATGCAAACAGTCAAAAGATATATAATCCCATCTGAAATGGTAGGTTGCACTAGATTAGCTAAACTCAACCAACATGGTTCCTCCTTTGACACAAACTGTCATGCGACACCACGACATTACAGTGCAAATTTATTAAGGTAAGCACTGTCTCCTCAGTAAGGGGGGAAGACTAATCCCATGGGAAAAGTTTGACTAAAACTAGCCCTGTTTAGTCCTGCAGAAGACAGCTTTTGTTTGGATTTTTTAATCCAATAGGCTTTTGCTTGCCACTTGTGGTATAAAGCTCTTTCAGACAATATAACACAGCCCCAGCTGGATTATACCTCCAACATAACAACATTAGAGTGTAAGTATCACAATGTCATTTGTGGTTCAGATTTCATCAATTATAAAACAACTACATAGACTTGGATCTCAATCTCTGAGATACTCAAACTATTCCAAGATCAAAATGGATCAAATATTGGTGACAGTTTGAGCCTTTAAAAGTAAATCCCAATGCACTAAATAAATTTTCCTTTTAACAGAACGATAATGTAAAGACTTCCCTTGATCTCCACACTAAACAGTTTTGTACACGACTCTCCTTGTGATCCATGTATTATATTTTAATTCATTTCTAATGCTTGATGACACTAAGAATGATTTAATCTGATTTTTCCTTGAAAGAGTATAGCACTCATGCAGAGGAGGTATGACCTGATTCGTGTGTCGTCCTACATGCCTGTGGCCATGAACTTTGATTCCACCTTATAACATTAAAAATGATGTGAAGGTAATTAAAGACAATTGCAACACAACTACTATGTCAGTGAAATGCAAAACTTCTCTCATGTTGGACTGAAGATGTACATCCTGGCAGCTAAATGCAAGATAAAATTTATGTAGTGCTATTAGTAAGTCTCTGCAGCATCTCTACAAAATAGCTGGAACATAAGGTTCCCAGAGCAATGTAATTGCTAGATCTTCTGTTTCGTCTACAGCATCTTCGCATCTGTCCTATCTATGTAGGCTGGATACTTGGCTAAAGGTTATTCTGCTGGGTTTTTTTTGTTTTTTTTTTTTTAATCTTATACACTTCACAGCTTTGCTGAAGTATTTGGTTTTATTAAACATTTTGCTCTCTATTAATTTGAAAATCTGAAACAATCTAGAATAAATAAAAATATCAGGGTACACAACGTATTTCAAAAAAGATCAGAAATGTCTCTGCAGTTTTGCCAAAAGTACACTTATTTTCATGATTTATGAAACTCCCTGTATCTTAAAAGCAGCAGCCAGGCAGCTCTAGATGCTGTACAATGATATTTGGAAGAGCAGTGCACTGTCCTCACAAAACTACAATTTTCTTTCAACACCACCAATAGAAAAAAATGCTTTTTCTCTTGGGAACCAAGTACCGAGCTTTACAATGGGTGCCACAATTCCTACCACTGCTAGCAGACATGTATTTGCTAGGGAAGTTTGGTAGAAATTATGCCAAAATTGAAACAAAATTTAAGTATCAGCTAGGATCATGCTTCTTGTGTGTGTTCAATAACATAGATACCATAAATAGCAACCATAAATACCAGTTAGCGTATTTTTTATTAAATTATATTGCCCCCTATTTTAAAATCAACTTTTATATATATAATATACATATGTACATACATATGTATGCATACATATATACATACACATATATACACATGTATACATAAAATGTGAATGTTTTTAACCAACATTGCAAAATAATCTTTAAAGTTCTGTTCTTTTTTTTTAAGGGGAAAAGATAATTTCACATCTAGCACCACTAGCCATATAACAAAATTAAAAAAAAACCCTAATAAATATTTCTAGGTTTGACAGCTAATCTACAAGCTAGTAACATACAGATGACAGGAATGCTAAATCTGATGCCACATATATTAAGCATGCTAAATACAATGAGTGATTTGTTAAGGAAATGATAATCAGAACATCTGACCCAGTTAAAACCTCTCCACTGCGAAGAGAAGACTCAAACTTACTTCCAAAGCCCTTCTAAGGCACCATGGCTTGCTAAGAGATTTGAATGCAGATCTCATAAGCATAAACAAACATCCATATACACCATTTCTTTCTGCAGTATGCTGATAGTTTAAAACACATAAAAAATAGAGACAGACAGAAATTTGGACTACTGCAGCATAGTGTAAAGTTTGCTGTTGCAGGAGTTAGTGAACCATAATGGAATAGCAGTTGTGCCTGAACTAGTGACACTGAATATGCCATCGAGTGATAAAACCCCAAGCCCTACTGGTGCGTAATTATGCAAAATAAACATGTAAGAATCTAAAAAAATAGGAAACAACAGCATAGGCTAAACTATTATTTGTTGTGAGACTGCATTTAAATAATAATAGATATTTCCTGGAGCAGACTGGGTGTCAGAGCCCCAATAGCTCTAATAAGCCCTTATAAGCCTCCACAAACCTCACTTGGGGCCTCCATTTGCACCCATGGGCCAGGAGGTTTATTTAAGCTCAGCCCCAGGTCTAGCCATAGGGACCTTTGTGGTGGATTGACCCTGGCTGAACACCAGGTGACCACCAAAGCTGTTCTATCACTCCACCCCTGCCCCCCCCTCAGCTGGACAGGGGAGAGAAAATATAACAAAGGGCTTCTGGGTTGAGATAAGGACAGGAGAGATCACTCACCAATTACTGTCGTGGGCAAAACAGGCTCAGTTTGGGGAAAATTAACTCAATTTATTACCAATCAACCAGAGTAGGGTAATGAAAAATAAAACCAAATCTCAGAACACCTTCCCTCCACCCCTCCCTTCTTCCCGGGCACAACTTCACTCCTGGATTCTCTACCAACCCCACCCAGCGGCGCAGGGGGATGGGGAATGGGGTTTACAGTCAGTTCATCATACGTTATCTCTGCCACTTCATCTTCCTTAGGGGGAGGACTCATCACACTCTTCCCCGGTTACAGCATGGGGTCCCTCCCATGGGAGACAGTCCTCCATGAACTTCTCCAACGTGGGTCCTTCCCAAGGGTTGCAGTTCTTCACGAACTGCTCCAGCATGGGTCCCTTCCACAGACTGCAGTCCTTCAGGAGCACACTGCTCCAGCATGGGTCCCCCACGGGGTCACAAGTCCTGCCAGAAAACCTGCTATGTGGGCTCCTCTCTCCACAGATCCGCAGGTTCTGCCAGGAACCTGCTCCAGCACGGGCTTCCCACGGGGTCACAGCCTCCTTCGGGCACCCACCTGCTCCGGCGTGGGGTCCTCCATGGGCTGCAGGTGGATATCTGCTCCACCGTGGACCTCCCTGGGCTGCAGGGGGACAGCCTGCCTCACCATGGTCTTCACCACGGGCTGCAGGGGAATCTCTGCTCCGGTGCCTGGAGCACCTCCTCCCCCTCCTTCTTCACTGACCTGGGGGTCTGCAGGGTTGTTTCTCTTACGTGTTCACACTCCTCTCTCCGGCTGCCGTTTCTGTGTCTCCCACAACTTTTTTCCCCTTCTTAAATCTGTTATCCCAGAGGCGCTACCACTATTGCTGATTGGCTCGGCCTTGGCCTGTAGCAGGTCCATCTTAGAGCCGGCTGGCATTGGCTCTGTGGGACACAGGGGAAGCTTCCAGCAGCTTCTCACTGAAGCGACCCCTGTAACACCCCCCGCTACCAAAACCTTGCCACACAAACCCAATACAACCTTACATGCAGAAGTCAACCCATGGACTGGCTTTCTGGCTTGACAGCCTGGCCTCATCACTACGGACCCGCCCAGTGACATGATCCTAACTCTCATCTATGGATCGACTTCCTGGGACCTGCCTCCTCACCATGAACATGCCTGAGGATCTGGACTCTTGGCTGAACCTGGCCCCCATCTCTGGGTCTGCCCTGCTCACCTCGGTTGGGTTAGGGGTTGGCCCTTGATGATGAAGGCTCTGCCAGCTCTGTTACCGAAAGTGGCTCCTGGCTTGCCTTCCTTTAGGGAGTAGCCCTGCTCTTGCTGCTCCTTACACCAGGTTTAGATGTGGTTAGACTTCTAATGTTTTCAGAAGGACAAACTACCACAAAAAGATGTCATTATGGGAAGAGGCAGCTTCCTAGTTATCCTGGAGAACAAGGGCTGTGACTAGTGTTTGGATTCTGCTATTCCAAGGGATTTCTCTGCTGAAGAGTACACAAAGAGCTTCTCAAATTCCAAAAGACAGGCTCTGAAACACCACACGGACTACTTACTGGAATCAATTGAACTGAGGATGTCAAAACTCATGTAGAAAGTCTGCAATTTTTAAGCCTATGGTGTAAGAATATGTGGAAGTTATTACATGCAGAGGAAAAAAAATCATAGGGAAAAGCTTCAAACCTAACTGGATATCCTGTAGTGCTTTAACTTTTGACCAGAGGAAACATTAATTGAACCACCACCTGTCAACTACATCTCAGAGATAAGAAATTTCTCAATGAAATTATAATTGCCCCAGTGAAGCTCATGGAGATCTTGCAGTGAAAAATTTAAAAAAGGAAAAAATTTTTTTGTAGTTGTAAATGCAGAAAGGTGAACAAAGGAGTGAACTTCCACAGAGGTATTTGGAAATAAGGATCTAGTTAAATAGGTCTAAAATGAATGGTTTCTTACATCTGTTAAGATGGAAAAGACAGGCTTTAATATTGCAATTGTAACATATACACAGAACTGCCCAAAGAGAGGGCAATAATGGGTTACTCTGAAAATGTGAAGTTCGTGGTACACAGGGAATTGACTAGTAAAGATCCCTGTGAATCTGCCTCGGGATTGTTATTTGATGTTTCCATTAATGGTCTTGGCACAAACCCAGGACTGTGTTAATTACTTCTGCTAGTGACAAAACTGAAAGGCAATTCTACATTGGAAAGCAATATAGAAAGAGGATATCCCAAGCACAGAATAAGATGACCTTGAGAACTAGTGTTATAGAAATATTGCTTTGTAGTAATGATACAAAGTGGCAGTTCATGCTCAGGAACTTCAGCAAACTGGTGAGTCATCACTGAAAAATGACACATGGAAAAAGAGCTGATTCCATTAGGTCATTAACAGCATGTCCATGAGCCACTGGTCTGACACAGCCAGGCAAAAGAAAGGTAGTCTTGGAATATAAAGCACTGTGTTTCCAGTAAGAGGCTATGGTAAAAAGAAACATGTGAAAACACCACATCTGGAGTGTTCGGGAAAGATGTATTTAGCTGTAATATGTACACAGAATTTGCTGAGGAAAGGAGAGCTTATCTTAAAAATTAGATTGAAACAGGTATGACTGCTTTCTCTAAATATGACTGGTAGTCAAATAAAAGAAAATATAATGCTGATACAACTACATAAATGAGTTTGAACTTATGTAAACTCTGAGCTCAAAAATCAAAAGTACTCAGAAGTTCAATTGATTTTCAAATGTCTGAAATGGGTATTTAAAGACTGGGTATTCTACTAAAATGGTGCCATTCAAGTTAATAGCTTGTAAGCATTTTGTTATGATTACTTTTTTTTAAGGATGTATGGCTAATGCATGCACAGCAGCTCCAAGACTACACTGGCATAAAAGCTCCCTGCTTTGCAATAAATTTCATTTTTAAAAATATGGGTAAATATCTTATAGCTAAGACAACACAAGCATTGCATTTTTAAACTGCTAGGTATGTGCACAAGAAGAATAGAAATTGATTTATATTTATTGCAGAAAATATTTGTGCCTTTAAAATTGTTGCTGAAGGTTTCTGTACTTGACCACCCTCCTCCACATAACCAATTGCTTTAGTAATCATATTGCTCCTTGTTAAAAGCACTGACAGCTCAAAAGCCAATACAGTTTTGGTTTTCCTCTGTAATTGGATTTTACTAGAAAGCCCGCATGAATACATTCCTAAAATCACTCAGCATCTACTGCAAATAGCATCTCTGTAGTATGTTGAATCAAAAGAGATGTAAGATCACTCTGCTATCAAAAGAGAAGGTCCTGCCCTTCTCTGCACAAAAGAAAGATTATATTTCAGCAGGAAAAGCAAGCTGATCTGACCTGTACCTGGCCTCTGAATGACTATTCAACATTAAAGAGAAGAATGTGCCTTTTGGTGGTAGCAAAGCCCTAGGTCACCTTAGTGATTGCTACATGCCTTAAAAAGAAGTAACATGCAGTATCTTTGAGACATTAACTACTCTTAGTAAATATTTTTATAGTATATTAGGTAAAATAAACAAAGAGAAGCTTTTATTTCAAAATCATTTTTAAGTAAACACTAAGTGGAAAATCATTGAATTTTTAGGGAACATCTTTTTTTTTTTTAGATGAATTTTTAAGGAACTTCTCCTTTATATTGTTACCTCAGGTGTATATGAGTTCATAGGACTTGGAGGTAAGTGTAGGAAATCTTTTCAAATTAGTAAAACATTTCAGGCTAGATGCTGTGAAATCCTGTTTTCTAATCAGAGTCCTAATTTTCTTTTCAACTGGAGGTTAGTGAGCATTGCTTATGCAAGGGTCATATCAAATTTGGCGGAAAAAAAATTAAGTCCTCTTTGGTCAGAGGAGAAAATGTGACTTAATTTTTGGACTGTTGTCTTTGCTACATACTTATCTCCCCAAGAAACACATTCAACCTTCCCTGTTTGTTTCAGAAACACAGAGTCCTCTGATAATTTATTGGGGTATTCAGCTGATTTGTTTAGAGGAGCTTTTTTGGTTTATGCCTTAATAACTGCTTCCTGTCTGAAATCAATTGCATTTTAGGGAACAACCTGACTTTTGGTTTAATTGTCAATAGTTGAGCAGATCTCTAGCAGACTCAAAACATATTTTAAGTGTTTGGGGACATGATTCTGCCCTTCATGTTTTGAGGCTAAAGTCCTCTTTACTTTCTCCCCATGTAGTGCATCATTCACCAGAGAGCTTGGTACAGGAATAATTGTTTTCAATTTTCTGCTATCTTACATCTTTTAGGAGATTGTTTTATATTTTAGTTCCATTTGCTATCCCACTAGGGGGGACAGTAACTTCTTCAGTTTTATGAAGACTGTTCCTAAAAGTAGCAGAAAAGAGAAAAGACAATATTATGATACCATAAATGAGCTATAGAAAACATGGCGTAGATTACAGGGTTTTGACTCTTTCTTATTTCACCTCAGGTTTTTTGAGGAAAATACTATATGCATATTTAGTACTATGTTGCCAGAAGTCTGTCTACACTACTTTGAATAAGGCAGACGTAATGTTACAGAAATCAGTATTTGTGACATTAAAACTACTGTAGTGAAAAGAACCACACTGGAAGTCAATCTACAGGAAAAAGTCTAGTGTATTCTCTGTGTCCATAGAACTGAAACAAAGGCAGAGTTCTGGAAGAACGGACAGAATCCCAGGGAATGTGCTGAAGATAATAGGGTTTTTCTTAGCATGGAAACCCAATAATTGCATTTAAAAAAAAAATTAAACAAAAAATAGAAATAACTTCAACTGCAAATGTACCTATTATGGTGTCAGAAATACTATCATCTAACTTTTCTTTATAACGTAGTCTCTTTACTTACCTGGCAGTAAGTGATCACTCCATTGTTTGAAAATCATGGAAATTAACACACAGATACCATGAAGAGAATTTGTAGCATATCTGTAAAAGTCAGTTGCCAAAACTCACTAACAAGACTTTTCAATTAAAATAACTGATTAGGAATTAATTAGGTTCATTGATATACATTTTTAGCTTGCTTAGGATACTAATAACGTTTCAAAGTGGTCTGCTCAGAATGGTTTGATGTCAGTTTGGGTCTAGTTTGTTTCTAAAGTAGCCTCTTAATAGAGTGGAGGCTTGTTGTTTGCTGAAAACCTCTGTGTGGGAATGCTTGCTGATTATATGTTAATGTCCATCTTCAAAGAGTAGGGAAGTAGCTCCTAGATTTAATGAAGACTTAAATGCTATTAGCCCAAAGGAATATTGCTTAAAGGATAGCACCTTGGCTTGTTGAGTCTTATTTGCTCTGCTATACATGTCAGTCATGTGGAGTTGGCCTCTAGAAACAGGAACAATTTCATACATTGTTTATGTAAACCTATTCTTCCGTGTCCCACCCCTGCACAATAGAGGTTATTTGAAGAGCATCTGCATTGAAATCTATTGCACTGAAATTTTTATCACTGAATTTGCATTAGACTATGACAATCTCTATTCACAATAGTCACAGAAAGAACTGCACAATATTTCAGATTACTAAAGCCAGCAACTTTTAAGAGCTAACTGCCAATGCTATAAATTGAAATTCCAAATATTTATTTGTTCAAGCTAACACTGAAGAACAAGAAAAAAAACCCCATATATCATATTTTGGCAACTTCTATATTATAACCAACAGCTCAGAATATTAATCTTTTCTGTCAAGCAAAACATTATTTTACCTCCCTTAGTCATCCAATATTTTCAAATATATCATTATTTCAAAGAAGATGGAGCATACCTGCTGACTGCCTCTTTGTGGGCAGATCACAGAGAGTCACAGACACAGGGAAGAAAGAACACTATAAATATCCTCCATTCCCAGTCTCCAGATTTCCTCTTTAAGTACTGGAAACACTATTAGTAAGTTCTGCTTATTTGATTTTTTTTTTTCCTAGCAACAGGTAATTTTTACAGATATTGGATCAAAGTGGAAAACAACATCACCTATCTCATTATCTTCACCTTTAAAAATAAGTAGACATAAAAGAATCTCATTAAGAGAAATGTAGAATTTTCTGGAAGCATTCTGTTGTAGCTCATTTTCAAATTATAATTAATGACATAGTAATTGAGAACTAAAGTTATATCTACCCAATTGTTTACCTTATACCCTGAGTAGGCAAACACTATCCGCTTGCACTTTGTGCCATCTGACCTGGAGACATGCCAGTGAAGTGAAGCTGTCACCTGTTTGACAGATGGAAAGGCACAATTCCACATGGATGGCATGGAATATGCTGAGCAGAACATATTGAGCTATTTCATATTTTTACATTGCCTATGATAAAGACCCGTCATAAAACTTGTATCAGATCAGAAGGGACAAAGAATATTTGTGCCAAATTGCCACAGAAATAAACAAAAAGCCCAAATTCAAGCATAATGAATGCTAACAAAGCATATCCTTTCCCATCTGAGATGCTTTAGACAAGCTGCTTTAAACTTTCTTATGTATTGCATTCTTTTTTTAGGAGTTATTGCTTTACATATGCTGTTTTCTCTGTCTACTTTCTCACCATTACACTAAAAATAACAACCTGGCAGCCGCTCATATTAAATACCTAGTGTTAACCAAACCATCAGCCACATACAGCTCTGACTTCTAGAAAAGAAGAATATAAATTTTGCATGCATAAAATAACAGTAGTTGAATTCCAGTTTTTCATTAAAAACTTACATACCTTGTAAACACTTCACATAATCTAAGATGAACAAAGCATCCAAAAATCCCCAACCACAAAACAAACCTTATTTGAGGTTGTTTCAATTACTACTATTGGCTACCCAGTGTCTATACCCACCTGATGGGACCAGCAATGACCACCTGTCCTATAATTGATGCTTGAACTATGAAATAAGTGTGACAATATTGGACAATATAAACACACCAATTAGTAAGGCATCTTTGCAGAAATTATTCAATCAATAAAACACCTAAATGGAAATAATGGAAAACACCTAAATGGAAATTTTAAAAAATCAACAATCGCACCCATTTTAATACAAATTCCAAGCTAATTTAGGAGTATTTGATTTATTTGAGATGACTCCATAAAATGAAAACACAACATTTCTACGCTGTAAAGAGACCATACTGGTTTTATAGAATAAGTCATAGGGTTTTGAACAACAAGATCAGAAAACGTGGAAATAGTTCATAGGTTTTTTGGTTTTTTTTTTTTAATAAAAATGCTCTTCAAAATACTTGGGCAGGTGGGGAACTAGTACATCCCTGGAAAATTAAAATGTGGTTCTACTCTAAGTGAGGACTGTGAAAATGGAATCATGATATTGCACACATTTCATTACAAGGTCCTCTAGACCAGGGCTTCTCATTTTACAAAGAAAACCTTTTTTCCTTCTAAATGTCAGTCTGCAAATTTACCTTCAAGTACAACAGCCAAACTGATTTTTCCCTTCTCAATCATTCTCTTTAAAAATTACAATTATTAAGGTCAGGTTAGTCCTGAATGACATCTGCATAATGTGGCTACATCCAGTTCATTTGTCCCTAATCCAGTCCTCATTTTCATCATAATTCCTTATAATTTGTAGCATATCTATCTTCCTAGTACATTGCCAGCTGGGTTTTTCTCCATTTTAGACAGAGCATAGATTCTTAGAATCTTTTTAGAAAATCAGTTCCTACAGAAATGTCTCAATAGGAAGACAGTAATCAAGATAAAAATTGCCTTTCACTCCCACTGCCAGTTGAGCGTGCCTCAACTCATGCATGCATGCACATGAAAGCCAATTCTGTACCTGGAACAAGATAATCTGAACAACTCTGGCACACGTGGGAAAACTACCTTGTAATGGTGGCTTCAAACGTTTTATTTAAAGGAGTAGTAGGAGAAAGGCAAATCAGAAGAATTTTTTTATATGTTGCAGTATATTCAGACAGAATTATAAGATAGCTTATTAGAATAGAAGTTTATCTTTTTTTCTAATCTGTTTTTTGTTCTGACTAGAGAAGAAGCATGGCAAATGTAAACAAGTATGGGATTATTATCCACTTTTTTAACAGGCTTGGAATGAATTAAGCAAAAGAAATAGCAACGGTTTTCTATTACCACTGCAATAAGCACCCTAGTTTCCTTACTGTGAGATGGAGGGAAAACACCAAAGAAAAGAGATTTTAACAAAAATTAGAATATATGAACCATTAAACCTTACCTTGCCAGCCTGGTTTGCACACTGGTTTGACATTAACTCGTACTAAGACATCTTCTATTGCATGTTTTTGCCCACAGTCAAAAGCTGTTACCATTATCTCATACTGGTGCTGTTTATCATAGTTCAGTTTCTCAGTGTTTCTGATGTTACCTATAGATTCAATATAAGATAACATTCAGAAATTACTTCTTGGATAAGCATATACAGACTATAACATTTGAGTCCTGGTTGATGAAGTCCTTTGTGTCCAGAAAGCTCTCTGAAGTACATAGGACATCCACAGGCAGGACACTTATAAGGAATGGGAAGTATTTTTTTTCAATCCAGCAGAGAAATAAGGAAGTTCTTAGGCAAATACAAGATGCTAGGCATATAATATGGGCATGTCTATACTAGAAAACATCTGTTCAACAACACTTTGTAAAGTAAGACTTAAGACTAATTAGCAGTTACATCCTGAAATGTAAAGTATAAGTAGGTGCAACCTCATTTTCCACATCTTCCCAGAATACACTGCTTTAACGCAGCAGTCGCATTCCCGAGATCTACTGCTGAACATCTCCCCAGCCTAAGTATCTTCTTTTTTTCCCTAAAGCTATTACCCTTTAGGTGAGAGAGATCTTTAGCCCTATAACACTTTTCCCTGGGTTTTAAAAAAAGGAAAAGCCCCAGAATCACATTCTACATTAGAGCGCTTAGCAGTATTTGATATGACAGCACAGACTATCACATGGAAAATAAAACTCAGCAACAACAGAGATTATCTGCTGAACCTGACACATATATAAAGGTGACAAATTACCTGTTTTGGGAACAAAGACATTACAACTTCCACAAAGAAAGGGAAAGATCTTTCTCAGAGTACTTCCTGCAGGATTGGAAGATTACCATGCAGAATGTATGGTTTTGTAATTAATGAGTTCAGCGTTTTAATTCTGTCCATTTCCACCAAAATGCACTTCTTGCTCAAAATGAAACTTGAGACTGTTTAATAAGTTTCACACTTTTGCTCAGGGCTGTTTATTATACCATCTCTTTGAATGAGAATGTTTGTTCTAGAATTCAAGAAACAAACTTACTTGGGATCAATGCTACATATAACAACTGCTTTCAAGCACAATCTGCAAAATCAAGTTGTTTGGGCTAAATTTGGAATGAGGAGCACCCAGATCCTGGAGTTTAGTCTAACACAGTGCTCTGATTCCCACAGGTGCTAGTTAAAGTATCTGTTGTTAGGCATGCTGGCATTGTTTGGGGTTTGGGGTATGGGTTTTTGTTTCTTTTTCATTCAAATGAATGAGAGACAGGTGAAAGCAGACAAATGAAACTTCTTAAATAAGTCTTTCACTAAACCTCCATTAGTTTGACAAGCAAAGACTTTTAGCAGGTGTCTCTCTGATGCACACTCCTTATCTTGTCAAAGCCCAACACTTTTCTGACTACTACTACATTAAAGCCAACTTTAGTAGTTTAATTGAAACTGATGCAAAACTTTTCAGGTCAGGCCTGAAAAAAGACTGCTTTTGCAACTATCACCATCTTCTGGTTCAAAATTTGTAGTTTAAGTAGACCCTTACATCTGCAGCTATAAATCAGGCCCAATACCCCATTTTCTGTCGACTTTGAGTCTTTACCCCTCCCTTTCTGAGCAGGGCACAGGGGGGACAAGCCCTATTGCTAATTTTATGTCTCAAATGGAGAAGCAGAAGGACCTGCTGAAGGCTAATATGGAAACAGTACTGTCTCCTACAGCTTCCTTGGTTCCCTCTCAGGCACTTCACCTTGCCAGGCATTTTCAAGTCTACCATGTAGATAGCTCTTCCCATCACAAAAGCAACTGCAATAACAATATCAACTACTTCATTATTTTTGAGTTAGAAATTGGCAAAACAATTTAAGCTACCCATTTCACTGTCTTGAGTTCCTTGATTAGTACCTGCCTAAGAGGATTTAAAGAAAAACTGCCACTGTATACTTAATTATTCATTTAATATCTGCTCAGTTGTTCTTTCCTTTCTGCATTATATTATTTCTTACATGAATCTTTATATTTCCCTATTTGGTTCTCCTTGGTATTCTTTTAGTCCACGATCAGCAGAGATAATTCTCAAGAAACCAAAATTGTCTGAATCTACTTTAGCAGACCGCTACAATTTGCGTGGCACATTAACTGTCCTCTATGATTTATAAATCATTACAACACATTTGCATATCACTAAATCTGTCTTCCAAGATTTGTATTTCTTAACAGTCTTTTAAAATTTGGACTACAAAGATTCTGACTATTGGGTGTTATTCTGAAAGGTCATTTGGATGTCTTGCAGCTGTTACTCAGTAGTTTATTGATTTCTTAATCATTCTGTTTTTCTGTTACCTCTGATGCTTTATGCTTCTTTGTTATTTTACAATTTAATCAATACGATTAAAAAGTAGACACAGAAGAGAAGCACTACAAATACAGACTAATTAAAGTTTTAGAGACGATAGACTCGGAATTTCTATTTACATCTCACCCATAAACAAAAGGTAATCAATAACATTAAAAAAAGAAAATTTTAATGGGAGAAGTAAGTACTTTTCTACACAGTTCACAATTAGGCCATAAAACTAATTTTTTTCAGTCTTTCTAAATCTCTGCCTTTTACTGGAAATATCCAAAGCTATAATAGATTTTAAAAAACAACAAACAGATAAGTGACAACAGGAATATAAAAATTCCTGCTGGAGGACACACACATTTACACCTCTGTTTCTTCAGGGTCAGTTTGATACAGACTTCCCTCTTTTATGGCTGTCTTTCATCTTATTTTGGAGCAGTCACAAGAACGGAGAAAGACTTGACTGATTTACTATGGCAATTGCCTCTTAAATTCCATATACTTACTTCCTGCGTGTATAAGAAGTATAAAACTGAATCTCCTAACTCTTAGAAGAGATGAGGGCTAGTGTTGTTACACGAGTGGCCTCCGATTTCAGTCTGCCCATAGGATTGGCAGCTCAACATTCCCAGCTGCCAAGAGCCACCAACCAGGAGGTGTTTGACCATAAGTCAGTTGAAGGATTAGAATAGCTTCTTGTCAAAAAGGTGCACTTTTGAATGATAATGGAAAGAAATTGTGGCTTAATAAATAAATATCACATGCATATGCTTAACTATAAAGTTTCACAACTTTTCTGACAATATGAAGTTTGCATAGCTCCTAACACAGATCTCAGTGCTGTAAAGGATGACCTTGTGAGATCCTGTCCACATCTATTTTCTACAGTATGTAACTTGATAGAACCTGTACTGACTGTACAGATAAGTCAGTAACTCATCTTCATAGAATCATAGAATACCAGGTTGGGAGGGACTTGTACGATCATCTGGTCCAACCTTTCTTGGCAAAATTTTCATATTGAACACTCTGAATATGTATTTGTGAAGTGCTTCTCAGTGGTGGGATGGCAAATATAGTTATCCCCATTTTACATAACAGTAGATCAGAGCCATGACAATTTGCATCTATATCTGAATTCTCTGATCATGTGACCATGATCCCTGACAAATGAAGGCAGAAAATGCATTAAATGTTGTTCTGCTGGCATTACAACAGATCCATGCATTGTGGTTTAATTTTTCTTTTACCTGAAAAAAGCCTACACAATATTGATACGATAACTCACTTGATGATTGGGATTCTCTGCTAAGAAGACAACTAGAATAAACTGCATGCAAAAGTCTCTTAAAACATATTATATCTTATACTTTTAGTCCCAATCCTTTGCATAGCAAAGCACAAATTTGTCCTTTGCCTTTACATGATTGTATTTTATGACCAAGAGTTCATTACCCTTCAAGTTAGGCTCATCATATACAAGAGTCAATTTTTTTAGTCTTATGGTTTCATAAAACAATGTAATTTTATTCACAAAAAATTACATACCAAGGGTCAAAGTTGTCAACTGTAAATGGGAAGCTTTATATTACCTACTTTTAGGTGCCTAACTTACAAAGATCTACAAGAACTATACCAGAGCTGGATGCTGCTTCCTGTGCCAGTGCTGGGTGCCTATCAAGCTGTGCCTCACACAGTTTGGTGATGTGAAGTAGACTTTGCACTGCTACAGTCTGGAGGATTTTCTCTTCCGTTCAGCAAATGTTCCCCAATTTGTAATACGATTTTTCAAGACAACAAAATGCTCCCTAGATTGATCTAGAATCAAGAAATAAGTTTTGCCTAAAAAGACAATGATCTCACAAAAGAAAACAGCTGATAGAATAGCATGTTCATCTTTCTAAAGGCCTGTGTTTATGGTTAGTTTCATGGGTTGGTGGTGAAAAAAACCCACCATCTGGGACTGATAATGGCATGTTTTCCTCACATCCCCCGTATTTCTGGGGCCCTCTGCAATATTTAGATTTGATTCTAAGCATCTGGTTAAACGGGCAATGAAATTCCACACTTATGTTACTGAAAAGCAGAAAAAATCATAACTTGCAGAAGACACAAGAACCTTGTCCTTTTTTCAGGTGGGATAGAGTTAATTGTCTTCCTAGTAGCTGGTACAGTGCTATGTTTTGAGTTCAGTATGAGAAGAATGTTGATAATGGTGATGTTTTCAGTTGTTGCTAAGTAGGGTTTAGACTAATGTCAAGGATTTTTCAGCTTCTCATGCCCAGCCAGCGAGAAAGCTGGAGGGGCACAAGAAGTTGGCACAGGACACAGCCAGGGCACCTGACCCAAACTGGCCAACGGGGTATTCCATACCATGGGACGTCCCATCTAGTATAGGAACTGGGGGGAGTGGGGGCGGGGAATCACCGCTTGGGGACTAACTGGGTGTTGATCGGCAGGTGGTGAGCAATTGCACTGCGCATCATTTGTATATTCCAATCCTTTTATTATTGCTGTTGTCATTTTATTAGTGTTATCATTATCATTATTAGTTTCTTCTTTTCTGTTCTATTAAACCGTTCTTATCTCAACCCACGGGTTTTGCTTCTTTTCCCGATTTTCTCCCCCATCCCACTGGGTGGGGGGGAGTGAGTGAGGGGCTGCGTGGTGCTTAGTTGCTGGCTGGGGTTAAACCACGACAAACCTAGATTTGTTTTTCACAATGGATGAAAAAACCTATAAACAAAATCCTCATTAGCATGGTGTTAACAGAGAGTCCCAGGCATCTCATACATCTATTTCAATCATCCTATAGGTAACAAAAAATGGGCACAATGCCAAAGAATTTGTATCAGAGAAAGTTTATATCAGCTGGCATACGGAGACATTCTCAGCAGTGAAATGTGTTGGAACTAAGCAACATATTTCTCACAAAATAAAAGTGCAGCCATCTATTCTAACTCTGTCTCTAACCCCAGTGGGTTTAAGCAATTACCATTATCTAAAAAATTGCAAATTAGACTGCAGTTACTGTTGATTGTGGTAGCACTGTGCTTTTGGTGAACAAATAGATCAAAAAATATTAATTGAATTCATGACCAAGAAACTGCAAGTATTACAACCTTCTACCAATTACTTGCTGCAGGCTTTAAAGTCATGTTTAAATCAGTGATTTTCTCATTGCCTTTGCTGAAAAGCAGGTCCCAAGCATGCAAGGACAAAGATGTAACCAAGGATTCGTGACACTTCACATGCTTTTGATCATGCCTCTGACTGTAAGAAACCCATGATCACTCATGAGCCAGCTGCACTGTGTGATAGGAGCTGAAAAGGAATAAGCAATAGAAATGTCTGCTCTGTATTGTGCTAATCTCAGTGTATTATTTATCCATAATACCTGTAAACAAACCCGGTATGAAATTATGAAACCACCTGTGACTTGTGTAAGTACCCAGCCCCATACTGGCAAGTCACACGAAGCTCTGGAAAATAATGGTTTCAAAGAGAAACACAGAGAACTTCCTTTTATGACAACATGGGAATCTCACAATTAGAAAAAAATCCGTAGAGAGGAAAAGCTTCTAGGAATTTGCACACAAACATCTACTTCGAAATGCCCATTTACTGTAAAACAATTCTTTGTGCAATTGCTCTGGCAAAAGATTACTGTGTCAGCTGACCTCATTTACTTAAACACAAACATACTTCTTATGATTATACCTCCTATATAGTATACTTGCCTCCCAATGCATTATAACAAGATGGCTTTTTCCCCAATGTCATTTAGAATTTATTGATGCTAACAGGTTATTATCTTTTGATGCTCAGCTGTGCATTGTGCAAGAACTGCACAAATAAAAATGAATCATTTTTTAATATGGGTAAAGGTTTTTATAAAACATCCCAACATAAAAATGACTGCAGAGAAAAAAGTAGCTCCATGCATACTTTCAATTTCCAGTTTGGCCAAAAATCAGATTTAACTTCCAAAGAGTATTCTCCTCCTACATACAACATTGATTAAATGCTTCTGTTAGGAAAGATAAATCAGAGTATTGCTGGGCATGCACACAGGGTGCTTGTTCTGGGGAAACAAGTTCTGTGAGCACAGGAATTTCCATTTTGAACTTCTGCACAAGTGTGCACACATGAATATCAATAACAAGGACTCTTATCTACAAAGTGATGCCAATATTGGACTGCTGAAGTACTTGAAAGACAAAGCTATTATTTTGCATTGTCTGGAGCAAGCAAAGAATAAGAGAGAGGATCTTCAACACATTTTTAATGCAGCCCAGCCACCTCTCCCAAACTCAGAGTAAAGTTCTGTGGTTTTCCCTGGTGAGAACTTGATGGGGAAAAGCAGGAAGCTGACAGACAGGGCCACCAAGGTCAAAAATTGCTGCATATGGAAAACTTAATATGGTTTATTATTTTTCCTACAATATTATATACTTTAAAAAAACCAACTAAAATCTAAAACCCTTTAAAAAATGATACTACTTCTGCAAAGCATATTTTCTTCCATACTGCAGAATAATGGACCTGCTTCAGGAAGCACCACAAATGGGTAGATCTGCAGACCCACACCCTGAAAGTTTCAACAATCAATAAAAATATCTAGAATATTGTCAATTCTACATTTAGACTCTGCTCCAAAAAGTTCAGAAGAATGGGACTAGCTACAAACCAGTGAATAAACCCTATCAGGTAGGGCTACATGCTGCATTAGGAAATGCCATCAGTTGGACGGGAAACTAGATCCGAGACAAAAGAATGGACTGAGTGACAGAGAAATGTATTGCTTATCTAAAACTGGGGTTTTAATTTCCACAATAAATTACTGTGCCACTTTCTGACCAAATCTTATGTAGAAGGGATGGAATTTCCCAGTTTAATGGTTCCTTCATTCTCAGAGATGAGAACAGGATTACTCTCTTGAGTTAAAACTCAAGCCAGGTTATCAGCTAGTATCAGTAGGTAATTACACTATCTACAGAAATTACTGCTATCTGTCCCAGAACTTAAAATTGCTCCTTCTCCATACTCACCGTTTCTGTCAATGGCAAAAGGAACATCGGTTGTGACAATCTCATAATTGCAGATCTGGCTATACTGCGGGGAACAGTCCTCATCTATGGCTTCTACCTGCAGTATGCTGTCATAGATCTTTCCCTCTGTCACGGTGGCCTTATACACACTCTCCTTGAAAGTTGGTGAAAACTCATTAACATCCTTTACCTGGATATGGACCACTGCCCTAAAATAGGTAAAAAAAGACATCAAAGAGAAAAATTAATTAATCATGACACGTCACTAATAGTTTGCTTCAAAAACACTTGAAAATACTAACAAAACATATCTAGAAAACTATGTAGGCATCTGCTAAAATGAGATATTATTGAATTTCTATGTTTAATTTGCCCAGTTTAATATCTTAATGTGGCACCAGGGAAAAAAACCTAGTGCCACAGCTTGTAGGGAGAGGGCTTCACAGCGCTCCCTATTAAAATCAGTCTGCCTCTTAAAATGGACCCCAGCAGAAAGTCAGTGGTATCATTCCAGTGTAAAATGGGTTAATAAACAAAAAAAGAGGAAGAGAATTATACTAGTCCTACATATTCGCTAGCTAAAAATGGTCAGTTTACGAACATTCTTCAATATTAAATAAGCCTCTCACCTTCTGCTGATTATAATTACCTAATTAGTCACAACGTTGTACATGTAAACCTTTGAGGGTCAAAAGTAACAGGCCTTTAGTATTTAATGAGCAAACTCTAAAGACCTTCCTCTGCAAGAATTTGCTATCTGGTTTGATAGGCGAGGTAACAGAAGGACAGAGAAGTGAAGTGACTTTCTATATCAGCGGCAGAGCCAGTAGTAAATGTTGGGACCCCAGACAGTCTAGCTTACTGTGTGGCTTACTATACAAACCACTATGAGAAAGTGTAACAAAGTCTGGTTCCAATGGGCCAGATTTCATTTGGTCAGGATTAGACTAAAATTTTCAACAAGCGGAATGTACTAGCTTGTTCCTGACATGCGAGGGAAAAACATCATAAAATTTAATAATATGAAGCAAAAACTGTTTCTGTAACTTGATGGTTACTTGATATTGGAGGCTTCCTTCTAAATGTGTATTATTTTTAAATATCCTGAAATAGTTCAGCATGCATTATAGAGCTAATTAAATTTTTAATTGTCAGGTATCCTGGATGAGCAAAAGGAAGAATGATTACTATTAATCATTTATTTAAATGGCTCTCAGCAAAATGAACAATTTGTACAGCAGTTATACATCTACACGTAAGTTAAATTCATCT
The DNA here is from genome assembly GCF_026419915.1 of Harpia harpyja. NCBI lineage: Eukaryota > Metazoa > Chordata > Aves > Accipitriformes > Accipitridae > Harpia > Harpia harpyja. The sequence goes on along the minus strand of NC_068951.1, from coordinate 22,320,840 downwards.
TTAATGACAAATGCTCTGGAGCTTGGTTTCATGAACTGAAGGGGAAAATAGGCACTGTGCCACTTAAGGTTATGCAGGGAATTGGCTCCACAGTAAAAAGTACCACCTATTAACCTTCAATAACCCCGTCTTCCAGAGGATATGAATTCCTCTAAGACTTGCTGTCCAAAAGCTGAAATCAGAAACACACTGTGCAAAGGCAACACTGTTGCAGCTTATATACATGCACATAATAAAAAAACAAGGGCGATTTTTCTTTTCTCACCATTTGAAATTAGATGAACAGAGAGAAAACCTATTTAGAATTTGTAAGTATCAACTAAAACTAGCTCCCATGTCCTGGATAATCTGTTTTGTCAATGTATTTAACATGAAAGCAAGAATGGAAAAATAAACCAAGACAGACATGTTTCTCCACTTGAACAGGCATCCTAATTAAAAGCTTCAACTGGAACCGTTGCAGAATGGGTCAAACAGCAGGAGACAAAAGAGAAAAATATTTTCTAAAAGGAAAAAAAGGAATAAAAAGTGGATGGACTACTGCAACAATGGTTCGTCTTGGTTTTATTTGCTTTCCACTTGACTACAATATAAAAAGGAGCCCTGCAATCTGATCTATACTGTAGAGCAAATGTATGCCAAAGCAAAAAAAAAAAAAAAAAAAAATTCTCCTCATTTTCACCCACTTGTGAGATTTTTTCCAGTTTGTTCCACCTGGTCCTGATCCACAGTCATAGGCCTGGATGATGAATGTATACTCCTTCTGCAGTTCACAGTCAATAGGACTTTTTGCTCGAAGTCGACCTTCTCCAGATGTCTTGTTTAGCACAACAGCTTCGAATGGCATTTCTTGTCCATGGATTTTAAAAGCACAGATTTCACCTGTGAGGAATAGTATAAAACAATTATAACCAGGGAGGACTAAGCCTTATGCACCAGAGTGATACTGGGGAAGTGAGGACTCATTTGTATTTCACATGCTGTTACAGAAGGGGGAAGTACAAACTCAGGCACCAGTTTACAATGCATCCAAAAAGGCCATTGGCCACATGCTTGGACAGCATGATGCAGTGAGTGCAGCTCTGGTCACGTACTTCCCTCTTCCTCTATCATTACTAAATGGTTTCTTAAAGCCCTAGAGACTATTCCCTAGATATAGTGCAAACATCAATGTTGAGCTAAATTATTTTGGGGCTAAATTAAGAAGACTGTATTAAGTTAAAGAAAATAGCAGAAGGAAAAATAGACAATATTTTAGAGGTGGTCTTTTCTAACTGCTGTCACTCCTTCCTTAAGCCACTTGAGCTGCCAGGTGGTAGCAGATGTTCAGATTCTTGCAGTTTAGTTTCCCAACAGTGAAAAAACTAATGATGCAGAACATGGGCGCATTCAAAATATATCTTGCTTTATTTACAGACATATATAATCTTTGGAACAGAAGTAGTTGAAGGAACACAGACAAGTGTCCCTTTTGGACATCTCAGTCACTCACCTACATTCACACACACATACATGAATGCCTTCTTGGCAGCAACTCACTCTTCCTCCAAACTGCCTCCTAATATAATAGATCCATAGTTTCTCTCAGAGGAATACTATATAACAGATGATATTAACTAAAAAAATTATTTGGACACAAAAGACAACATAAAAAAAAAAATCTTGTGAGAATATGAGTCTGGAAGGGGAAAAAAAAAAACCAAACACTTTCTGGTGATACTTTTTTTTTTATCCTTGGTACTAATGGCAAGGATACGCATGCTGAATTCATTTTTAGCCACTCCAGAATCCAACTTTAAAAATGAAATATTTATATGAAGACCAATGTGGCTTAAATATTTTTATGACACATTAAACACATGCTCTTTTATGAGCAAGTCAGTCTCGGGACATGCATTATAGATTCAAAGCTGTCTCCCACTCACATAATCCTTTTCCATTTATTTCCAATTTACAGTTGCAGCCTTTTGGAAATCTCCTTGCCAATCTTATCTGAGTCAACTGCCAAATTTCAAATTAATTCTGTATCTATGACCTCTAATTCAAGCCTGGCTCCTCTCTCTCTTTTTCTATTAGAATATATTGTTTATTTTTAGAGAAGAGAGTAGACAGTGACTTTATGAAAGTGCTGGAGTTCATAATTCCTATTATGTGTGAGAAAGAAAAAATGGGAAGGGGGTGTGTTTGGGGAGGGTAGGGATTAGGTACATTTAGAATATAAATACAGGCTGTTTAGGATATTCCCTCAACTATCACCACATATGTTTCCCTTTATTATAATGGGAGCTGAAGCTGAGCTCAGCTATATACGTTGACATTTAGCCAGATGAATACCACACTTAATAATTGTAATCAACCCTATGAATATCTTTACAGGATCAGCACACAGTTGTTTTAGTAATTATGAGGTACTGGAAAAAACCTTAAGTATTTGCTTGGACATTTGCTTGCTCCAACCCCTCACTCAAGTGGCATGAAAGGGCAGTGTGGTTTCCCAAGACAGACAAAAGATGTGCTCTTTTCCAGGCTCTCTTTCATTCACCCTCAATGAGCTCAAGTATTTAGGGTATAAAAGATGGAATGGATTTTACACTGAGAATCAGACTCTGGAAAAGACTAATACGTTGCATATCCATAAAAGCAGGCTCCACAATGTTTATGAACTGTTTCACAGGAAACAAACATAAGTTTAAAAGAAGGCTGAAGAAGTGAAGCAGTTTGTTCAGCTTTGATTGTGGGCACTGATCACTGAGTTTGTATCTCAACATAGTCACACATACCTTATCCTAATTTCCCTGCAACTTCAAAATGAAATATTCATCTAAAATGATATTGTGGATTTCAGTTTTATTTTAACTGAATATGAAAATAACAGTGTAAATGTGGGAAGTTGAATGGAAAAATACTATTTGTTGTGTTCTGTAACAGTGGCCTTCATAGTTTCTTAATAACAAAGTTTTCCTCAGATGTACAATCCATCAACAGAAATCACAACTTCAGTGTTATGTGTTTATTATTTTATTGATCCACTGTTTGATTGTAAACAATACAGCATCTGCAGACATCCAAACCTACTATTCTTAAAAGACAGAAATTGCTCAGGGCAGAATAAAATTTCTCTCAGCCTTAATCTAAACATTTATCATTTTTTCCTCTCCAAATGCAGAGGCCTGATGCAAACCAATCATAGAAGCAGCGCATGTTCTAATTAGTTCTCAGCAAATATTTTACAAGTGTCTATGTCCTGCTCCTATGGTAGATACTCCAGCTTTATCTATAACTCTAATTTTGTCTTTTATACCCCCATTTGCCAAAGATAAATTAATGACAGCTGCATGGATATGGGGAGATATTTGTAAACACACTGTAAAAAAACGACATACACTTCCAGATTCTGGCTACAGCAACATACTTATATGAAAACAACTGTATATGTTTTCAAAAACTAGGTAAGAATATTTTTTTTTAGAAGAAGGATTCTACTACTGTTTCCAAAGAAATGAGTTAATACTGTTGAAAAATGAAAATGTATAGTAACCATAATGATTCTAAAATGGTGCCTTAATGGCTATATTAGAAATGGAAATGATAACAGAGTTGTAACAAAGCAGAAGATTAAATAAGATCCACCTTCACACTGCAAGACGCGCATTTACAGATATATAGAGCTACTACTACCGAGTATTACAAATAGTGTCTTTAAAATATAACAGATACTATTTTTCATTATTAAATGGAGCTCCAGGGCTTTATTTAAACCCAGCTGAGCTAACCTCAGACCTACATGATGCCAAAGGGAATTGTGCCAAGCTTGTATTATTTACTGGGTTCTTAGATGCATATAGTTATGTAACTCATTTGAGGAAAAGGAGACAGGTCTCTCTCTTATTCAGGCTCACCATTTAAGTTGCAGAACCACCACATTCAGGACCTTGGCACCACCCATCTTTCTCCTTTGTAAGGTTGAAATAATTAGAGTGCAAATTGGGACATCGTTTTCCTCACGACAGACAACACAGCAAAATATTAGCTTTGTTCTTCATTTCATTTGAATGGGTTTGGTAACAGCTGCACATAGGATTTAGTGACCATAAAAACAGTGGCATCAGTGAGTTGATAAAATAGGGACAAGTTAGTGATACCACATAAAGATAGAAGCACATCCATAAAATCCTATAGCAATTGTGTCCAGGTTAGAGGGAAAACATATCTTCTCCCAGGGCCAGGAGGTACATCCTGAGGGTTTCCAGTTGCTTCCTATAAAATCTTCTGGTTGCAGGGTTGAACTTTACTAAGAGTTGCTTCATTTTAATACCTGTTTTAATTAAATTCTGGACATTACGTTTTCTCTTCAAATCATTCAGACCAGCATTAGCCATAAGCACCTATTAATTTTGAAGCCTACATTATTTTAAGTTGAGAGCTCTGGTAGAGATCCATATGTTACTACGCAGGGATAATGATCATATAATTTCCTCTGTAAAAATTATTATAGCCTGAAAAAAAAAGAAAAAATCTATTGGCAGTTTATCATTTCTGAAATATAACCAACAAATCTTTGCACTGTTTAGAAATTGCTAAAGACAATGTTTCATATTCAGCAACATTTACATGCAAGATTTAGTGATTATAAGCCTTAATCAATGTATTGGTTTTGTGTGGCAAGGTTTTGGTAGCAGGTGGGGTTACAGGGGTGGCTTCTGTAAGAAGCTGCTGGAAGCTTCCCCTGTGTTCGACAGAGCCCATACCAGCCGGCTCTAAGACAGACCCACCGCCGGCCAAGGCCGAGCCAATCAGCGATAGTGGTAACGCCTCTGTGATAACATTTTTAAGAAGGAAAAAAAGTTGGGACGGCGGTATTCGGCAGCCGGAGAGAGGAGTGAGAACATGTAAGAGAAACAACCCTGCGGACACCAAGGTCAGTGAAGAAGGAGGGGGAGGAGATGCTCCAGGCGCCGGAGCAGAGATTCCCCTGCAGCCCGTGGGGAAGACCATGGTGAGGCAGGCTGTCCCCCTGCAGCCCAGGGAGGTCCACGGTGGAGCAGATATCCACCTGCAGCCCGTGGAGGACCCCACGCCGGAGCAGGTGGGTTCCCGAAGGAGGCTGTGACCCCGTGGGAACCCCGCGCTGGAGCAGGCTCCTGGCAGGACCTGGGGATCTGTGGAGAGAGGAGCCCACATAGCAGGTTTTCTGGCAGGACTTGTGACCCCGTGGGGGGCTCACGCTGGAGCAGTCTGTGCCTGAAGGACTGCACACCGTGGAAAGGACCCATGCTGGAGCAGTTCGTGAAGAACTGCAGCCCGTGGGAAGGACCCACGTTGGAGAAGTTCGTGGAGGACTGTCTCCCGTGGGTGGGACCCCACGCTGGAGCAGGGGAAGAGTGTGATGAGTCCTCCCCCTGAGGAGGATGAAGCGGCAGAAAATAACGTGTGATGAACTGACCGTAAACCCCATCCCCGTCCCCCTGTGCCGCTGGGGGGGGGGTGGTAGAGAATCCGGGAGTGAAGTTGTGCCCGGGAAGGAGGGAGGGGTGGAGGGAAGGTGTTCTGAGATTTGGTTTTATTTCTCATTACCCTACTCCGGTTGATCTGTAATAAATCAAGTTAATTTTTCCCCAAACTGAGTCTGTTTTGCCCGTGACGGTAATTGGTGAGTGATCTCTCCTATCCTTATCTCGACCCACAAGCTCTTTGTTATATTTTCTCTCCCCTGTCCAGTTGAGAAGGAGGGGGAGTGATAGAACAGCTCTGGTGGGCACCTGGCATCCAGCCAGGGTTAACCCATCACAATCAACAAAATTGTATTACAAATTACTGCCTTTTATGTGAAAACAAAACTCACGCTTCTTTCAGTAGAAATAAAAATGCCCAGTGTTACTCCTTTAACAACTACACAGAATTATTCACTTGAACTCAGTTTGAGAAGTTATTAAAAAAATTGCATGCTTCTTTTGCCTTTCACAGCTACCTTTGCTTTTTCTTCAGCTTTCATTACACCAAGAATAGAGAAGACTTCAAGTGAAAAGCTGGGGTCTCTGACATTTGATAATTTTCATCAGTAGTTAATAAAAGGCAACAGTTGTATGGGTATCGGCAATCACCAAACGTTTCATTTGGTTGTATGAGATTCAGCAAGGCTAAGCGCTGGGTCCTGCACTTGGGTCACAGCAGTCCCATGCAATGCTACAGGCTTGGGGAAGAGTGGCTGGAAAGCTGCCTGGCAGAAAAGGACCTGGGGTTGTTGATCAACAGGCAGCTAAATGTGAGCCAGCAGTGTGCCCAGATGGCCAAGAAGGCCAATAGCATCCTGGCTTGTATCAGTGTGGCCAGCAGGACTAGGAAAGTGATTGCCCCCTGTACTCGGCACTGGTGAGGCCGCACCTCGAGTACTGTGTTCAGTTTTGGGCCCCTCACTACAGGAAAGACATTGAGGTGCTGGAGCGTGTCCAGAGAAGGGCAACAAAGTTGGTGAGGGGCCTGGAGCACAAGTCTTATGAGGAGCGGCTGAGGGAGCTGGGGCTGTTTGGCCTGGAGAAAAGGAGGCTGAGGGGAGACCTTATAGCTCTCTACAACTCCCTGAAAGGAGGTTGTAGCGAGGTGGGGGTGCTGGTCTCTTCTCCCAAGTAACAAGAGACAGGACAAGAGGAAACAGCCTCAAGTTGTGCCAGGGGAGGTTTAGATTGGATATTAGGAAAAATTTCTTCACTGAAAGGATTGTCAAGTATTGGAACAGGCTGCCCAGGGAAGTGGTGGAGTCACCATTTTTGGAGGTATTGAAAAGACATGTAGATGTGGTGCTTAGGGACGTGATTTAGTGGGACTTGGCAGTGTTAGGTTTACAGTTGGATTTGATGACCTTAAGGGTCTTTTCCAACCTAAACAATTCTATGAATAACTCCAACTAGAGTTCCCTGCATGATCTATCCTCTCCGTTGGCCTTATGATTGCTTATGGAGTAGAGTTTACGCAACTGTGTTCAAGGCACATCTATGTGCGTGAGTGTACACGCATGTATTTGTTCCTGCCATTAACTCCCAAACAATTTGCTAATTCAACTATATTTTAAAAAGATGAGTTGTTTCCCACAAGTGCTGTGAAATTAGGCAGCTGCACAATACAGAGACACTACAGAAATAGTGTAGGTGTAACAAAGAGGTCACATCTCAGTAGATAGTAAACAGTCCACACAAAGACCTTGTAAAAGCTCAACAGAAGAAAAGCTTCAATTCTATCTTGCACCTTTTTGATACCAGTAAATCAAACATGAAGCTCGAACCTGTAGGAAACCAGGCTTCATTAGTTTACTGCTGACAAAATTAGTCATTTATATTCATATCCTGTTCTGATTTTATTACTCTCTAGCCTTTTATTATATTTCTACGTGTGTTTTTCTCAGATGTGCAAATCAACATAGCTGATCATTTATTTAGAATAAAGGTTGTGGTTTTATACTTCCTGAGGTAAGCACAGCGTCCCTGAAAGATCCCAAAGTGCCTAAGAATCAAAGCTACATGATCACACGCAAATCCACTCATATCTTAGAAGAGACAAATACTCTGTTCAGGAGAAATGCATCTTAAGTTTCAATTCGAAGAACAGAAACAGGAACACCATGACCAAGACATCACTGTGACCTCTGAAGACTTGCATATGAATGATGATAACACTGTTTTTCCCTTATGTGTGTCCTTCAAGAACTTGATTCAGCTACATAGATCTATCACATCATAACAGAGGTATTTGACAACCATCAGTAATGAATCTCCTTCATATACTACATGGGACAACTAGGCTTCCAAGAATTTTATAAAACATATAAATTTGCTTGTGGATATGACTTTCCTCTTGCAATGACTAAAGGTTTTAAACCACTCCTGTCACTGAAGTTGAAGTACTCAGTCTGAATTGCATTTGAATCTTTAACCCTTTACATGTACTCTCTCCACATATAGATGGACATCCAAACACAGGCATGCTGTTCTTTGAACATAGATCATCAAAGATGTCTGTTGGCAGTTGGATGGAAATCTGCAAATAAACAATGCAGTTAGGACTACTCTATTCAACCTGATGTCTGTTTTCTCAGAAATGCAGCGTGGACCCACTACCTGCAGTCGATGTTGGGTTTTTCAATAAGTTTGTTTAGGGGTTGCTGTTTCTCTTTGGTTTTTTTTTTCATCCAGCCTTCCAGGATAACAACCGTACACAAGTTTCTCTGCTGGAATCCTGCAAATATTTCCTGCAGTGCAGAGCTGCCAACCTGTTGAGTGTCTCTGTGCCACTTGGGAAGGTTTATTGCTTGACAAGTTTTTCTATCATAAGCTGTAGCTACTGTTTAAATAATTACAGAACATAGAAAGTTATGTTTTGAGGGAGGAAAGGGTAGTTGTTTGGGAAAAGGGGGCAAAATAATAGAGATGTAAAATATCTTTAAGGATAGAAAAAAGATTAAGATGGCAACTACTGTATATGCTTCTCCAGCTCATTGAAGTCAATGTTATTAAACTCATACTGAAATACTAAAATCCAGTAAGCAGTACTGAAATCATAAACAGAGGGAGGTGTCCATATCTTAATAAAATAAAAAAAATATTATTTCCTCATATCTAATTTTATGTGCAACAAGCTCTACAAGGCAAGAGCATAAATCCACTGCTGCCCTTCCTGTTCTACAGATTTGAAATTGGAAAGTGGAGGAAACTGCACTTGCACTTCAAGCGATTCATTGTCGCCAAAAGCTCACACCAAACCAACCAGACTTCATTCTTCTGCTGAAGCAGGGACCAATTACTCAGGATAAAAAGATAGTTCTGTGGGTAGCATACAAGCAGCAGTCATATGTGGGTTTCTTCCTGGCTCAATGATAAGTTTCCCAGGGAAAACACATAGGTCATGAAGGCACTCAGCAACTAAGCACTTGAAAAACCTACTCTACAATTTTGTTTAAATAAGCTTGTTTCAAAAGTGTAATTTTTATGGATGTGCTCTGATTATAGTGAGATATATGACCACATTGCTCTGTTGGAAATTAGACCACCACGGCTTAGATGCATAACATATCACATTGTACACCCAGATCTGCACAAGAGATCCTTGCACTACAGCTTAAATGACAGAGAAATGATACATGCTTATTTGAGGACTGCAATAAACATTGAGGTGGATCAGAAAAATACCTAACAAGCAGATAAAGGTTTGTGCACATAAAGATGTGCTTACTTAACTAATGATTACAGAGTTCTCAAACACCCTCTATTCTAAAAAGCATAGAAATATAAAACATTGTCATTTGTTCCTCCTGTCAATCAAATGCATATCAAATTACCATTCTATTGTAAGTAACCTCAAACATTTCTTAATCTGTTCTTTCTGAAATCTGTAAGATTCAAGAGAGAAAGCAAGCAAGAAGGTACGATTTTAAAAACAGTGCCAGAAAAGTATACTATTATAATCAATACATGGAGCTTCATGCCCACCTGCAACAATGGAAGGCTTTTGTTAACCTCATGTTTCATGTTTGCAAATATCCTGTGGATTCAGCAGTGCATCTGAGTATCACACAAACACACACTCAACACATAGAAACACCCGTCCAATTTAGTTAGAATGCTGCAAGGGATAGCACAGTCTCTTTAACAGTTACATGATCATTACTGAGAAAAATTTGCCTTGCCATTTTTTAGAATACCATATTATAATGAACTATTTGAAAAATAACCCTGCAAGTGTGCAGTTAAACCTGCAGAAAAGCACATTAATAAAAGGAACTTTAACTTCCAGGAGCTAAGTGGAGCATAATTTCTTGGTTCCCAGTTGGGTCATTTTCTGATCTACTTTTTCACACGTGTCAATAACAATCATAAACATATGTACAGGTTGTTGTCTTCACACACACTACCTGCATTATTTGATTAGCGTTCATTTTAGGCTGCAGCATTTGCAATCAGTGATTGCAGATTTCCTGCTGCTGCTGCAGATGAAACATCACTTTGCTTCAGTCATCTTTCAGCAAACACAGAAGCCCAGATGCTACCACTGCCCTAATTCCACATCTGTGTCTGAAAGATGGATCATGAAGCTATTTTACCTCTAGATTAGTGAGGTCTACACTGAGAAAAATAAGAGATAACTTGCCTAGTGAGGCACTGACCCATTTTACTGTGTATATCCTTTGAAAAAAGAGGACGTATTTTTATGAGAGAGACCTAGAGGCCTCTGCATGTTAAGATTAAAAAGGTTATTACAATGCTTGCAATAATTTCTAGCCACTAAGTATTGCTGAGCTGTTAAAGGACAAATGCTAATAAAATACATAAAAGTAGCTAATGATGTATAATGTGACTAGAATTTCAAATTAAATAAAGACATAGAATTAGGAATGCAGGCTAGCAAATATGTACTGCTTATAGAATTCCTACAGTCTGGTAGGCAAACCTAACACAAATCTTTTCTGCAGCAGGACAGGTGCACCAACATGACCTGCTAGATTTGGCTCCCTTGTGAGAGATACAGAGATGAATAAGAAAATGAACAGCACCATGTCACACTCAGATTAGAAAATCAGCAGCTGTTTAGTCGATTGAGGACTCAGCAGACTGACAGAAAAACTTACTTTTTAATTAAACCACTTTGCCTGGGGCCCTATATCAAGGCAGACAAATTCTGAGATAAAGGAGGTTGGAAAATGTTGCATTTGTTAAAATTATTCCCGTGAATAATTTTAAATGTATTGTTTTGGTGTACAGTTGGCTAATTCAAAGCACACAGTGAATGATCAATTCATTTTTCTACTTCTTTTTACTCAAAGGCATCAGTCAGCTTTAACTTGAGAACTATACCAGGAACTTTGGACTGGCTAGGACATAATATAGGCAGTGAACTTGACCACACAAATCAAAGGAGAGGCAAGTACTAGGAGCTAGGGCTGTCTTGCAAAAATAATAACCATGTTGTTGTTTCAGCCCAGCCAGCAGCTAGGCACCACACAGCCACTTGGTCACTCCACTCCTCCAGCGGGATGGGGAGGACAATCAGAAAAAAACCCAAAACTCGTAGGTTGAGATAAGAATGATTTAATAACTGACATAAAATAAAATTTAATACTAAAAATAATAATAATAATGATAAAATATAATAATAACAATGAAAAGGAATAAAATAAAATAAAATTCGATTAAAAAAAAGAAAAAAGAAGTGATGCACAATGCAACTGCTCACCACCCGCTGACCAATGCCTGAGCAGCAATCTGCCCCTCCTGGCTAACTCCCCCCAGTTTATATACTGAGCATGACATCCTATGGTATGGAATGTCCCTTTGGCTAGTTTGGGTCAGCTGTCCTGGCTATGCTCCCTCCCCACTTCTTGTACATCTGCTCACTGACAGAGCATGGGCAACTGAAAAATCCTTAACTTGGGATAACTTAGCAACAACTAAAACATCAGTGTGTTATCAACATTATTCTCACTCTAAATCCAAAACACAGCACTGTACCAGCTACTAGCAAGAAAATTAACTCTATCTCAGCCAAAACCAGGACACAATAAAATAATTCCAAATATGTAGACCAAAACAGAAATGAATATTGGGGTCTACAGAAAAGTGAGACAGAAATAAAGGATTGCCTACTGGTTGTTATCAATAGAAATGTGTCCTTCTTTGAGCATGCCAATATTTTGAGATAGCCATTCACGCTGTTTTTTTTTTTTCCTCAGATTTGTAATTTGAAAGATCGGGTTGATGATAACAGAATGCCATTAAAAAGTATTACAGAATCACCCGAGAGCAATGGGTGGTCATTTGAGGCTATGTGCAAACGGGAGTCTGCAGACAGGTGGATGCCAGCAGCTCTAAGCTGGAAACCAAGTAGTCACATTAGCATGGTGCTGTGCTTGAATGAAAGGTGCTGATTCCTGGCTGTCTCACGGTTAGAAAGCCTGGAGTGAGAGCACTCTGGATGTGCACATAAGACATAAGAAAGGACTGCAAGATCCTCCTGTGGCTTCTACAATTTTTTTTTTTAAATGAAGTAAGGACAAAGAAAGTGAATTTTTAATGAGAATTTTCTCCAAAGTGTATGTGCAGACATGTCAGTTTTGCAAAAATAAGCATCAGAGAGGTGCAATGCAAAATGCCTTTGGATAATAATACCTTTGGACCCTCAGCAAGTTGCAGATGACACCAAGTTGGGAGGCAGGGTCGATCTGCTTGAGGGTAGGAGGGCTCTACAAAGAGATCTGGACAGGCTGGATCGATGGGCTGAGGCCAATCGTATGAAGTTCAACAAGGCCAAGTGCCGGGTCCTGCACTTTGGTCACGGCAACCCCATGCAGCGCTACAGGCTTGGGGAAGAGTGGCTGGAAAGCTGCCTGGCAGAGAAAGACCTGGGGGTGCTGGTTGGCAGCCAGCTGAATGTGAGCCAGCAGTGTGCCCAGGTGGCCAAGAAGGCCAATCGCATCCTGGCCTGTATCAGGAACAGTGTGGCCAGCAGGAGCAGGGAGGTGGTTGTTCCCCTGTACTCGGCACTGGTGAGGCCGCACCTCAAATACCGTGTTCGGTTTTGGGCCCCTCACTACAAGACAGACATGGAGGTGCTGGAGCGTGTCCAGAGAAGGGCAACCAAGTTGGTGAGGGGCCTGGAGCACAAGTCTTATGAAGAGCAGCTGAGGGAGCTGGGGCTGTTCAGTCTAGGAAAGAGGAGGCTGAGGGGAGACCTTATCGCTCTCTACAACTACCTGAAGGGGGGTTGTAGTGAGGTGGGTGTTGGTCTCTTCTGTCAGGTGGCTGGAGATAGGACAAGAGGAAATGGCCTCAAGCTGAGGCAAGGGAGATTTAGGTTAGATATTAGGAAAAATTTCTTTACTGAGAGGGTTGTCAGACATTGGAATAGGTTGCCCAGGGAAGTGGTTGAGTTACCATCCCTGGAGGTATTCAAAAAGCGAGTAGACGGGGTACTTCAGGACATGGTTTAGTGGGCATGGTTGATGGTTTGACTCAATGATCTTGAAGGTCTTTTCCAACCTAAATGATTCTATGATTCTATAATCGTGGAATTTTCAGGGCGTTGGCAGCCTATGAAGTGAGATAAAAGGGAAACTATGCAGTCTGGATATTCTCACTGGCTCCTAAACTCTTTTTAACATGCACAGTAAAATATGTCAGAAGCGCGTTGGGTATCTCAGGACTGTTTCACCTTATGCCCATAAAAACACGTGTGAGAGAGAACACAGTGAGTGAGAGGTTAGGGAGGGGGTAAAGTGTTTACACATCCCCAAGTTTTCACTCAGCTATTTATTCTGCTATGGCCTCTTCTTACAGAAGCAGATTAAATAAAAAGCTTAGGAACATTAATTCAATATTGGCATGGAGCCTGGGCACAAGAGTTTAATCTGTGCATCCTGCAGACATGGACATTGAGTTTAATTGTTACAAGAGTACCATATGGTTCCTCCTGATCATGGCTTTTTTTCATTTGTTTTTACTTCAATTTGTCTGTCTTTAAGTAATATGAAATATTCAGCTCCAAGTGTAAAGTCATAATTTGGACTGGATCTCTAGACAAGATGAGTTAGTTTGGACACAAACACTTCTACTACAAAGCATCATCACAAATGAAAAATAACATAATCAAATTTATAGCATTTGGCCTTTTATCAGAATGGAAATCACATAGCGAAGATAATAAATTCATCAAAAGAAAAGGTAAATGCAGATCTCTCACTAGAAGATCATTTGTACTCTGTGTGGACACTTAGAATTGCTATCATTATTTCTAAGAAAATACATTCAGCTAATCTTACTCCTTTCAGCCTTACAATCTCCTCCTCTTTTTTTCTATATAGTTTATTTCCTACCATGCCCTTACAAGTATTGGTGCCATTTATACTGTGCTGTTCTTAAGCATATGGTTGCTACCCCCACCATCACCAATAAGTCATCAAATGGCTCCAGCCACTGACCATAGTTCAGTCAGTAAATGGCTGCATTTTTATGCAGAAAAGGTTTGCAGTGAATTGTCACTCACAGGCAGTTCATGAGAAAGCCTGGTTTTTAGGCATAGAAATCCTAGAGAGATTCCTCACCGCAGCTTTGTGTAGGACTGCCTTAGCCTGCTCATGCTTTATATTTTACACATTGGAGGTGTGAGAACCTCAGCTGTGTGAACTGATTACCTCACTATTTCCAGAGCTGCCCTTGGGCAACGGCTACATGGTATTTTGTCCCTCATTTCCAGCTTTTGATTCTGCTAATAACAGCACAAATACTTAAACAGTACAACAACTCAGATTTTTCTGAGACAGTAACTTATACCTACTCAGAATTTAGTAAGATCCTTGCTTTTTAATGTAGAAATGTCAGCCATAACAGGTCCTGATATATTCAGTGATTCAGGCGGGACTCCAGCCACCATAATTTCAGAAGCACAGACCCTTGGCATAGTATTTATAAAGGTAGGGGGTATTGTGCACCAGTAAATCTCAGGCTGGCAAACATTACTCTTTCATATAATGGTATGATTATTAGTAGTATAAAGTAACTTTTCTTGTGTAGAAACTTAGATTGTTTTTATACTGTCGCTGATACGAAAATAACTATACTGGATATACATACTGCATCTGCATTGAACCTAAAGATACAGAACAATTAAGAACTCCATACTGAAAATAGGGGCTCTGTCCTTTTTAAGATTTTACAATGGGATCTCTTATGCATATTAACTGTTCAGTAATGCAAGGAGGTTTGTTTATTAAATAGTAAATGCAAAGCCACAATGAGCTCAACATGCTGGGTTTTGTGCTTCTTTATCACCTAACATACTGAAAAACCCTACTTATTTGCTATATCTCTTAGATGTTATCGTATTTGTTGCCCTCATCTTTTCTCTTGAGCAGGAGCTATACAGAGGGCATAAATTGTATTGTTCAGCAGCTTTGAAGATGATGTTAGCTTTTTTCCCAATGTGAAATTAAAAACAAGTTGAAACTTTTCATGAAACCGAGCTGTATCAAAATAGCTGTTTTCAGAGAAAGGTCAGATTTTCAATTCCGTGCTCTCGAAAAACCCATCAGCACTGCAAAAATGGCAGAACTATCAAAACATCCACAAAATACTTCTACTTCAGTAAAATTGTATTTTTGATAAATCATATTTTTACCAGCTCCATTATAAATATTTAATGACTTTGCTCTTTCTCTTTGATTTCTGTTCCCTCTCTGTTGCCCATTTCTGGCTATGTCAGTCTGAGAGCTGTTGGTGACATCATACTCAGCTGCATTTTGTGCCTGTTTTTTTTTTTTTTAACCTTTCAGAAAAATTACACTTCCTTAATTCTTTATACATGTAAGAGCCTGGGAATGCTAGCCCTTCTGAAAACATGTAGCACTTGTCATAGATTATAACTGGTCTGGGATTTCATCCTTGGATTTAATTCCTACTTCCTAGGAATTCAGACTTTCTAGGAATTTCTAAACATTAGATTTATTATCCTCAAAACACACGTGATCTTGTAAACATTTCAGTATCTGGGGCTATAACAGGGGTTGTTCCCTCACCTTCTGCCTCAAATCAGCATCTGAATAAGTCACTTGGTGTTCACGGAAAACTGAAGTCCTGAGGCCCCTGCAAATGCAAGTGACTAAAACTGGACTGAATTAAATGGAAAGATTCTAATAGATTTCAACATGGAGGAAACCACACTGTGGACACATATTTCAGTTTCATCTCTACATTGAAGTATTCCTGGATTTATTATCTATTCCTTTATATTACTTAAAATCTTTGTTTCTTCTGGCATATTTTGCATTTCTAAGAGTTAAGACTTCTGTGGGAGTTTTGAGAGGTATGAATTTAATACCTCTCAAACATTCATACAAAGACAAAAGTCTTTGAGGAGCCAAGCCTTTAAATGTTTTAAAATGTCAACTCCCAAGGATGTTTCTATATCTGGTCTTTGAGCAAATGAGGTATCACTTTTTTAAAAAAAAAAAAAAAAAAAAAAAAAAAGACTACCTGAAAATAGAGTTGAAGTAAAAAATACAACCTGAGTCTTAATGATTAGGTACAAAATTTGCATTGATTTCAATAGTAAAAGGCAATCCCTTGCTGAGTACTGGTAAAATCCATAATTACCAAAGGCTAAATTATCCTTGGTTAACTGAAGCACAATAAAACTAAACCTTGTAGTACAGAAATGAACATAGATCTCACAGTTACCAGATGTTGTTACATATAATATAACAGATCTTGCTGAGAGAACAGATTATTTTTCTACTTAGTCTGTATTCCATCGCCACTTTCATTCTAGAAAGTGAAGACCAAAGCTTATTTTTTATGCTTTAGGAGCTATGACTGAACTTTCATTGCAATTTAATGTTTAATTTGAAATTAATGGAATGAAGGATGTAACTATTAAAACCCAACCTGTGCAATATAAAGCAATAAAAATGTAACACCATGAAAATTGCACAATAATAAATCATTTCAGCAATTTAGAAAGTGCAAATAAATATCTATATAGTTTCTATTTAACAGCTCCTCAGCAATATGAAGAAACAAATTATATTTGCAGTTTCTGAAGTAAATTATAATATTAATTTGAATATATCTGGTAGGAAACACAAAGTATTTCATCAAGACATAAAGTTAATTCAGAGCCATTCTTGTGGTTAACACTAGACACTATTTAGTGGTATTTGCATTTATACCATCAAGACTGGACAAACAGAATTTGACTGGCTGTGGCAGTACTACTTTGTGAATGCTTGGCTCTATCCCTGGAAAGCAAATGCTGTGTCAGCACAGTTTTTAGAACAGACGTTGAATTTTTGGGTGACAAATGGTTTTCTGGAAGGAGGAATTGACTAACTGCTTGTCAGGGCAGTTGCTGAAACCAGCTTCTCTGTTAGCTTTGCCATGAAAATGCCTATATATTTTGGCACATTCCAATTTCATTAAAACCTGATATTTTCTCTCTGTGAATATAGTGCAAAGTTGTCTTCTGGAAGTGACCAGTAATGGCAGTGTTATTTGTACTGGGTTGTTTTCTTTACTCAAAAGTCGTACCTGCTTGCTCTCATGACACAAATAACTGTTTACAGTTTCTTCTCCTATTAACCCTGCAGCACATGACTAAAACTGAGTGAACTGGATCATGCTTCTTCTTGCACATAATTAACAGACTTGTTTACTAAAAGCCTCATTTCCAGATATATTGAGTAAATGCTGATCCTCTGGACTTCACTGCAAACTGCAGGTGGTCACAAAGCCTAAAGACCAGGCCATCTGTCATAATTGTATTTGAGCAAAATAACGTGATTGTACAAGTATTTTTAAGGGCACAGTTTGAAGATAGAGGGATTGAACAGCTGTCAGTGAAAGCCCGAGGAATCTTTACTCCCATTAAATCTTTAGATGAAATGTTTTATCTCTATAAGACTGGGCTGAATTTATAGATCTAACAGTTCGAAAAAGCTTATGATTTGTTTGCAAACTGAATACATAGGAAAATAATGAAACAGAAAGAGACACAAACAATGCATATCTTCAAGAACTCAGCTACTCTTGCCTTAGTACATAGCTCTGTTTGCAACCTAGGCATTTTTTGCAAAATATGCACTTTAACCAGTTCCTCACAGGTTAAACTGCTCTTCCTGTGGGAAATTCATCCCTGGTCTCACCCACGCAGTGACCCCTGTCCCTCAGGAGCCTTTCCAAGGTCCTTCTATAACCATGAACATATAGGGAGATCAGGGTAAGAAAACCCATTACAACAGCATCTGATACCCCACAGCAAAGGAAGACCACACCTAGAAAAGAAATAATACAGGGAAGCAGCCATGCTTGTGCCAAGGCTTTTGTCTGTAGGACAGAGTTGCACACAGTCAGGTGATGGGGGCCACCTCCACAAAGCCTAGCAAACACCTGGGACCAACTTGGATTAAGGACCAAAAATTGCCCACTTGCATACCCGTTTGTTTTCCTGGCTGCTTCATGGGACTCTGGGCACGGCGCTGTGCTGTGGACCAGAAGGAACCCAGAGAAATGTGCTCTCAAGCAGGTAAATCTCACCTGAGTGAAGTTCTTCAAATAGTCCAAAATGCATTAGCATCAGTTTCATGGTTAATGAAAAATAGGCAGCAAAAAAACCCAGCAACAACTCTCATCATTCTCCTAGTGTTGTTACATAATTAGTACATTATTGACTGTCAAAATTACTTATGCAGATACTATGATAACTCACTTTGCAGATCATGACTAAACAGCCATAATTGTACAAAGATACACAGCCAAGTAACCACTGAAGAATTTTTAATATTATAGGTCTGATGAGATGATAATGAAAGGAAAGTTATTAAAGCACTTATTTTTGACAAGTTGTGATTTTCGAATTATCAAGTATGTCAACTTTTACATCTACAAACCACGTTCTGTACATGGGGTAAAAAAGCTTCCTAGCTGTGGCACAGGTACAAGTTTGTGTGATGGTACCTGAAAGCATTCTATCTGACACATTTCACGTGATGTAGCAGCTCCCTCTCCTCTTCATCAGAATTCTGGGAATTCTTAGAAGAGCGTTTGTGTGCGCATGTGCGTACTGCAGAGAGCAGGTAAAAAATACTGGCAATTAAAACACAAACATGCAAAAAAATCCTAGCTCAAAAGCAGATGAACCCTTGCTATCTGCTCATCAACATCAGGTAAGTCAGTGACACCGAGGAATAACTAAAACTTTATGATTAAATATGTGCCAGGCTTAGTAGCTCTTTTGAAACAGTTTCTTATGGTTTACTTTCCACAGTGGCACAAATGTGTAAACATGCAGGCATTTACGCACAAGCTGCTTACATGACTGCCCTCTGCTCTAGTCCATAATTTCAGAGATTCCCTTCCCTCTTCTTTTTTGGGAGAGGGGACGGTAGATGGTGAGGAGGCAAGAATAATCAAATATTTTATTAAAACCATAACACACTCTCATTTCTGATTCTCAGCTTTATATTCCAGGTACAGGGCAATCTGGTAACAGAACTGATAAATGACTTCTTTCAGTTTTAATAATGAACTAGATCTCTCGCTCACATCAGTTTATTCATAGCATTGCTCCACTGACCTCAGAAAACTGTTCTCTATTTTTAGACCTGTAAGGGGATGAAATAAGTACAACAATTTCCAGTAACAGCTGCAAATGAGGTATTTTGAGTGGAAATTTCAGAGCACTAATGCCTTTTTTTAATGTGAGCAACACACGGACATTTCTTGTTTTAATAGTGCATATACATTGTAAGTGTAAAAAACTGTGCAAGAGTCTCACTGTGTAAATTCACTGGAGACCTCAAAAGGATAATTTAAGAGTTATTTTTACCACTAATCAGTCACTAATACTTTGACCTGTAAGTCAAAGATACAGGAATACAACCACAACCAAAAAGTGATTGTGTTGGCCATGACGCAGGAATATAAAGGTATTTTTACGCAGTATCCACAGTGTCTCCCCCCCCCCGAATTTTATTCTCTGAGCCTGAAAATAGAAGTAAAATATGGTCATGGAAAAGAATATATTAAAACACAACCACAGCACTACTTGGATAAGAGCTTTGGAAAGATCTTTGACAGACTGTGCTATCAAGGAATGAGAGATCACTGTCTTGGTTCATAAGGTGAAAACAGCAATAAAAAAATAATCAGAAATTCTTTAGGTAATACTGGATTTAAAACAGTGAAAGCACTAATTCAAAATCACAACAAAGTTCAGCTTCCCACAAAACTGATGGCAGAATATATATTGCACAGGTGGAGTGAAGAAAACCATTGTTCATTATTACATTAATTCTTTGTTCTCCAGAGAGGGAGCTCCATGAAGCCAATGGCAGCCAGGCAGCCTGTGTTTTGTTACAATATTGAAAACATTTAGTCAGTCATCCTCATACATTTGGTTTCTGCTACTGCATGACATTGTTGACAGGATGACAAACAAGCCTTAAGGTAAACACATTACTGCTAGCAACAATTATTCTGAGATACTCCATTTATTTTCAACTCTGTTTTTACGATGTCTTTAAAAATATATATACATTCAACAATTCACAATGGCTTTCTGGATTCTGGACTAAAAATGCTACTAGCATGGGAGAACAATGACTTTTTTTAAATGAACAATATGAGTTCCTCACTCCATGTCTTTTAAAAGCATTCTATCTATGTGGAATTGCATCAGAAAGAATTGTGCTGCATGAGGCAAAACAAGAAACAAAGTAATGATGAAAGCAAGTCTTCCTAAGAAATACCTGAGGGGTCTTTGAATGAACAATGAATAGGTTGTCAATGAGATTCCCACTTCCAGCCAGGGTTAGTGAAACTGCCAGGCTGAGATCTAAAACCAAGATGATAGTGAATTGTTGAAAATCCCTGCCTTAAGAACAGAGAAGTCAGTTGTCAGCAGGTGGTTGATGGAGAAAAGGGCAGGAAGCATCAGAGAATGCAGCATGGTGTCTTTCTGCTATAGATTGCAGACAGACCTAGTGTGACTGGTGATCAGAAAAATTATTATTGTAATCTAAGATTATTCGTGTAACCTAAGAATAATTAATCTGTGGATTCCACTCCAAGACAGGTTCAACAGAGCCAGGCACAGTCAGGTTCAACTCAGGCAAGAGGCTGTAAGGGGCTGATAGTGAAGAGAGGGCAGTGACTAATCAAGGTTTGTCAAACCCTCATGGAAATAAAGAAACCTGTAGTTTATGGTCCCAGTCCTACCTCATGGAGAGTAAATACCAGAATTTAATGCTGTTAGAGAGATCTATCTCTTCGAAAGCATCTTCGGTGGGGAAACTAGGGAACAAGACACATATGCAGCTTATCCCTGAGCCATCATGCCATTTTTAAGAAAAAATAGAAGTAGCTAGATTTTCAAGAGTCAGAGCCAGCAAACTGGTTTTACCAATCTATCAGGAATATACCAAGGCAGTAATTGTACAATTTACTCTATGCATGTCATGATTTCCTGAATTCAAACACACATTTTTGGAACTAAAAGTTCCCATATATATTTATTTATTTATTTATTATATTTTTTTTTAAACTTTCATAACTTCATCAACCCCCAGGGTATGTGGGGAAGATCTAAAGGTCTCATTCATTCTGAATACAATGTGGCCATTTGTGACCAGTCCCATCAAGGGATTACCTGAGGTACAGATTGCAAAATCTGGTCCTGAATGAGATGCAAGTATGCTGTAGGGCCTATTGAAGCTAAGGAATCCACACTACCTAGAACTCTACGAATCTTCAATCTCTTCCCTCTTGGGTATTACCAAGAACCTCTTGCCATGAGATGCTCAGAACACTGCAAAAAAATATTAAAGGCAAAAGTATTGTGCAAGTATTACGGACATCAGCATCTGGTCTGCAAAATCTTTAAGGACAGCAATTCTATCCACAGATTAGAGATTCAAATTTTAAATGTTTTACTTCAGAAAAAGAAACTTTTTTTTTTTTTTAACATGCTAACTTAAACATATTTAAAACAGAAATTGCTGAGGCACAATAAACACTGGAGCTACATCTCCAGTTTCACAAATAAAAATCTAAGTATTATAGCCGTTATATTTCTTAAACAGTAATTTTGTTTAATGTTTAAACTTGCAGTGACAACAGGATGATTAAAGGTGAAATGGATTATGTTGCTCATGGTTTAAGTCAGACAAAAGTTCCTATTATTTAAAGTTCCTATTTATAAAGAGGATTCCTAGACCCTCTTTTGTTTTGTTCATAACTTTATTGTCTGATCTCGTTTTCCCTGTCATGACTTCTAATGTGCTCTCTTCTTCAAAAACATCATCACAATTTGTTCAAAGTCACAGACACGCAAGCTCTGTTAACAGCAGTTCTGTGCCCCCCCCCCCCCCCCCCCCCCCGTTTTTCAGTGTTCTTTTTACTTTCAGTAGAGGTTTTAAAGTGGGATGGTGGACTATGCTATCCAAAT
The DNA here is from genome assembly GCF_026419915.1 of Harpia harpyja. Classification (NCBI taxonomy): domain Eukaryota; kingdom Metazoa; phylum Chordata; class Aves; order Accipitriformes; family Accipitridae; genus Harpia; species Harpia harpyja. Next base: position 22,298,865 of record NC_068951.1, on the reverse strand, counting down.
TTGACCAAGTTTTCATCTTCTGAGGAAATCAGTATTTGGGCATGTTCAACAAACTTGGCAGATACACTCAGTCCCAGGTGCGGAGAGCGTGTATTGGCTGAGCAGGACTTTCTATGAAATTTCTTATCCTAGACTGGAGAATTCTTTAGTGTCATACTAGACCTGAGAACTGGAATACAGATTCTCAGTGCTTCCCTGCATGACATTTTCTAATTGTGACACGTTTAAAATTATCCTAATAACTTTCCACAAAGGAGAGAATCGTGAAAAATATATAAACCTTATACTGCACATATTCACTCTCATGTTTATTGCAGAACACAGTACTTCATGTCATTTTTTTGTGCAATGGCTGCAGTCAGAGCATTTGCTAAGATCTAAAAGTAAGAAGCCAGAACTAATCCCTAAGTCTTTACACAGTGCTACCTTTTTTAGGGCTCTCCTCAAAGGATATATTGTCACATGGGAAGTGCAGGAGCACATAAAAAGATCGCTCTTTCTTACAGTCTTGCAGTGGATAAGAAAGATACTAATCATGCAGACACCTCTGGGTGAGAGGACAATCACAGTGACCGGGCAACCTCACTCCCTACTAGGAAGTAAGGTTTTAATACAGAACATCCTTTCTTTCTTAAAAATAAAACAAAAGCAAACAAATGAAAGCTCTTAAAATGAGAAAAAGAATCGGAAAAATAGTTTAAAAAATACAGGGGGAGGGGAAAACTAACCATTCCCACTAGACCTATTCAGCCTCAGATTCTTTGTATGATAGATTAAGCAGTCATACCTCAATTTTGTTCCTTTTTGGTAGTTCTTTTTATATGGTGTTTGATTTGTCAGCTTATTCCTCTGCTCCAGTTACCCGGTTTTCCATATCTGCCACTCCTTTGTCTGATGTCACGCAAAGGATCAAAAGACTGACAAGGAAAAGAACTAGAGTGGCTGATCATATGCAGTGCGTGGCATCCAATTATTTCATGCAGCTTGCTTAAATTATTCAAGTCCCTCTTCTGTTGTTTATAACCTTGTGAAGCTTTCTTTCCACAACAGTTTTTGTGGTAGCTGATTTAAAAGCAGTAAATACAAATAAGGGAGCAATGTAGTTTGAGGATTTAGTTGACTCCTCAAAGAGCCTGACTACTTACAGCGTTTCATATTCAAACCACAGAGTTCTGCCTGAATTTAACAGAGACAACGTCTCTCGTACCAAAAGTACTGAATCACATTACAGTGGATTTACTTGCCTGCTCCAAAATGATTTTGTTCTCTGTCAGCATTAACTTAGCAGCTGGACCTCACCATTAGTTTTCAATCTGCCCTAGCTGACAAAAGTCAAAGGTGCTAATAAAGAAGCAAAAATAGGTGGAAAAAACACATGGGATATAAAACAGTCACAGCTGAAAGACTTCGATTACTCGTTTTCTCCTTCAGCAAGTCTATCCTGCTCAGAATAAGAACTCAAGCACATTATGGCTCTGAAAATGAGAGAGAGAGGTGGTTTTACCTCCTAAAAAACCAGGAAAGGAAATGTGAATGTAGAAGAAAAAAAAAAATTAAAGCATGCATAACATTCATAGCCAAAATGTACTATGGAGATAAGACGTTGCCAATAATCATGGTATGATATGACGCTTTCTTTTTAGAGAGTATTTCTGGTGCTGTTCACCCCCTCCTCTTTTTTTTTTTTTTTTTAATACTTGCTATGAATTTGCTATGAAAACATGAAAACTGTTCATGTCCAACAGCCCACTACTGAATTCACAGGATGGATGGACATGAACATACCTGCTTTGAGCCAATTTCCGATCTCTGGCATTATACATCCGTAGACCAGAGAAATGTTTCCTCTTAGATTTTCAAATGATTATTGCTACAATGCATTTTAATGACTCAGAAAAATTGCTTCATAGGAATCTGTCAGCCTAGCTTTCTATCTAAAAACAGCCACTAAATAGGTCCTAAAATAGAAATATCATTAAAAAGCTAGTTTTCTGTGTAATACACATAGACAGCTGAGCCTTGACTATGTTAAGTGTAGACCTTCCAAGAAAGAAAAAAAAACAAAACAAAAAAACCCCACATACCTAGGAAAGAACATCCCTCTTCAGATTTATTTTTAACCAACTTTCAGCTTCCAACTAGTGTGGATTTAATGTCCTTTTCAATATTACCCAAGGAAGAATGAAATATATTGGAGAGTTTTTCTTCAGACATAACAGAAACATCTTCTTCAAATAATGATTCAATACATTGCTCTAAATATAGTTAAACCAGCAGTAAATACATCTTATCAGTTCAGCTACTCTGGATTCATTTTTCAGAATAGATTTCTGCTTATAGTAGTATTTATTTTCCGGTTCTCTATAAGCTTTCCTAGTGAACAGTTTGCAGTTTTGAATCCATTTATCCATACCAATTCCCCATAAAATACTGTAAGCAATATTTTGCAGAATAGGAAGTAAAATACAGCATCAATGACTTAAAATTAAATGAAGCCACTAGTGAAACAGCAAATTTTATCCAAATCACTGCCATCACAACTGCATTTTAAAACTGTTGGTTATTGTTATTTCAGAACAGATTTTTTGGTTTGTTTGTTTTCCTTTTTAATCTTGGTCTCACCTGCAGTGCTTTGGAAATCTCTGGTCACAGAAAGCTTCCAAGGAAGATAAAATCTTTCCTAATCACCAGGTTTCCTTAGACCCCTTATAGGATGTTGATTGGAAAGACAGAAACAATATGTTTATGACAGAAGTTCTTGACCCAAAAAGTCTGCAGTCTGTTAACATGGATCATGTACTTTTGAGACTGTCTAATAGACAGCTGAGTAAGAAAGGCAGCCCAAAAAAGAATTATGTAAAAAAAAAAAAAAAAAAAAGGAACAAAAAAAAAAAATCCTAACCTCAACTCAAAATGAATAACAAAATCCCACAGAAAATTAAGACATTTGAGAAAAACTAAAACATAAAAACATGAAAATGTAAACTGGGCATAAACTTGTATCAGAAATACTTTCATAGCACCAGGACCATTCGCATACACAAGATTAGGAGCAATTAAGCCTGGAACAAGCTTACCACAAACAATTTCACAGATTGTGATCCTCAAAAAAAAAAAAAAGGAAAATGTGTTGAACACTTCTGTAACTCAGAGAAATCTTGCATGGTCATGGTCACACAGCACATGTAATTTATGCCTGTGTATGCTGGGTGCTAATCACATGGATGAAATCAATGTGACAGTCACCTCTTCCAATTTAACATCACAGAAATGGCTGAACAGGTAGCAATGACACCTAAAGGGCACTTACATGGTCTCCATGCTGACAACATATGGGTGAGGACAGGAACAATCAAAGATTGCTGAAGATTAAAGAAATGAAGAAACTATAGCTTAATTGTAGGAATTGTGAGCTTCTGAGTGTGGCTCAGCATTTACTTAAGTTGGAACTGCCAGGATGAGGTCCTAGACTGCATCTTCTATCCTCAAAAAAAGCACACAGAAAGGAAGAGTTGGCCCAGCCTTCAGAGTTGGGCTTGAAGCAATGTGATATTTTTCACTCTCAGACTAAAACAAATTAACTTGGGGAAAAAGGTATTTTACGGGATTAATACATAGCACAAAATTTCTGTAATATGTTAGTGACACATTTTTATACAAATGTACTATGTATTACACACTTTAGGGTTCTGTTTAAAGGAAATTACTTAAAAAAGGAAGCAAAATTTCCAAAGAGGAAGTTATGAAAATGAAAAGTATGAAGAGAAAAAGGGAAGAGAGAAAGTAGGAAATGAAATGTATTTCAAAATAACCATGGATTTTAATTTATCATTTAATTAGCTCCTCCACAATGAAAAAAAAAGATATGAAATATGCAGTGCATTAGAGGAAAACTACGCACAGTTTCAAAATTACAGTGTGGAAAAATTAGATTTTTTCCATCTCTATGCAGTTCAGTCTGCACAGTAATACATATTTTAATATGCCTCACTATTCAGCTTCAAAGGAGTGTCCTTAATGGCAGGGTTTCAGTTTTTTCGGGAAAGACAGATGAGAACTAGATGGAATGGAAACATAATGGAAATTCTGCTATGCCAAAATATATATAATTCAATTAGCACACATGGCTGAAACCTCAAATGAAATTAATGAATTGCAATGTTCAATATGCCTTTAAAACAAGATTTAAACTAAGTCATTATTAATGGAATAATTAATGTTCCTAGTAATTGGCAGGCCCTGTTTTAGTTGCCATTAATTTATTCATTTATACGACAGGCTGTTCTTTAGTATATGGAGACTGATTTTGATATGTGTTTTCCATGAGGCAGGAAAAGGTTAAGCAGCAGATGTATATGGGTATTTAAAACCAAATTATGTTGCTGAAAGTCAGTCAATATTTGCCAACTACTGATTTTGTTAATAACCCTACTCCACAGTTCTACCACAATTGTGTCTTGGTGGCTTGCACCTGGGAATAATCCACTGCATTTTGCAGATGGCAGAATGGAATCTTCCTGATCATTTTGAAAACCTGATTCATGGAGTTTAATGTATTTTAAAAGAAATAACAAAAGGAGTATTCGCATGGAAGATGAATGGATGGGGAATCATACTTAAATGATGTTGAATCATAGTTAAAAATTGCTTTCTGCGCCTCCTCTGTTGTACTAACATATTGCAAAGTCTTTTCAATACAGTTTTTATATAAGATACTACATAAGACTTTATACTGCCCAGTAACCCACTGAATTGAAAATGAACTGTCACTGAGGGCAGAGTGTAAAGACAAACGCAGTTTAAATACTTGCTGCTTTCTTGCATTTAGCCATTAGAGGGCTTCGAATGCAATGTCCTCTTCAACAAGGTTCGCTCCACAAACCCGGGAGGATTGGTAGAAGGAAGGTATGATTTGGCACCTCTAACTTTTCAGTGGTTCTTGCTGTATTCAAAGTACAATTGTATTCAGTTGAAGAGGAATCCTTGCAATGTTTTCTCACTTTGCAGTAAGTCTCTGGCTTAAATTCAAACCCAGTTTCTATATGTAAACACCAGATTTTTTGCTATGGCCAATTCCTACCTATGAAATAGGAAATAGAAAAACAAATTTAGAGATTTCATTCCATTAAGCTTAGGACAAACATTTCCTTCTCCAACCCACCAACCAGAAACTTGGAATGACAGCTCTGTAAACTGGGACTCATAAAACTGCATGGTTCACAACGAATCTGCGAACATACACAAAATATTGCAGTCCATCTGGGACCTTGGAGACCTGGCCAGGGAAGAGGATGACAACCAATCACAATTTCCTACAGTAAAGTCATTTTCTAGGGGGTCCAGTTGAACACAGGTAAAAAGACACAGCCGAATGGAAAACCCAACCTGATGCAACTTTCTCAACCACTATGTCAATGCTTTTTTTTCCATGGAGGAAGGAAGTATAATATGGCTGCATTTAATTACATGAAGCCATATATTTAGAACTGCAGCTTTTCAGCATGTGAAAATGAACTTCAAATGCTAGAAACAAAGATATTTCATTTGTGAATTAAGTATTCATGGAATATTCATTTATGAATAGAAACCATTTCTAGCAGTTGTACTACTGAAAAAGTAGTTTAAAAGTATAGAAATAATCCATGAATTTTCATTACACTGTATCAGACTCTGGCTTTCACTCTTCACTTTCTATAAACTCAGACTAAATCACTGCTGTCTCCAAAAATGTGTTAGAATTCCTGACTCAGACTCTCACAGACCAAAAAAAAACCCAAAAGCCAGCCAGTCTAGTGGCTTTGTTCATGGACCTTGGTTCATTGGCTCTAGGGGGCAGTTCACTGCAACACAAAAGTGGTTCTAAAGAAAAACCAAACTGAGGTGGTAGCAAGACCTCAGCACACAGAAATTTAGCTGACATCATTCATTAATTCCTTAATTCTGCTAAAAATGGAGATATATTTAAGTGGGATGTGATCTCAAGGAACTTACGCATTAAGAAGAAAGTCATCATTCATTATTTTAGCCAAATTACTTAAAATTACCCAGCATCTATATTTCTCCTTTTATAAACAATTTTACAAAAAGAATATGTGGAAAAGGGAGGACAACAGAAACACAGAGGACTAGTCAGCACAAATCTACACTTCACTAGAAGATCTAAGCAGCTTCTGCTGTTAGAAGGCTTTTGTGTGAGATACAGAATGAAAGAGGCATTGCTGGAGAGGGAATGTGAGAGGGGCACATTTTCTCTCCTCTTACCTGAGTAATTGAGAAAGGTCTTTAGAGGTTGTCCCCCAAGAGTTTAAACCAACTTGTTCTGGCTTTGAGTTGTGATTTTGGAAATAAAGCAAGCCTGAAAGAAGGGCAAAAGACTTGGACATGAGAGTTTATTCTCTGTTCCTGGTAGAAGGAAATGCAAACCAGCTTCTGTATGACTAGACTTCTTTAGTTCACTAGGGTGACTCTAGGCCAAAATCATGAACAACAGTTTGACTAAGACACAGGTAGGTCCACAAACTTTCCACCAAAACTCCCCAGGTATGGAAATACATAGGATCCAAGCTGCTGTCTTTTTTCAACTGCCATTCAACAAGTTAGTCACTGATGGCAGTGGGAGCTCAGCTTACAATTCAGCCCTATATTTTTAACCCAATTAAAAAGTACATGCATACGTTAACCTTCTTGGGAGAACGGCTAAATGCCTACATAATGACAAAAAAGTCTACCTGCTAATAATAGTAAAACAGTTTTCTTTCCAGTAGGTCTACATAATGAATCATATCAAAATTTAATTTGTTTTTAAACCATGACAAATCTAATATATTCCCTCCATGTTGAAATATATCATTAAGACGTCATCTGTCCTGAATAAAACTGTGTGGGAAATGAAGATTATTTTAATACTGCTGGGATCTCTTAAAATCAATAAACAAAACCAGAGTATCCAACGCTCAGAAATAAAAAGTCTATGATTGTTGGAAAAGAAATGTCAAGATATAACTCCACATAATGGGGAAATATTTTTCATCTGGAATTCATTAGCTCCTGACACACACTACTACTGTAATAATTTACATCTCTCTCCAGTTACTTATAGTAAAATACGCAGAAATAAACCATGAATACTTTAACTGGCTTTTGTGTTGCCAGCTGAAATTGAACATGAAAAGTAAATGGGAAAAATTATCTAAAGCCAGTAAGTTGATCATTTTGGCCCAGCTGTGCTTGCCTGCAAATGCCTTTTAAAAAGCAGAATAGAACCTGAAATAATTCTTGGAAATTTGTGATTTATGGATTTCACAAAAACCTCCTGAAATATTTTTTTACTACTCAAAAATATCTAGTACACAGGCAGTTTACAAATTACTAGATAGTAATAATATGCTTTTGTTTAGATACCAGAAGACCATAAAAATTATTCTGAGATGGAGTTCATAGTTCATATTTTGATTGACAAAAAGGGACAGATAAGACCTTTTTCACAAGAAGGAATAAGCATTCTCTTCTTTCATTACACAGTCAGTTAAATCTGTAAGCAAAAGCGTGCATTAATAGCAATCTTCCATTGCCCCTAAAGGTTTTCCATGATTTTATTACAGCATAGAACCAAAACAGGCTTTCTTTTACTTAATTAAAAGAGAGGAGGAGAGAAATGTTTTGAACCTATATAAAACACCTGTAAAACAATCTCACAAAATGGCAATTTACTATGTAAAAAAACCCCACAGCTAAATGTGAAATTATCAATAAAATTATTTATCTACCCATAAAATGTATCTCCTGTATACAGGATTACTGATTGAATTACCCTTACTTGGTTTTTTGTTTGTACACATTTCCTTTAATTCTCCTGCGTTTAAATTGATATGCAAACACATTAGCATTTCTTTAATGTGATTGTATTGGTCCAGCAGGTGGGACCACATGTGATAGCATAGTGAAGTCAGTGAAGCCAACCCTCTCATTTCACCATCATATTTGTAGCAAATAAACTTTTAAGGCCCAGAATTTATCTCCCAAGTGACCTAGTGAGGTAGAAAGGCCATTCTTAGATGACACCTACTTACTGAGATTGCCAAATGACACCAACACACAGCCATGGCCCCTATTCTCACCCCACGCTACAACATGCCTCTTCCTCAGTTGTTCATAGAAAAATACTCATGGGAATGTGTTGTGAAACAGATTGCAAACTAAGCCAGTTTAAAAATAACTCTTAAAAAACCAACCCCAAATCTTCACATTTTGACATAACCCTCAGGGGCTTTCTAATAACCCTCAGCCTTTCTAATGCTGTTTTCACATCCATAACCAATGCACCCATGCAAAAGAAAATACTAGTTGGGCTTTGCCTTTAATTCTTATGCTCAGCTATGCTTCAGTTTCATAGACAAAGAACCGTAATTTAGGTCTGAAATCTCACTGAAGACTCTGAGATTACATCTATGTATAACTAAAGGCAGAAAATCATTAGTGGCATGTCTCGGCAACTAACCTAGACTGACTTTCAGTTCCCAGGCTTACAAAAAAAAGTTTAGAGGTTTTTCATGGTTTTTGATTTGGAAGGCATATTTTGCTTATTTTTTGCTATGAATTGAGGAGATTTGCTGTTGGTGCCAATGGAACATGGCTCATTTTTCAGAAGAAATCATGCTTAAGTGCTATTTACCATAAGAGAAATCCTATCTACTCAGCTGGAGGGTTGTATCATTTTATGAGCCAGAAGAGGTAACTTCTCCCTTTCTCCCTTGTGTTGAAGGGGTGATGAGATTTTTTCCCTACTTTTCCTACAACTGTGGTCAAAAGGCAAAGGGAGAGTATCATACAGACATGCAGCCCTTCTTCTTTAAGGAATGGAGTAGGGTGAGAAGAGCAAGCAGCTGTACAGTCAGTTACAATGGGAAAGGCTATGTTGAAATATCCACAAAGAAGGAAAAGTACTAGTTACAGCAGGTAGCTAGTATAGTTCAAGATGACTTGGATACACCCACATGAAATTAGATTGGTAAATGAAATGTAACTCAGAAAATATTGCTATTCTCAAATCTCACTCATTTTTCTTGGCTGTATTTTAATAAACAAACAAAAGTTGAAATTGCTTAGAAAGCTTTGAATGTGACATGGTGTAACAAAACACTATCTATGAAGGAAAATCCCTATAAATTAATTCCAATGGCATTAAATAAAATAACAATTGTGGAAACAAAACAGAAATCCACTCAACTAAACCTTCCAAAAACTTTTAACATGCTTGCTTTACAAATAATCAAAATGGAAAGTCAAGTACTCGGGTATTATGCAAAAAGAGGGCAAATACATAAGAAGGCAGCACAGGCATACTAAGAATAAAAACACTTAATGTAGTCACAGATCTTACGAGTCTGTTTTCAAGCGCAAAGTGGAACGTTCATAAAACACAAAATTAAAAAAAGCACTTAGGAATGGAACCTCATTAATGCACCTTCTATTGAAATGACAGAAGTGATGCTGCTAGGCCACAATTTGTTCTCTTGTTCACATGCAGGATATTGAAAACATTCAAATAAATACAGAATCAGTAAAAATGAAACAAAGCATGAAATAGTAACAGCTCAGACAAAGCTTTAGCACTGTGAGTTGTTTGTTTCTGTTTTCTAACTGCCCTTAGATTTAAAGCATCCACAAATTTTAATTCAAGAACTATTTCATCAGGAACAACAACAATGAGGCATGAGTAAACAGGAAGAGAATAATGCTGCAAGGCAACTTGTGTACATTGCTAAAGAGGACTGGTATTAAGTCCAATAGGTGCTTGCTTATCCTCAGCTATTTGGCTTGGGAGGTCCTATGTAATTTAGTGTTAGGTACCTGTGTCAGCTGCACAGTGCTCCAGTACTTCCCTCCAGCTCTGCAAACTCCAAGTAAACCCCAAACACTGTTTCCATTATTTTCCTTTTTCAGTCTTTTTTTTTTTTCATGTTCATAGAGACACAGAGTATTTAAAGGAGCAATGGACTCCAGAGAAAAGCTATAGCAAGTAGATGCAAAAAATATGTATGTGTGCATGTGTGTCTGTCTCTCACAGGTAAAAGCAACATTTAATCATAGTGATTCTGCAATCAAAAGTAGGGCTTGTCTAAGGGCCAAAGATTTATTTGATTTACAAAGAAACCAGGGATGATTTCTTGGAAGTAAAGTATTAAAAAGCTTAATTGGGTTGTGATGATGGCATAAAAAGTCCTGTCATCCACTTTTATAACAGTAGCTCCTAGCAACTGGAGTTATTCCAACCTCACGCTCCTACCTGCCAAGGCCCAGGTATGGGACACAATCTGTGATAAAACTTGTAATATCCAAGCAGGAAATTACAAAATTATGGGCAATTCACTTCCTCTGTGTAAATAGCCCTATTTCCAGCATCTGTAATTTTGAACTACAGAATGATAGGATGCCAAGTTTGTGTCAATCATGGATAATTTTGAGATTAAATAAGTAACAAGGACCATAAAGGCAAGCGTAGTCTAAAAGCTTAACAAAGTTTTGATTTTAAATGTTAAGTCATCCAACATTTTATTAGTGAAAAATTTCAACAGTATTCTGAAGTAGAGATATTATGCTCTTTATAAAAATATTTTTTTTTCTAATGTGCCTTCCTAATGAAAGTCATATTAGAATTATTTGGTTTTGTGTTGGCTTTTTAATCTTAAATTATTACAACCTAATATTAATATATTTATTGTCTAATATGTGATAGAGAGAATTAACATTAAATCTCAATTCAACAAGGAAAATGGACTACTCTATTTCAAAAACTGTATTGTACCATTCTAATTTTTCATACCAGTTTAATTCCATGCCAACTTGCCCCAATTCTATTAATCACCTTTCACACACTCATGATACTTAATGCCATTTTCCCTTCCATCTCACATATTATCAGGAGAATCTCACAGGCTTTTTACCCTGTTATTCTTTTGTCCTTGTCCTCTGTCATCACAGATGACAAAGCAGAGACATACTTCTTATATACTCCTTTTATCAGCCTCAGTACCATATCCCCTTATGTCCCTTGATGCAAATTTCTTACCCAGCCTGATAAGACCCCATTTTTCCTCTTACAGTGTAAGAGCATATTACTTTTCCTTGCTTCATACAAAAACCAACCAAATAAAAACAATCTGCATCCTTTCCACCACTTGCCTATCCATACCTTTCCCTAGCTACTTGGTGGCCCTGATGATTCAATGTGGTGTTTCTTAAAGCTGAAATTCTTTAAAAAATTCTACCCCACCCACTCGCAGCATTTACTTCTTCTGAAGACAGCACATCAGTGTCCATTTAAAATGTGTAAGGGTTTGGCCTTCAAGTCCTCATGCAATGAATGTTTGAGATTCTTCAAGCTTGCAACAAGAAGGACCTCCTCATAATTTATGCTACAACACACATTCAGGTTTCATCAACTTGTGAGATTTCCTGTCTTTCAGACATTACTGCCTGACTAACTTTGTTTACAACTGGCCAAAAAACTACTGTTAGGCTGACAGGCGGAGACACAGACTGATTACAAAATCCTTTCTTCCTCAGGAACACCAACCAAAGATAACTGCAGGTATCTTCCAAAATGCAAGTTACAAGTATATCTATCAATAAAAATATGTTTAGCTAAAATGTTAAATCAGAAGTTTAATAATACTCAGACAGAATTGATTGATATACTTTACTTTTAAATGTAAGCATACCATGGCTTCTTAATACCTACTAATGTTCTACAAGTTAAAGAAAACCACACTCATTCTGATGTGCATTTTCTACTGCCTTGGTACTGCTTATCCTAAACATATAGGATTTAATTTTAAATGTTTTACTTTTTAGCTTAAAAGAATGTACTGAAAATAAAAATTTGAGAAACACATAGCACAACTTTTTGGCTTGTGAGCATATATATCCAAATTAAACCTGTAAGTAAACTTCAGATGAGTATTTGACTTTGAATTAAACAATACTAAATATGATCTAAGATGTTATTTAAAATTTTTCTTTTAATACTGCATTAAGCAACATTAAAATAGCCATCAATAACCTCAACTATATTTTATACAATGCAAAGAGTGCTGAACACATTAACTCTGTATTTGTACACCTACAAGCTAAATACAAACTGAATATGTGGGTTTTGGTATCAGCACAGTTCAGGGTATGTATTTCAAAACACCATGCTGATTGCTTTATGAGACTAAGGGAAAAACATCAGAAGTCCAATTTTCAGCTGAAGGAGACTGTTAGGCTTGGTGCAGCAGGGCCTGGGATACAATTAAGAGAGACAATATTTGCAAAATGTCTGATAAAAGTTCATTTCAATTTTGGTTAATTTCTTATGGAACTTATTTTCCCTAATGTTGTAAAAGCATGTACGTGGCATTATTTTCATTTTAATGTCACGTCTGAAGGCTGCAAAACTGTTCTGGTTCAGCTGGAAATGAAACTTTACTTTTCTGTAGATTACAATGAAAATTATGAAGGGACTCAATAGTCACACAACTAAAGTGTTTTGTTTATTAAAAGGACTTGTCACGTACACTGCATGGTTAAAGACAGCCTTCCAGCTCCACAGCACAAACTGACTTCCAGTGCTTTCCGCAAATTCTTCATGCCTGTACGTAGTATGTCTTCCCCTTTGGTTACCACCATTGCACTTAAAAATTTAGCATTTTTGAGGGAAAAGCAAGACAATTCAATTCTTAGCCTACTTTGGAGCCAGCCTGTAAACAGATAAGACTTCGTAAGTCTATAAATTTACTACTTGCTCTTGTGTAAAAATGCAGCGCTGTGTTAATCATACACCTGCTGCTACCATTGCTCCTGCCGCCTTCATGACTGCTGCCCCTGACACTGCCAATGGCACAGCAGTATCAGCAGGAAAGCTGCTGATGGTGTGTATGTTCACTATTTAAAACACAGCCTTAGTTTTAGGCATCCTTTTCCAAGAGACAAATGTGCAGTTTGTACACCAGAAAACACAGTAATGGTAACCCCAGCAAGATACAATATATCCTAGCCTTAAATTTTGTAACTATGGAGCAGAAAACTTGTTCCTACTCATCATGTAGTATGCAAGTGTTCAGGGTTAAATGAAACAGAAAAATACTGCTACAATCACACTGTATTCAAGTGCAACTGAACAAAAAATACACGGGGGGGGGGGAAAAAAGCTAAGAGAGGTGCAGACGCAAGAATGGTACATACATGTGCTTTTACAGTATAGAAAGCAGCCATCTAACTTTCATCTGGCCTTTCATCTTTATTTAGTACATAGAATTTCTACTTAAATTGTTACTAAATGCATGCAGTTCTCTTAACCCCTTTTTTCATTTTTTCTTAAAAATGCCTCGAGTTTGCACATAGGTTATACATACAGTGGTTACACTGTAAAAACATTTAAGGCTGGATTAAGCCAGACATTTAAGTGTCAGTCCTTTGTTTAAATATCAACATTGCATGGGGAAAATGAACCCGTTTCAATAAGCAAACAAACATACGTAACACCACCCTTCACTAGCCAGATGAAATTCATTCATGGGAGAAAGGAACAATTGATGAATAATTCCAATTCAATACTCAAGATTTGAGATAGTTATTTCCTAGGTCACAGAAGGCACTTGAGATTTCTCTGCAATGTAACCTTTATCATACAGCTTATTTCCTAAGTGCACACAAGGGAAGAGCAGTAGACATTGTTCATTTTGACTTCAGGAAGGTTTGCAACACTGTCTCCCATAACATCCTCATTGACAAGCTGATGAAGTACAGGGTAGGTAAGTAGACAGTGAGTTGTACTAAAAACTGGCTGAACTGCTGAGCTCAAAGGCTTGTGATAACCAACATAAAGGCCCCTGGATGCCAGTCACTAGTGGAGTACCCAAGAGGTCAATATTGGGTCCAATGATGTTCGCTCTCTACAAGTACCTGAAAGGGGGTTGTAGTGAGGTGGGTGCTGGTCTCTTCTGTCAGGTGGCTGGAGATAGGACAAGAGGAAATGGCCTCAAGCTGAGGCAAGGGAGATTTAGGTTAGATATTAGGAAAAATTTCTTTACTGAGAGGGTTGTCAAACATTGGAACAGGCTGCCCAGGGAAGTGGTTGAGTCACCATCCCTGGAGGTATTCAAAAAGCGAGTGGACAAGGTACTCCAGGGCATGGTTTAGGGGGCATGGTTAATGGTTGGCCCTGATGATCTTGAAGGTCTTTTCCAACCGAAATGATTCTATGATTCTATGATTCTATGTTCAACATCTTCATTAATGACATGGATGATAGGATAGAGTGCACCCTCAGGAAGCTTGGTGATGATACAAAACTGCGAGAAGTGGCTATACACAGGCAGGATTGTGCTGCCATTCAGAGGCACCTGGACAGACTGGAGAAACAGGCTACCAAGAATCTCATGAAGTTCAGCAAAGTCTTGCCCTTGGGGAGGAATAACCCAAGGCACAAGTACACCCTGAGGGCTGATGGGTTGGAAAGTTTTGCAGAGAAGGACCTCTGGGTCCAGTTGAACACTAAATTGAACATCAGCCAGAAATGTGTCCCTGCGACAAAGAAGTCTGATGGCATTCTGGACTCCATTAGGACTGCCAACAGGTTAAGAGAGATGATCCTTCCCCTCTGCTCATCCCTGGTGAAATGCACCTGGAACTCTGTGTTCGTCCTTGGCCCCACAGTTCAAGAGAAACATGAAGCGAGTCCAGCAAAGGGCCACAAAGATGATTACAAGATGGGAGCACCTGACATACAAGGAGAGGTTGAGAGAAACAGGATTTTTCAGCCTGGAGAAGAGAAGGCTCAGGGGATGACAGAGCCAGGCTTTTCTTAGGCATATCCAGTAGAAGGACAAGAGAAAATAGGCACAGACCGAAACACAGGAAATTGCATTTAAACGCACACCCCCCCCCCCCCCTTTTTGAGGGTGGTCAAACCCTGGAACAGCTTGCCCAGAAAGGTTGTGGGGTGTCCATTCTCACAGATATTCAAAACTAAACTGGATGTGGCCCTAGCTATCTGCTCAAGTGGACCCTGCTGTGAGCAGGGGTTTGGACTAGATGACTTCTAGGGGTCCCTTCTAACCACAACCAGTCTGTAATTCCATGAAACCTTTGAAACAGAGTCAGAATAGCAGGAATAAAGCAAGAGTTGGCCTTTGACAGTCTCAGCCATAACAGGCTGCTCTATTCTGACTTAAATTTTAAAAGCATAAGAAAGTTAAAAGGACTTGTACACAAAACTCTCCTTTCTCTCAATGTCTCAACAGGGTAGATCTTTTCTTTCAGTCTTGCTCTTTATCTAGGACCTTTTCACTGTCTTTCTGCATTGCAAACAAACTTTGCCCAACCCCTTCAGTGAAGCATCTTTTCTTATTCACATTAACTTTTGTGTCTGCTTCCTGCTCTTACCAAAGCAGTATCTCAGAGTCTCCATTCTTACTGCATGCCCTACCCTGCTCTCTAAACCCACTCCAGGTACAGATACTCAGTTAATCCCCAGAAGAATCTACTTGACCTACTGCACAGTAAACAAAAATGGCAAATAAGCAGCCTTACTCTCTGTTCCCTATCAAAACCCTTTTTAAAAGAAGGTAACTTATATTAACATACAGTAGGGATGGATAAACATGTCTCAGACTTTATCTGTAACAAGCAGGATGAATGTTAGAGCCGCTTCTGTAACTTACCAACAGCTCACGATCCCTCTGCAGAACTTGGAAGCGAAGCGAATCAAGAACTATATGGTGAAGCTGGAAAACTCTGATATGGTTAAAGGATGGGAAAAGATCAAATCTAGTTCTTATTCTACCTGAAGTATTTTTCCCCTTACGTTTTCAGAATAGGGATGCAGGCGATTCCTATAAAATGGTTCCCCTTAAAAAGCACATGGTTTTGAAACCTTGTACATACAAAAAGAGCCATAAGCCAGATCATCTTTCAGCTTCTGATTGATGGATCTTGTTGATGCAAAAGAACTGTATCCATCTATCTCAATAGGAGATCTGACTAAAAATAATTTGTAAATTAACTAAGTATCTGCAGCAAAGGTCTCTTCAGAAGCTTCTATGGCTAAAAAATTTCACCTCCTTCTTGTCCTTTTTCATAGTAAAGCCCTGTAAGTAAATTCAAAACACACATCCTACTCAGCTGTGGTAGACTTTGAAACCACATGAATTTACATTTCAGTTAAAATCTCTGATGTCAGATGTTATTTAACACTACATTTGCTAATATACTTAACATTAAAGGAAATGGACATATCCTGATATCTGACAGTGTGTTAATTAAACAGTCGACAGAGAAGGATATTCCTGAAGTCCAGTATGTAAAAGACAACACTGAGACAATAATGTTAAAAATTATCATCACAGGCTAAGTGCCTCGTAAGAATTACTGATAACGTACAGTTCTGATTTAGAGAGCCAGATTAAAGACTGTCCGTTTCCAGACTCCTCTGCCCCCCTTCCACAATGGTAGTTTATTTGTAATGTTAGATTTAATGTTTGAACTCTGAGTTTGTTCAGCTTTATAATCAAGTTAGATAGCTCAATTGATCAATGCATTCCCTTGGACCTAGTTCCATCTCCCATCTGTTTCTGTTCAAAATTTGTTTTAGCATGTGATAAATAAAATACTTGAAGTGGTCAGTTTAGACCTGGGATTCATCCTACCTGCCCATTTGGCTAGCATTTTACATCACTGAGAGGAAACATCTAATCTTAGAAGAGGAATATTAAGACACATTACAGACAGTGAGAACTGGCAGAAGAGAAACAATTTTTCAGGTATGTTGACAAGACTTGCCTCACTATCAGGTTAAAAAGAAAATAATTAACAGGAAACCAGGAGAGAATAACACAGACCTGAGCAAAGGAGTCGGAGAAAATAAATATTGCAGAGCTCCTCAGCAATGTGTGGTGTGAGCATGTTCACTATTTAATAGTATGACTTCCTGGAAAGGCATTTAAGTAGGAAATAAGCCATGTGCCTTCTTGGACTTGAAACATGACCAGACTGTATTACAATTTAGTAACCTACATAAAATATGTGGAACTAGATATCCTGAAACTGAGCAAAAAGTGTAATCATGTCATGATTCAACATATATTAAAACATCACAACATTTCCCTAAAGAGGCAAAAAATATTTACTATTTTAAAGCATATGTGGGAAGACAAAGGAATTCCATGTTATTAAGAAATGTTATGGGGTTTTATATTTAAATTGCTATGTTACCAGTAGAATCATCCCTTTCCAGTAGAATTAGGCCACCATCTGTTCATTCCAAACCAAGACAAAGAATTTGACTTTGCCATTTTTATATTTTTTGATGTAAAAAAATTAAGAAGGCAATTTTGTCAAATCTTATGGAAAAGTGGATCTGAGGGGAGGCAAAATTGCATGAAATAGCAAACAGTTTTGTGGGGAAAAAAATTCAAAGAAACATTTTGAGCAGTTCTACACAGCTCTGATGAATACCATAATGAAAGAAAAAGAAGCCAGGCATGACAAAATTGAGTTATCAAAAATCTGGATGAAAGCATATATTGTCTTTTTGTTACTGCTCTCTGAGGAAGTAGAGCATTCCTTTGCTAGAAGGGGGGGTATTAGAGATCCTGCTTTTGGGAGTCAGAAGTCATTCAGAATTACACCAAAAAAGCACGTGTAAAACAAGTAAGATATCAGACTGAGAAACAATAGAAGCACCAGTATAATGATGTATTTCAAAGCCCTTGGTTCAGTAGTAGTGAACAACTGTGTATATGGAACAAGATATTGTCTATATCAATTTTGCAATTGTCTCTCCTGGATCTCTGCAGAAAGGAAAAAATGTGGGTTATGTGTCTTTTCAAACATGCTCTGGGAAAAACACAGAGCCTGCTTTTATTTTTTTCTATCAAAAGTATGCTTAGGGCACATTTTGCAAGAATATATTTTGAAGGGATTGCTGGATAACATTTAAAAAGCACAGCCTATACCGTTAAAGTTACAGTATTGCTAAAAAATGCTATTAGATTTGAAATCAGTTGAAATGTAATGCTACTTCAGCTATACCACTGCTTCCCTATATGTAAAATGCATACTTTAATATATATTTTAAAATACTTTTTCTTTGTTGAAATTGGCTGCTTTTATTCCTCCTTTCTTTGTCTTTGACATCTCTTTATTCAAGTATTTCTGCTAGACACATTTCAGGGCACTCATTCTGCTAAATAATTAACATATACCATGTAAACTACTATAAAAAAAATTACACAGGTTCCTACTCTAATGTTATGTACATTTTAATAATTTCTTCACCTTGTTGGTTAGTTACATCACGTCATGTATTATTCTACAGTACGCAAATATTGTAGGGTGCAGAAAAATCAACTGGCTGCTGGAAGTTTTCGCTTTTATTCTCTATGTCCTTTTATTGTGTACTATTTACAGTAAAACAATGATGCTGATGCATTTTTATTCTTCTACACTACAAGGCACAGAGCCAGCAATGAACTGCACCTTTTGCTTTATACACTATGTGTGTATACACATGGGCTTGCTTTTCTCCTATTTACTAAGCTTGGACACGGAGTATTGGTCTTCATGTTTTCAGCAACCAAACAGGTGAGTCTGTAGAATTGATATTCTGTTAGCTTCTCTTTGGTGATTATAAATAGTCCTTCACTATCCCACCTATAAGTTTACCTCTGTTTTCAATACTCCATATGAAAAACTCAAACCAAAACAATAGTGAGGTTATGGACCTTAGAAATTATCAAAACTGAACTAACAAAGTTACTTTCTTATTTAAAAGACTCTTAGCACATATAGCTTCATGTTTGAATTACAGAGCAACACTAATATTTGTTTCCACAGTTATTTAATAAAAGCTCCTTGTTTCTGTCTACTCTTAGACATGAATGTGTTTGTTAGGCTGTAAGTTTGAATGCCTTGCTATCGTTTCCTAACAGACAGTCAGTATGTACAGGGTATTAAACACTTCTGCAAACGTAATCCAACAGTTTATCATATGTGAAGTGATCAATGTATCTCATAAAGAGATGCAGCTTCTCTCTGCATTGAAATCTCAGTATATTTCTCAGCTTGATTTTCTGTGTTTTATGACAGTGAAGCCTTTCATTACAATAATATCAATCATTTCTTATCTTCAGGAGGAAGAACAACAAGCTTACTCCTGATGAGAAGTACAGATGGATAGACAAATAGTTATATAGATAAAACATTGGCATCAAGGGCTCTAAGGAGAAATTGTCTGAGGTGCTGCTTGGGTAGGCACTGAGCAACAGATCCAGCCTCTGTGCTTACCTTATAGAAATTGCCAACTATCTTTTCTTTACAACAGTGCTAGCATTTACTTAGCTACCCATTTCAGAAATTCACTCTCAAGACCTTAGCATCTTTTCTGCTTATGTTACTTTGCTGATAATGAACACTGTAATCAGTGTCTGAGGGCAGAGCACAGTTAATCAAACTTTATTCACCATAGGTGAGGAACACTGTTGACAAAGACCTTCAGGTGCTGCATCCAGGCTGAATACTCCTGATGAATGAAGGTACTAAGGTACAATTGTCTCACTGATTATGTCTTAAGATACTGAAGAAAAGTCTCTCAGTTTCAAAGCCTAATTTAGTTTTGCTGGTTACAACTATACTGTGAAGACAGTTTGCTTATCCGTAAGACCAGTGTAATAAAAAATAATGGTGAAAAGTCCTTCTTTCCCTTGGACTGTTTGTGTGATGTCGTGGTTTAACCCCAGCCAGCAACTAAACACCACGCAGCTGCTCACTCACTCCCCCCCCACCCAGTGGGATGGGGGAGAAAATCAGGAAAAGAAGCAAAACCCGTGGGTTGAGATAAGAACGGTTTAATAGAACAGAAAAGAAGCAGCTAATAATGATAATGATAACACTCATAAAATGACAACAGCAATAATAAAAGGATTGGAATGTACAAATGATGCGCAGTGCAATTGCTCACCACCCGCCGACCAACACCCAGCCAGTCCCCGAGCGGCGATTCCCCACCCCCGCTTCCCAGTTCCTATACTAGATGGGACGTCCCATGGTATGGAATACACCGTTGGCCAGTTTGGGTCAGGTGCCCTGGCTGTGTCCTGTGCCAACTTCTTGTGCCCCTCCAGCTTTCTCGCTGGCTGGGCATGAGAAGCTGAAAAATCCTTGACATTAGTCTAAACACTACTGAGCAACAACTGAAAGCATCACCATTATCAACATTCTTCGCATACTGAACTCAAAACATAGCACTGTACCAGCTACTAGGAAGACAGTTAACTCTATCCCAGCTGAAACCAGGACATCTGGGAAGCTATATCTATCAGTACACACCGTATTTTTGCGAGATACGTCAACATCTTCATGAGGCAGGATATGGCTTAATGAAATATATCTATATATGCACATATTGCCTTGGTCTGTATCATATGTAGAGATCTCTGGGGGAAGCACAGTGCTAAAGATGAGGCTTCATTGTGTGTAATAACTGGCCAGAGCAATCAGCTTGTCCCTTCACTACTGTACTTGCCATCAGCCCATTTCTTCTTTCCTAGTGAAGGACTTGGTTTCGATGGCTGCAGCCCAGCTCTGGCTATGACAGTCTGTAAATTGAAAGTTGCAGGAGATAAAACCTCCGCAATTGAGGAGAGCCCGTCCAGGTTGTGCTTCTCTTTAATCTATGTACTTATGAGCTGTAGA
Source organism: Harpia harpyja (assembly GCF_026419915.1). Lineage (NCBI taxonomy): Eukaryota > Metazoa > Chordata > Aves > Accipitriformes > Accipitridae > Harpia > Harpia harpyja. Next base: position 22,278,132 of record NC_068951.1, on the reverse strand, counting down.
GCTGCAAAATCCTATACTACTTCCAAAAAATGACACTTTGGCAAATGGTGAGGCAGCAGCAAAAAGGCATCTTTGCCTCACGCTCATGAATAGCTTGTTAAATATTCATCAGTCTCTTCCAGAATTTTTTCTCCAGACTATTGCTTTTGAGAAGGGCGAATCAACTACAGAAACAAAAGTAAATCATTCTGATGAGCACTGGTCTGCTTTCCAGATTCGAAGTCCTGCAGTGTGGTAGGCCAAACTATGCCTTCCTTACTCTTATCTCCTTTTCAGTACAGTGTGAATACAAGATATATCTGACTTTTTCAGGCACAAAAAAAAGTGTCTAGCTTGCTTTAAGTGGTACTTCAAACACCAGTCAGCTTACTTGTCAGGAACATGGATCAAGTGCTATTCAGACTAAACTTAGTAATGTCAGGAAGAGTTGTCTTATGATATCTGCTGCCAGCAAAACATCTTGTGTTGTATATCCTACCATCCTGTTATTCAAGTGTCATTTTATAAGATGTGACAGTTTTCAACCAAGCAAGGCTGATTCAACAAGAGTTAACTTGAGCAAATACTGCAGAGAAGACAATCCTGTAGCAAATAATCATACAGAAGAAAAATGTTCTCCAGTCAATAGGATTAAGCTTACAAATAACTGCTCATTACAGGCTATAATTCAGGATGTCTCCCCTTCTTCTCTGTTCCAACACATTCTCACATGAGAACATGACACTTTGGGTCCTGCTTTAGTACATGAATATCTTACAGTATATCTCGGCTCACAATCACCTGCAGTCAATCCACTGTATTCTTCATGTTCACCCATCATTTAATTCCAATTACCTTTTTAATGGCCTCTCTATGCAGAAAGAGGAAATTGCACTGTATCCAAAGAAAAACAAAAACCTACTTGAACATAAATAACTATTTAATGAAGAAAGAAAAAAGCATAACCAGCAGTAACAAAAGCAGCTCTAGACGGTCTCACTTGGTAGATGCAGGAGAAAACAAACTAGATTTTGTGAAGACTTATTACGCTTTCACTTCATTTAGTGCTGGAGAGCCATCCACAATAAATGACAGCAATAAAAAACTGAGATAGGAGTAAGCCAGTTCACCATTGAGTAAATAAAGCGAACAACTCCCTGATTTAATTTACTAAAAAACACAGGGAACTATACATTCTATATATGAAATACTGAGTTGAGACAGGATGTAATCTCTTGCTCCTGGGATACCTATCAGCAGTACAGAGTTTCAAGTTATGTCCCTTCTGCGTAATGTTTAATGTGGTCACATTCCAATTCCTTATCCAACTCATGATGGGGTGGAGGAAAAAAGTTGCTAGCTTTGCAAGACCTGTGCAGTACTAAAGGAGTAATAACTTTCTCCCACCAATGTCCAAGAGTTACATCTTGCACTTTCCAGGTCTAGGAATTGATCTATTCTTTTAGTCAAACACTACCTTTAAATGCTTGGATCTATCTTACTACAAATGCCCATTCTCAAATAAACACCTTTGTATCCCTTTACTAACTATGGTAAAATCTGCCAGTTGAGTTAACAGAATTACAATTTTTTTTATCTTAAATATGAATTAAAAGTATATCCAAAAAGAGATGAGTAAACCATCTTTTTGAATGAAGCATCCAACGGAGAGACAGTAGAGTGCAGCAATTGATTCAGAGACAGTAGTGGCTTGCCTTGACACTTTTGAACATATCTTACTTGAAACCAGAGTGGGAAGATAACGCTGTCTCACACAGCAGGATAGAAGGATGTTACAGGACAGATGAGTGAAAGGCGAGGGGGGGGAAGCATATACTGATATCTGAGCTCAGACGCTGTAATCTCAGTAGGGTACTGAGTAAAAACTATGTTAGCAAAATAGCGGAGACTCTGAAGGGACAAACCAAAATGAATCCAGCTGTGGTGCCACCAACATGCTGTGGTTATTTTCTGAACAATCCAGCTACCAATAAAGTGCTTTTCATGGTCTTAGAATACAGGTAAAAAGGGACTCTTTTTTTTTTTTGTGACAGCAGTGGCAGATAAGCTAAAAAAATGAACTGTTTGTAAACACAGCTTCTTTTATATCCACCATGGCTTTGGATAATATTTCACAGTTTTAGATATATTTCCCCTTTGTGCAATATTTTCCTATAAATACAGTAAGCTATTCTCAATGGGCTTGGGTCCCTGATCTCATTATTGGTTAGTGATGGTACAGGTGTAACCTGAGCAGAGAGTAAGCCCTGAGGTAACGATACACGCATCAAGCTATGCTGTTTTTTCCACACTCCGGGTGTCTTTCACTGACATCCTAAAGTGAATGGTTCTCTTGGCACAAAGTCCTCCTGCCAGTGAAGTAAATGGGGGCAAAATTGGGCCAAAAAAGAGAGAAAAGAATGGAAGCAAGAGAGGAGCAATGACAAGCTCATGCTTTACCACTGTGTGGTGTGTGTTTAACCACCATAACATACTCTTGTAGGTGAATGCAAGAGACAGACTGACAAACACACCTTTACAGTAAATTGCATGATCAGTTGAGGGGAGGAGGCAGCATTTGCAGCTCTTGGTTAAAAACAGAGTGGAAAGATTTTACGTTAGTACTTTGAAAGCTAAAAGTCAGAAGGCAGACATCGTACATAAAATACAGTCTGAACAGGAAAAATTACACACACAAAAAGCACATAAAAAGCTATTAGAATAAAAAGCCCCAACATTCTTTTTGTATTCCAAGAGTTTTAGAGACACTGAAAACTCCAGTAAAGTAAAAATCAAGCCTCCTCTATACAACACAGCACAGCATTTATTTCTAAATCTGAGGATGCAAGCGACACTCGGTGTTACTCTACCAGTGACAAATTAAGGTTAGAAAGATAATAAAAATAATTCTTCACACTGAAGTGGAAGTACCAGCTATATTTAAGGCCAGGGAGACTGAAATGAATGCATTAGCTGGAGAGTGGTTTTGTTGTGAATACTGACTGCTGGGGAGACAAACTTACAAAGCTTAGTACCTATTGTTGTAAATGTAAAATGTATCCTGCAAGCATATAGATTCTTACCTAAAAGCTACCTTTTTAGGCCCTGATCTAGCAAAGTATTTTACACGAGTGTTACCTCATATATGTAAGTAATCTTGTAGTTGCCATTTATTTGCAAAGAGAATGCAAATAGTATTAGATTTTCTTTCCTTGAAAATATATTCTTTTAAACCTTTAAATAAAACAAAATCTCATCATATCTCTCTACACAAAGTAATGCTGACACAATTTCAATGCGCATATAAATATGATTTCCAGCTACTTCTCATGTGGTATTTAAAGTCAAACTGTTAATCTCCTTGGTATAACACATAATCCTATTTAAAAAGTTAAGCTTTGAAATCTTAGATCTTATACCTCACACAATTCTAAAACTAGGTCTGAAAATAAGGCAATTTTCCAAACTAAACTGAAAGAATCAAATATACTTAAAGAGAAATGCAACAGATATAAATCAGTGATCTGTTTCCCCTGAAATAAGCAGAAGACTCAAAAGAGCAGAAAATGAGTACACTGATTAGGGAACTTGGTTAGTGAATGAAGCTGTATTTTCTTATTTACATTCTCTAGTTCATGCTAAAATACTAGCTTGCATTCTGTGGATTTCTAATGGTATATTTACTATGTAACACTCATTGAATCTTTGAGCAAAATTGTAAAATGAAGGTTCATTTGTCATACTTAACACAGAATGAAAATCCCTTTCTATGGGAATTATCCTACAATTGCTTCTCAATCTTTCTTCTTCCTAAATGTCTATGAAAAACATAGACTAAAATACTCCTAAAAGATACATGCTTGCCAAAACTACATATTTTATCCAAGAAGATGAAGACATAACAGTGATGTTACATTTATTTTACACTTCAGTTCGTCAGTAATTCAGGTACTCAAATTCTTCCATCAGTGTCAAAGGTCCAAATAAATCAACTTTAGTCAGTTTAATTTACCTCCCTTATGCTCCCCCAATGAAAGAGAGCATCCAAATGTTTGTGCCAGTGATTAAGAAGCAGAGGCCAATTTCTAGGTACTTAACCCCAAGGACTGTGATGCTTTTGTGCTAAGGGTTCCGGGAAGGTACTAATTACTCTGTATTAACTTTTGAAGACAAACTTATGGTAAATCTATATATACACAGTATGTGGGGAGGTGAACGCAAACACACTCAGTGTGGTACCCCAATTGATAGCATCCAATTCCCTATCTGATGGCTGTTTGTTAGAACACAAGACCATTCTGCAAATATAAAACAAACACCACTGCCAACATCTCTGAACTTAAAATTATGGAAGTTCTGCTTTTAACAGGGAGGTTTTGTGCAAGAATCCTACCGCTGCTATATATTTTCAGAGAACAGCAATTACAGGTAAGCAATTATCTCTCTTTCAGACACATACAAATATGAACAAATTACACATACTATCCACATAGCTTTTTGTGACCTGGAATGATAAATGAATGACAGCAAAGATTGCTAAGCATGATGTGCACAAATCAGGACAAACAGAAAATTGTCACCAGCAAAACTAGGGATGCATGCAAGTTTAGAAGTCCTGAATATAATCCTACACATAAATGCAGTAACTCTTTCATTGCATGCTGGTATATCATTTAATAAACCACTCTGAAAGTGCTTTCTTACTAGATGTTTCTATGTGCAGAATAGGACAAAACTGGACTTTATTTTTCCATCTCTACTGCCTTCATATTGCTTTTACATATCCTCACTATAACTACACTTACAAGACAATGGATTTTTACAGACCAATTCACAGACACCCTGAAACTCTTCAATTATTTACAGTATCAAAGAAGTGACCTTAAACTACATAAAATACCTAAGTGTTTCACTATGGGAATAAAGTCCATACATGTGTATCCACTAAAGTGTCTCTAGTAACAAAAAAACAAATCCATAAAAGAAACAAGATAAAAGAAAGAAAGAAAAAAACCCAACTTATTAAAATAACATACTTCAGATTGAAATCCTCAGTGTAAGGAAATGAATGGAAAAGATTGACACTGTTGCTTCAGATAAAGTCAATGAATAATGTTTATTGCCTTTTTTTTTTTTTTTAAAGGATTTTTTCCCCTTTTGGTACAGACAAGATAAAACTCGCATATTAGATTCTTCTTTCTTTTTTGGTGCTTCAGATCACAGTTGGAGTTATGAAACCTTTGAGGTATTAATGCATGGCAATTACTGCCCACTGCCAAAAGTTACCAAAGATACGGAGTTCTTGGGTAGTGTGGAATTCAGAAACGTCTGAAAAGCACATCTGCACAAACTCCCAGCTTTACTGTTCTAACAAAACACTTCTTGGAGCAGAGCTTTTTCATAAGATCCTATTAAAAAAATCTCCATAACAGCATTCAACAGAACATGTCATGTTGCTAGTAACGCTATTCCAGCTTATTGCACATACAGGCTATAAACTTCTTGGATCCTTGGAACTGAAGTCCCCCTCCATCTTTTATAAGTAGATATCAGAAAATGAGAAGGATTACTGACTCATTAGGACTGAAAATTAATTTTATGACTTTTTCCCCTACAGCTATTTCTTTTTAAGGTTCTTCAATAAAGAGTAACTTCAGAGACACCTTACACACTGTAGGTTCTAAAGGAGCTTAATAGATAAGGATTAAGTGTGCAGAAAGGTGGGCAGACTCAGAGCTTCCATTCAAGGAAATCTGGTATCGTCCTCTTGTGTATCTTCAAAAGCATGCTGTAAGTGAACTTAACAGCTTTCCTATATGCAAACAATTAGGACAGAACAATGCATGACATTTCAGTGTGCAGACTACCCCAGATCAAAACTTTCTAGTGCAGCTCTTGCTTTGTCTGCAAAAATCAGTTTCAAAAGCCAAATATTTAGAATAAGAATACTGTAGGTAATATGAATTTACACAAACTGCTTTTTCATCAGGCTTTTAATTCCTACATAGTTGCGAAAAACAGGATGTACAATTGCTGCAAGTCTAATAAAAACCAAGTTAGCCAGTTTTTCAAGTAGTCTGCTGAAAATCGAGCCCAAAATGCTACATGATAGGAACCTGTATAATTTATTTGTTCTACCTACTACCCTGATAGGAATGCATAGAACTTATTTATTCTGTTTTCTAGTATGAACTGGCCAGGGCAAGACTGACCAAAAGAGAAGTTGTAGTCATTTGTTAGAATTAGTAACTCAAGGCAAGAAAACTAAGGCTAGAGTTTGGCTCAGGCTAAAAGACAATACTTCCTTCTCTTGCCTAAAAGGAAAGACAAAATTGTCAGGAAAAAGACAAAAATAAAGAGACAACAACACACGCTTTTGAAAAGCACTAGCAATAAAGCAAGTTAGAGTCACACAGGGAGCCGTGTACCTAAAAAGAAGGGAAGATGCGTAGCTACGTGCCCTGGCTTTGCCCCCAGGTCAGTAAGAGAACATATTTCATTTTTCATTTCATATTTCATTTCTGTTTGCCTGCCCGAGACTGATGTCTCTTATGAGCTTCCAAATGGAGATTAATTAGAGAGGGGTCCTGAATCTATGAGTTTGCGTTCCAACAATTTCTGTTCTGTTCTTTTGCATTTGTTCCAGTCAAAGCTTGCCAAGTCTGTCCCTTTATAAAATCCTGTGGCTTTCTTACACATATTTGTGTATGTTTACACGCACTGTCCATGGTGCACCAGAAGAAGCAATCTACCACTTAATTTAAACCTAGTCCCAGTATGCGACATAAGCCACCAAACCATCACATAAAGCTGTATTTATCAACTCCCCTGGAAAATAAACCTGATGTGTTTATACAGATCAGTTAGACTCTGGACAAGGTTTTTGCTCACTTGATTTAAAACCTGGGTAAGGAAAGGAATAGTTATCGCAAGTACATTTTCCCATCTCACAGCCTCAAGGACCTGTATTTGTAGTTTTTCAGGCACATGCCTGAACAGGTGGTGTTTATAGACAGGGTTACAAGTGGCAGAGTGGAAGAACTGACAGTTGTCGGTTGTTTGGGTTTTTTTTTTGTTTGTTGTTGGTTTGTTTGTTTGGTTTTTTCCTAAAGATGAAAACTGTTACATTACATTTAAATTGTTGTGAAGATTAAAATCCATAGATCTTGTGTAATAAAAGCTAACTTAGCAAGAACTTTCACCTTTAATAAGTGTGCAGTGATGTTTATTTCAAAAGCTTCTTAACTGAATTGTTTTGAGCAGTAACATTAAAATACATAGCTTTATCTCTAGAAATCAAACTCGCAGAGGTCACAATTATTTAAAAGATTATTTTGAAAGGTCATAAACCCTCTTAAATATGTCCATCAAAATCAGTTTGACTGACAATTAAGGGAATCAAGAATACATAATTTTATTTGACTTGTAACTACAGGCCCATCAGCACACTGCTTGTTGCAGGAATTAATTAATGACACAGGAACTGCATTTGCAATACATAAAAAGCTGTGAAAATTGTACAAGTATTACCATTACATGCTATGTAACTAAAGAATCACCCTAAAGCAAATTCAGACATTCAGGTCTTAACTGATAGAAAAGTACCTCTAGAACAACTTTTTTTTTTTTTTTTTTTCCCCCCTTCATTTTTACAAAATATCTTCCAAGATTAACTTTCTGTTTTTCACTGGTTCCTACCATAGGAATCTTACCATAACCTAAATGAATCCTTCCTGACTAAGGAGGACGATCAGAAACAACCTTTCTGAACATGATCAAATAAAATGCTTCATTTGACACAAAGTAAACAAAAAAGAATTTTAATATAAAAGGGAATATAGAAAAATAATATAATGAGACAGTCTGCAATACTAAGGATGGAGCTGCATGATAATACTTCTTTTGATATGTGGCTGAGACCGTTATTTCTCCAGGCAGATGTGATTAAGAAAGAAGAAAAAAAGTGAAAGAAAGCAAGCAGAGACAGCATGAGGTTGGACTGAAAAGACTTTAAGGTGCAGCATGGGAGGAGGTTGAAACGAAGCTCAAACCAGTAAAGGAAAAACATCCAGGGTACAATTTATAGCAAAACAATAAATAAATAAATGTTAAACCATGTTATTATCAGCTTCAAAAACGTCCTTATAGCATCCATCCATATTTCCTCAAACGTAGAACTTCAGATGTCACTTATTCATCCCTGGCTACCAAAGACAAAAACTTCCAGTATTTGCTCTGTCATTAACTTTTGGGACATTTTTTTCTTTGAATTCAAACCACAGATGCATGGTTTGGAAGAAAGCTGTCAAAAATGCAACTCCTTAATTCATTATATACTGCAGAAAGAAAAACCACATTCAACATTTGAGATTTCTATATGTTAAAAGGTTCTTCTAGTCTAACCCTGTCAAGCTGGATGAATGGAATTCAAATGGATAAAATTAAGGTTATATCTGGGCAGGTGTTCATTTAGATTTTTGTTCTTCAGCAACATCCTTAGTGAGGGATTTTCTGCCTGATTTCTAACAACGAGAACCCCGCCCCCCAAAATGCAAACCACAATGTGGCAGCATTTGGAGACTTAAGAGGTACTGTTAGTTTCTTTGACCCTAAGATTATTTATAGAAAGGACTGCAACAGAGCCACGCTCAGCTAGAGCTTCCTAGTAATCTTTCGACCATTTGAAAATTCTGGCAACAGTGTAAAAAAACCAGATGACCTTTTATTCCAAAGGAGATTTTCCTTTAGTCATTAGCATTACACGACCTAGAAGTACTAGTCTGCTGAAAAGCTCATAGGAATAAAAGCCATCTCTTACTTCACATTTTATTATGACCGGAGCCTCCTTTAACCCAGAGCCATTTTAGAAAGGACATTTTATTTATTCAAAAAAAAAAAAACCCAACACCAACAACCCCAAACCCCACAACGAACCCAAACACCAAAACACAACAAAACAAACAAAAACCCCACCATGAGTGACATGGAAAAAAAACATGGTTACGCAAATTATGGGGTTTATATGCATAGAGAAAAGTAATAGAATTTTAATCTTGCATTAAAGGGAAAAAAAAAGCATCAGCAATAGAGTGAATGGAAAGACATATTTTACAGCCTGAATAAACCTACTGTAAATCACACCAAATACAACAGTACTTATTTCTTTAAATTCCTCAACAAAATGAGAGTTTCTCGGTGAAAAATGAGTTTAACTGTCTCAGCCACTCTGTATTGACTGACTAAAGACTAAGGTCTTTAAGAAAAAATAAAATTAAAAGAATCCCAACTCCTCCAAAACTTTGGGCATAGTAAAGGCCATATAGACACACTTAGAAGCAAACAAGGCAGTATTCAAATTACTATTTACAAGACCAAGTTTGCAGTATGTATCCATGAGAGAAAACAATGTTAACAAGAAATGTAGCAACAGGTTTGCAAATGGCAAAGTAATACTTCTTTTCCTTCAGGCATATGAATTCAGTGTATAGAATATTCACAGGGTCTATTTGGAGCTAATACTACCAGCATTACACCTTGTAGAAAGAGGGAGACTAGCTATTAGAGGGCCTAATACTGCAGCAATAGTTTGGACAAGTTCTTAGACAAGGTCAGATATTTGCCACAAACTAGGGAACTGCAAGTGTATTTAATTTCCCATCAAGATATAATCTTTGTATCAAGCAGGTGTACAGTAGATCGCTTGGCTTTGTGCATATTTACTCTGCTCTCTTTTTTTCAAGTTGTAGATTCTTCATGAAATATTTCAGGGTTGCTTTTCTGTCCTTCTGTAATTTATGCAGAAAAATCCTGCTAGATTGGTGTCATAGCTACAGAGTAATAAGACCAAATTTTGTATACAAATTTTCTATACTTGTGTTTTTGTTTATCAGTAATGACGAAATTTAAGGAATATATCTGGATTACTGTCGTGGTTTAACCCCAGCCAGCAACTAAACACCACGCAGCCGCTCACTCACTCCCCCCCACCCAGTGGGATGGGGGAGAAAATCGGGAGAAGAAGCAAAACCCGTGGGTTGAGATAAGAACGGTTTAATAGAACAGAAAAGAAGAAACTAATAATGATAATGATAACACTAATAAAATGACAACAGCAATAATGAAAGGATTGGAATGTACAAATGATACGCAGTGCAATTGCTCACCACCCGCCGACCGACACCCAGCCAGTCCCCCGAGCGGCGAATCCCTGCCCCCCACTTCCCCGTTTCTGTACTGGATGGGACGTCACATGGTATGGAATACACCGTTGGCCAGTTTGGGTCAGGTGCCCTGGCTGTGTCCTGTGCCAACTTCTTGTGCCCCTCCAGCTTTCTCACTGGCTGGGCATGAGAAGCTGAAAAATCCTTGACATTAGTCTAAACACTACTGAGCAACAACTGAAAACATCAGTGTTATCAACATTCTTCGCTCTGAACTCAAAACATAGCACTGTACCAGCTACTAGGAAGACAGTTAACTCTATCCCAGCTGAAACCAGGACAATTACAAATACAGTTTGGCCAGATTTTTCGTATCTGAAAAGGCTAGGATTACTCCAGAGTAAAGCATTTAATGAGCTGCAGGACAGACAGAACATTTTTCAAAAGATGCTCTATAAAGTTGACAAAGGTATTTTCCAAAGTAAAGACATCAGCTGCACTGAATACAGAGACCTGAAGAGATTCAAAAGTGGAAGAATATATCCCTTTGTATTAGAAGTTTTTCCTGTCCTCCCTTTCCCATGAACACTAAGCAGTTTACCAAAGAGCAGAAGAAACATATACCATATAATACAAACGCAAAGCCAGTAGAAGAGACCTCAAGATTCCAGCACATATTTAACTCTCCTTAAGAAATAGAAGGTGCTTTCCGTTCCTTATAAAATTCAAGAAAATTTTGCTACTAGTTTTTATGAACCTAAACTATTCTTGGGTTAATTTATTTGCTATTATGAATATTGAAGCTACTGATATAGCTTCAAATTCATTGGCATCTGAGCACCCAAATGAATTAGTTAATTCCAGCCCCTCAAAACGCTAATAGCTGAGGTATCTGAAAAGAAAAGGAGAGTCTAGAGGGGAATTTTTCCCTTTTATCCAGTCAGATACAGCCATAGTGGCAGAATTTAGCAGGCAATACTTCCTATCACAAGGAAAGACAATTCGCTATGGAGCCCTCAGCATTTTACAGAAGCATCCACTGTCAGGAGACAAAAGACAGACACCCTCTTTAGGTATGAAGTCTGTCATTTATTTCCTACTTATCAGTGCCATTTATCTGAAGATACTAATGCAACCCAGGAACAGGAATAGCCCCTATTAACCTTGTATCCCTTTGCCATTTTGTGAAATTCTTGAGTTTAATGATTCATATTAAAAGTTAAAGAATAAGTACCATGACAACAATACTTCCAATTCTGCTTGCTGGACACCCTGCACTGCACCCATGCCTAACGTATCTGGGCTTTCTGTGACAGTGGAAGACAGATCAGAAGTTACTCTTGCACCTCAGCCCAGAAGAATGTCATGTGCCTCCATTTTTCTCATGCAACACATTCACCACAGATGGCTCATCTCTGTAGTATATAGTATGCCAAGACCATGAAAGTAAGAACAGAAGCTATTCTTCATACATTTTGCACATATGATTTGGAAAGCAAAAAATCTAAGAGAGCTGGAATGAGGCAAGATGTTCTAAACAGAGTCTTTTGGGGAATTTTACTCTCCTAACAGCTTTGTCTGTTGTTTATGCATCCTGCCATTAAGTGTTGCACAACTGGACACTCTACATACTTCTTCTGTCATCCTAGCTCTCATCATTCCCTTCTTATAGCCAACTTAAATGCCATCAAGTTCTGAAACATTTAAAGAGACTCTGAATTTGAGATTTCTCTGTTTAAAGACAAACAAGCTAAAACACCTTTCCCGAGTTGAACTTGAATTCGACGGTACTATGATGTTAAGCTAGATTAGGTAAGACAAAACAAAGTTATAATAAGTAATGGGCCACAAACAAACATCTTTATCCAGTCTTTTTGGGTTTTCCCACAAGAACCAGTTAGCCCACTGTCCTGCAATGCTGCAGGCTACATTAGTTACCCGAAATCCATTTATTCTGTCACATTTTTGAGACTTGATAGAGACAAACTATCGCAATGCTGTTAAAGTGCTGTTTGATTTGGGGGTTTCTTTTTGTGATTTTGCTGTTCTGAAAACACATCCACTCACCAAACAGTGTTGATTATAGAGACTCACAGACAGAAATGGCAGTAGTTGTATACAGAACCGCTTTGTAAAAAATTGGGTTTCACCTTTTTCCTCAACCACACTTTTTTCCTGTTATCATATATGGAACTTAGGTGTACAGAAGTTAATTTGCTGAGTCTCAAGATATTATTTTATATCCTTATCTGATAGACAACTTCCCACAGTTGAAGACAACAGAATAACTAAGCTCTGTTAGAGAAAACATTGCATATTCTTACTCTTAAATTAACTTTTAGAGCCTGTGATTTATGGCAGTGTAAAACTAAGGATTTTTCTTCTTTGTATTTCTGAGGAGTTGAGATTGTACACTTCAGTGTTAAATTTCAAGAAAATCCAACAGATGGGTACCATTTCTTCTCAAATCTGTGCCTCACAAATTACTAGTGGTGAGTAGGCAAAAATTTACAAAAATGCAGAAAAGTTTTCGTTCACTAAATCATTACTATTATAAAAAGAGAATATTCATGCATGAGGGCACTCTTCATTTCTACAAGATGAAAAATGGTTGTTCAGCAGCTTCCATGATGTTTCCGTCTTCTTGCTTTGGATATACATGCTGCTTGCAGACTGTAATTTCACAGTAAGCCTTACATTAATTTAGTAAGTTTATAAAAGAAAACATTTTCCATTAGTAAATGTTAGCTCTATTTTTTCTCAGGCATCTTAGCATACAGGCAGGATTCATGACACAACCAAATTGACATATAGTTGCTTCACTGGTGCATACATCAGCCTGGAAGAATAACATGTTCTTGGATTTTTTTGTCATGTAATATAATCTTGCAGTTATTTACTGCAGTTTGCTTATCTCTGTAGCATGTAGCAGGAAGAAGCTTATGGATTTGGTCCATTAAAAATGTGTTTGATCTATTCTTCTGTATTATATCAACAAGAAAATACAGATTTAAAATCTGGAGCTAGAAAAGCAACCTAAATAATACATTTCAGCCAAATTAAAAGGTAAACACCTTATCTAGGTCCTGTAAATTTGCAGAGGTCCAAAGCATGCTTAACATATAATCCTCATTTGTTCTAGAAGACCTCAAACACTAAAAGCTCTGTACTATGCATCGTGCCCACTTACTATTTGCCACAGTTGATTTTGCTCTAATAGAAGTCAATCAGCATCTGTCCAGTCTTTGTCAGTGTAGCAAGGGCAGACGTCCAATCATTTGCCTTAAGGAAATTTATTCTATATATTTATACATCATGGCGTTAAATGTTAGATGCCACACCTCACATACACTTCAAACTTGAGTAACTATATGGGCACTAACAGTAGGTTGCACCATAAATGACTTATGTGGGAATTAAATTGTAACAATAAACAAGCAAGGTCACTAATGACTGAGAAAACAGAATTGCTGGCTCCCTTTCAAGTTTATAGGAATATCCAAATGGATATGTTGTACTTGAGACCAGAGAACCAGATTAGCGTAATAATAAATTCATTGTTTATTTGAAAGTTGTTAGAAATTTCAAGGATAATATCCTGAATGCAGGAAATTAGAAGCTGTTTCCATTCTGTGATCCAGTATTTATCACAGCAAGAGACCCAGAAGCTGTCACTGAGGTCACAATTAGACACACAAATGTGAAGAGACAACCGTATCAACACAAAGAACCACCACACATTAAAACCTATTGCAAATGCATCAGAAACACAATGTCATGTTAATCCATGTGTAAGAAAATGACTTTGATGCCCAGAAGTTGTCTTTGCCACCAAGGGGAATTGCAAATGGTGTCCTGATGACATTTGTTTCTGTAAAAAGAAAAATCAGAGGGGACCGAGGCACATGCTCTTTACTGTGACAACTTCAGAAAGAGAGGGGAAAAAAAAAGCAATTATATAAGCAGAAATATTTTGACAGATTAGTACCATTTCTCTATATCCTGAAGCAGTAATCTTGAAAGAAACCTCTCCAAATTATTTTTGCCAGATCTACTGGCTAGTAGGAGGCTGCAGAATCATGTACGCATGACCTTCAGATTTCAGGCTGACAGAAGACTATGGGTAGACAGACATAATGCAGAGTAGGTAGCTGTTCCCCAGCCCAACACTAATAAGTCAATAGAAAATAAATACATATTTGTTCCTCTTCATTTTTTTTAGTCTAAGCCTGCTCAAAAAAAAAAGATAAGTGATCAGAGATCGCTACCGAGATCGGAACTTCATATCCTTTTGTGGAATAGCTCACCAAGTCAGTGTATTCCAATGTGCCTTTTCAAAGGGAAACATACGACACTGGCTTCCAGGAAGTGGGAAAGGTTCTCAAAAAAAGCAGAAGAGAGGAGATATTCTGTCCCAATTACTTTCCTCTGCAATGGACAAACATGAATCAACTTTTAATTTCTTTTGTGAATGAAAAGACTGAGCCATATGGTTTGGTCAATCATATCACAAAAACCACTTTATATTTAATATGGTAGTCTCCTAGACACAGTACAGATCTGTCCTCTCATCCTTTGCATCATGGGATCTATTTGAAGCAAGACTGTTACTCATGAAGTCCACCAATATTTAACATAAGTAGCAACATGGCCATTGCTATCAGTAACATACTCTTTGACAGTACAGATATACTTTTGAAGTTCTATCAGCATTTATAGAATAGACAAATGATACTTTATTTAATGATACTGTAAATAAAAAATGACCTTGTTAGACAATCAACAAGTAAAACAGGGCTTACTGTAGTAAAGCAGATAGAAAGCATAAAGGAATCTATTCTTTAAAATTGACTAATATTCCTGCTTATTAATTTCTTTTAGGAGTTCTCCCTTACCATAAAGGCAAAAGTTGGGGATTCAGAACATGGTAGCATTCAACCTGTACTCCAAATGAGGTCGTCAGAAATTTAAACTACCAATGTTAAGGTGATCCTAAAATTGTTACATTACTATTGAAATAGCATTATGTATTTCATTAGACTAGCAGTTCCAAACACTGCTCACTTTCAAATAGGCTTAATGAGTCCATCATTTCATGTAAGTCATACAGGCATCACTGAAAATCTAGCACTATTGTATGTTTTATGCTAAGGCTGGTAATGTATGTCTGTTGATTTGGAGTCCAAATCTAAACATAAGCAGTTGAGCTGAATAATTATGCATTTTTTTCTTAAAAAAACCAACCAAACAAACAAAAAAACCCCCCCACCACCCAACACCAAAAACAAACCAAAAAAACCCCCACTGAAAACAGGTAGGTGGGGTTTTTTTTTTACCTTTTAAAATAAATAATCTGATTTATTGTTCTGTTATTTCAAAAAAATTTTAGCCAAGCCACTTCTTTCTGGTCAAGAAATCATAAATAAAAGTTCATTCAATATTTACAAATCAACCTAGGTATTATCACTTCATCAAAAATTAAAATAGAATTGTGTAAGAAGGAGAGTATTTTGAAACGCTTTAGTACTATGCTGGCAACATATTCAGATACACCCACATGCTGACACATACCACACAGACTTTTCACAGCATGAGGAATGTTACTCAGCAGACAGCCCTCATCACAGTTTGGATGCTTTAATCACAGAGGTGATCTGTACTTCAGGACCAATCTAAAACTTTGACTGAAAAACATGTAGGCACCACACTGTGGGCTTGACTTCCACAGCAGAGGTGTATGGCACTGCATATATAAGCTCCAGTTAAAAAAGATGGTGATTGAAGTTAAGGAACTTGATCTTGCACTAGTCAAAGTGCTGCTGACAATTAACATAGCCTAGGAGGGAATGGGGAGCACTCAGGCATGAAGACAAAATAAGAAACAGATGCCTGGGGAAAATTCTTAATTTTATTAAAGTAAAAGCCAAAAAGCTTTGAATTTAAGTTTCTTCATAAAATTTAAAGTTTATATAGACATTATGATATCTGTCATCCAGCTCTAGAAATATCTGAGGTGCATGCCCTCATGCCTGTAGGGTCTTCTAAAACTTGACATATAAAAGTTGGTACTAAAGTACATAAAATTATTTGCCACTTAATTAAAATCAAGATTATATATTCTCATTTAGGCGAAGTTAAATTCTTACAAGGTTGTATAATTCACGTGAGTTGCCACATCTGATCCTGAGAATCAGTTCTTTCTTAAAAGTATGAAGCATGTTATTTCAGATGTAGATGTTAGTTGACTCACACTCCCTACGAAATCAAGGCTAGAGGTAATGAGACAGCTTGAAATAAGATGAAACCTTAAAAAATACATGCTTTCCTGATTATCCTTGTATTTTCCCAAATATGGTATGTTAAACATCCATGTTAAAGCTTCAAGTTTCAAAGCTGATATTACACTTAGTTTTAAATCCTTGAAAGTAGGAGTTTACAAAAGAAACTTTGACAGACCTTGAACAACAGCACCTTGTAATTCCTTCATAATGCAACCTGACTACTATTGATTTAAAGCTGTAATGTATTCTACTTACCTCTGCCTCTTCATTTGAGTTCCTTGTATTATCCTCATTAATTAAACCATTTTTGAGTTAGGGCAATGACAGCTGAGCAGTACCTTTTGAATACCAAACTACTGTGCCCTCTTTATTGGTTTGTTTCCATGACTGCTAATGATCAAGTTTTGTACTAGTGGGTACTTTTGCATCACTACAGCACAATTTGTATTGCTGCTTTCTGTGCGCCCACATAATGCCTTCAACTGCCACGGTGCAATACACTAAGGTGCTCGCATTAATTTTATCCTCAATGGAGTTCAGCTTACAAGGGTACTTTTGTTATTTTGACATTCGAAAAAATTTTAAATGTTCATAATGGGTTCTATTTACCAGCCTTATAATACAAAGATTGTTTACAATTCCAAGGCACAGTCATAGGAGACAGATTACTGTCTGCTCTGTTCACTGACAAAATAGATCATCTTCCCATAGCAGAGCACAGAGCATGAACCAAGTAAATGACTGGGGTTTATCTAAGTACTACTTACTCTATTCGACCAATTCTGGTTTATCTGTCTGAATTGTAGAAAGACAGCTTCAACACTTCCCAACTTGTGCAGTTTGAAGACTTGCCCCTTGCAATAAAAAGTTAGAGTTAACTGATGTTACCAGTGATGCTAGTGCTTGAATGTGGCTCCAACAATTGCTGATAAAGACTTATTTCCAAACCATTTTTCCTGGTGATATATCTATAAAGAGAATGCACATTTTAAGATCGGAACACAAAAGTGTAGTTAAGTGTGGTTCTTCTGTGTAAGCAACATAGCAGAGTACTGTACACCAAACTGTATGCATGAATTCAAGCAGATATTCAGGCAGAGGACTCAAAGAGCTGCACAGTTAATCAGCAGTTGTGGCAAATACAGTAGGTGACAGTCAGCAGTACAGTATTAAAAATAAATCAGTTAGTTTCTTTTATTTGATACCAGAGAAAAATCACAATTCAGTAGAACACTTAGGCAAATGTTTCTTTTCTTTCCTGATGAGAATATCAAGATTCAGGAAATAAAATGTAGTTTTTATTCCAGACCAGAGAAAGAGAACTGAGGAACAATACTGTTGTACAATTTTGCATTATGTAAGACTCAGTTCAGGACCTTTAAAGTAACGTCAAGTAGAAACACCACTGCTATGTTACATTCATGAGGATATGTCAGCATTTGGATTGCTTATTATATCTTTCAACTCACAAAACTCAAAACATGCTTCAACTGGAAATGTCAATTAGTGGTGTTTGACTGTCAGTTCAAATGTTATCTGACTTCTCAGACATATGGGCATGTGGAATCAGACATCTGGACTGGGAAAGGTGCACTGCAATATCTGAGTCCATCCTTCTTAAAAATATAAAGCATTTACTGAATGAGAAGTCTCAAGCAGTGCCATTGGCTTTTCATGTAATTTCTAGAGAACTGACGAGCCAGGCACTACATTTAACCTTCAAGTTTTCTTAATGTGCAGACCTCTTTTCTCATTAAAAATGTGGAAGTTACCTAAAGTTTCTGCCATTATGAATCATTCTCCCGTTCTTCCTAATACTGTGATAATGCAGAATTCTGCCCAAAATATCAGTGTTACTTTCCATGTTGGTTTTTTTTGGGGGGGGGGGGGGGGTGTTTTGGGGGTTTTTTTTGGTTTGTTTTTTTTTTAATTCTGGACTCATTCTAGATTTCCAAATAGCAAGTACAGCCAAGTGCATTCTGTGATAATAAAATGTTTTCTTTTAGTAATTCATGCACAAGTTTACCTGATGCTAGATGACAGCTTAAGGTGTGCAGATAATTTTATCCTAAAATCACTTGGCAAATTAAGTCAATGTAGGTTACAGCTGCCTATCACTGAACTGTGCTTCTTTAACCAGAATGTACAGTACACCTTCCTGATGGAGATAAAGCTTTTGCTTAGTCACAGACTCAAAAGCGCATACTTTCATTTGAGTTCTCTTTCGGGATCACCTGTGACTTAAAAATGTTGTTAAACTTGAACCAGTAAGAGGTCAGGTTCAGTTCCAAATCAGGAGGAAAAAACCCAACTTTTGAACCAGTCCTCAATTCAAGGTTGTGCTCAAAAGAGTTGAAGTTATGAGTCTAGGTCATAGTTCAGCTGAAGCAAAATAATAGTAAGGAAACCAGGTTTTGGCTGGGTTCAGTTTACCTCTGTGGCTTGGGTATTAAAAAATTTGAAGCCCAAGAGGCAAACATTACCTACCCAACCAGCATTCCCAGTGCAGTTACAGTCATTTAAGCAATTACATTTTGGGTTGCCAGGGAAGAGCTGAGAAATTCCCAGTGAATGATGCTCAGCCCTCAAAGTGGGGGGGGGGGGGTTGTGTGTGTGGTAAAAAGCAGGGACAAGTGATGCAACCATAGCTGTAGAGAGAGCTTTTGAAATTAGCTACCATAACCACAGATCACTGTAGCTCACCTCCTGAAAGGTGAACAGCCAGAAAGGCTTAAGCTCTTCAGTCGTGTGCTTTTCAACAGAGGCCCCAACTGTAACACATCATCATAAAGAAATCTCAACATCTGAGACTGATCGAAAGTTGTGGTTGGTTGTATTTGGTTTTGCTCTGCTACCATACTATTTTACACTTGGAATAAACAAAGTGTATTTGTATACTTAAAATTTATGTGTTTCTCCCCAGTCTGGTGATTCTATATTCTCAGGCCTTTGAAAGATTAGGAACTTTAAATAGAAATGACCTTTCTGTTGACTTATTCGCTAGGAAGCTTTTGCATAAAAATGCTGTACACTTACAGTTAGACATATACTAACACTTTTTGAAGAAATTCAGATGTTTACTGTAACAGAGATCTTTCTACATGGAGGAGGATGACACTTAGCAAGGCACCTTTATGAAAGAAAGAACTGGTAAACTGAAAACCCTCAAAATAATAGCACTTTGTCATGCTTGGTACCAAGAAACACAAATAGGTGTGTAACCTGAGAATGTTTCTAAGAATTATTTCTCTGCTTCTTCAGAGAAGCTACTTCAAGTGAGTCAAAAGAAATGCCCTTATCAACAAGAGGGACACAAGAAACTAACAACTAGGCAAAACAAAACAAAAAGCAAACTAATTCATTATATCTGGACAAACAAGATGTTTAAGATCAGCATTTTCAGTCCCTGTTTTGTGGCAACACCTATAATCACTCTAGATACCTGTTTAAAAAAAACAAGATTTACTTTTCCAAGCCCTTCTCTATCTTTTGTGCAAAGCAACAGACCTGGTACGTGATCTATTTTATTATAGCTTACATACACACAGACTGTCTGCCAGCAAAATTTAACAATATAGGAAAACATTTAGGCAAAAAGCCTATACGTCTGAGATAAAGAACATCATATGTTCATGTAAAATATTGGAAAAAAAGGAAGCTGAAATTTCCTGTGATTATTTTTATAATTGGTGGACTTCTAATTGAGGAACTTGAATAACAGGAGAAACTTACCCCGGGAAATCATTTACTCACCACAAAGATTTTTTTTCCTCTTAACACCAAAATAAAAACTCACTCGTTTACTAAAATCACTACAAATTTTTGAAACAATGAGGAATAGGAGAACATAAAAAAATATTGACAAGGCCATCTGAATCATGCTCAGAAGCCCTAATTCTACTAATAGACCCTGATGGTCTTGTAGAGAATTGCTAAGTTTAACAGGTTTCTGTGAATACACAAAGTTTCTATATAGCCACAGGACTGGAAGAGGCCAGAACTGACTATCTCTGCATAACCTGAGAAGGGTCTCATTCCTGAGATAATTTTATCAAATATCTTAATGATATCTGGAAAGTTATGTCACTGAGGGCTTTCTTCTTCACTCATAAACACAGTATCAGAGAACCGCATGCATAACAGCCCTTGTGTCTCAACAGTAAGACATTTAATTATTCATTCAAAACTGGTTGAAAAATCTAACTCTTGCTGAATTAGTGCTGTGTCACCACATGCTATCTACCACATCCTAAACCAGAGAATTTTACAGAAATAGTCGGAAATAAACTTTTTTTTCCCCCATGATTACTTTATATCCCCATTAGGATACTTTACATATCAAATTAAAGGAACTTTGTAGATTGTTTCTTTCTCAATTTAGTAATTTGCTTCGATGAAATAAAGCTACTAAACTACACTCCACTCCACATATTTTACATGTGTACAAGATTTTTTTTAAATGCAAATGTCTATTAAATGTCTAGAGGAAGAAATCAAGGGGAAAACGAAAAATAAAAAGATGACACTTCAGAAATTTCTTAAATGTCTGAAGAAGCATTTTTCTTTAAATATGCAAGAAGTGTTCACATGGCTAGAGATGATCCTTGGGAGTTCTGGTATGTTTATGGTAAGTTTTATTCAACAACCCAAATCAGTAGCATAAACCCACACATTTTAATTCTGGAGATAATCTTGGTAAATGTAATACTGCTGAGAAATAATTCATATTTGTGACATTCATAGTTGTAGAATCATTATAGTACAGGACCACAGAGCTTACACCTAGCAAAACCTCTAAGATCTGACAAAGATCTGGCAAAAGCTAGGTTTACAAGCATTCAACTTCAACTAAAAGGTAGTTGTTAATATAATCCTAGTAGCCACAACAGCACTGGACTTTGAGGCATAGTTTTGCAACCACCTATTCGAGTACCACTGTAAAGATATTATATTTTATTTTCTCATAGGCTGCATTAATATTCAAGGATAGCAGCCTCTGAAGGGCCATTTAAAGGCAATATGCCCATGAACACTTCTAAATACTAAAGTATTTATTTGCCATTTTAATTTCTAGTTAGTCTTCTGTCCAAATTAATAAAAAATGCACAGATGCTCTTTTTTTTCCTTCACTGCCCAGATGTCATCACAAACCAGCCTGCATTTACAGGGAATTTCCCATTGCTGTGTTATTCTAAGAATCAGGTTTTATTTGCAAAATGCCCATAATTAAAGTAGTCAAAGCCACCCAGGGAAGGTAGTTTAAGAATATAGATTGTGTTTTACCTCACTTCAGTATTAAATTTTATCTTTTTTTTTTTTTTTAAATCTCTAGAACAAAACTTCACTTTCCTATATAATTTATGTATTTTTTAAGTTTGAAGTATATAAATTATATATGAAAAATACACATGAAATGTATATGTATGCACATATATACACACATACACATTTCACTTTGAAAGATCAATTTCTAAACCAAAAGGACCAAGAGACAAATCTGAGATAAAAAGTTACTTTGAGTAGATTCTTTGGCATCACTACACTTGCATAAGTCATCAGTAATATCTTAATATCTTCCCCTTTCAACTTATTACTAGGGTCAATACAATCACCTAATTTCCATAAAAACTACAGGACCAAACCACATTTATTTCAGGCTTGGTTATTTGTGCATTGTCATGTATTACCTCTAAATATGTAGAGGCCATCCATAAAATCTCATTCTACAGTTTAAAAATATATATATAAACTTAAGACCATAAACACTCAGGTTAAAATACATAAATATATAAATAGACAAACACACACATTTAAAAAAAAATAGACAAGTTGTTACAATATTTTTGGTAAGTAAATGTTACACTATCAACAGCGAAAAAGCATCTTTGTACATCCAACATGGTCACAATATTGAAAATCTCAAGTGATTTATGCTGTTACACTACAAATATTATAGACTAAAAGATACATTTTAGGCATCTATTAAAACAAGGTCATGACCTTACAAAAGCTTCCTATATATAGGTAACATTCACAAAAACAACCTGGAGTTTAAAATCAAGATTTGATTGTTTCCATATGTCTGTCTTTAGTAGCAAAATCACTCTAGCAAGCCTGCAGGAATAGACCGCAGGTATTTTGGACAGGAGTGAGAAGTTACATACTAGTACTGCTTTGGGAGCTTCAGGTTTCTGCCCATGCACTGCAATGTCACACCACCATACCAAGCTACATGGCACTATTTCAGAACTCTGTCACACTATTATATTTGTAGTGACATACCCTCAGAGACTTACTGAAACAACGCTGGATTCTCCATCTTTATGGAGAAGAGCACTACTTCTAGGCTGGGAAGAAAAGGGGACAATCCCGTAGTCCCACGGTATTCAGAAAAAGGAAGGCTATCTTTTGTTCATACCACTCTGCATTCCCAGACAGAATCAGAGCAGGGTGCTGGGGGCACAAAGTCCCTTTGTAGTCAGTGCTCTGCTTCTAACGTGTCTGAGTTCAAAAGGTGACAAAGGACCACAAAAGTTTGTGTCACTGGATGTTCATCCTAGTGCAGCAAAGTCTTCAAATAGCATTTTGTCTCAGCTTCTAGGGGGTTATGGAAGATCACTGCTTGAGCAGTGCTCATAGCAGATACCTTTGTTCATAGCAAATTCTTCACTCCCAGCAGTAAGTCTTATAAATAATGAACTATACCAAACAGCATACATACATCATGCTTGAATTTCACACCTAAAACCTCTCTATTGTATTTTAAAATCTTGCCAGGCAAGATTCATTGGAAACTGTACAACCTCACTGTAACTTCACTGCACAAGGCTTTATATGTTTTTATATATGGTACATTGCACACTTATAATTTACAATGGGCCCCAGGAGTCTGCCAGTATTGCATAGCTTAAAGGCAGTGTCACAAAAGCTCATAATACAATTTATACCCACCTTATTCTAGCATATAGTTTCTCCACAGTGCAAAAGGAGGCTGTATCTCTACAGAGGGAATTGAGGATTTGCAAAAGTTACAAGGTGGAGTTTCAGAACCTTCATTTCTTGTTTTCAGTGCAGCTGACCTTTAAAGACAATTCCCTGTCAAGTTTAGTCACACTTGAAAGATACATAAGATTTTGAGTCCTACTGATTAGTATGTAAAATGGTTTAAACACCATTTTATTAATAGGAATGGAATTTGTTTCATTACTGCCATGAAACTGTCTTTGCAGTGACACGATGATAACATTTCAAGTTCTGTGGGTTTTCTTTCCCCCAGCAATGTGGAAGAATAACAGAGGGAAAAAGAGGGGCAGCAAAAGAGTCCTTAAGCAATAAACATTCGTCAGAGTAATTGATCCAATAAAATATAACAGCTGCTAAAGGATGTGACTTGCACTATATTTTATCACCTTTCTTCAATGTAATGAACACTCTGGTTTTAGAATTTTTACAGTATTTTATTCTCCTTCCATATAATTTTGCTGGTATCAAAATGGGATTTTTTTTTTTTCTGCAAAGTCTTTGAGTGAAGTTAATTCATTTTGTTGGAAGTTTAAAAGAAATATATATATCAAACACTCTGTATGAAGCGTCTCCAGGACAATAAAATAGCTTGGTTTTATTACATGTAATATTCACAGAATACTAGAAGAAAAAAAATGTGTTTGTCATCTTCAGCTACTTACTTTCCTGTTTTCACCTCCCATGAAATTAGCAGGAAATGAGGATAAATCTTAGCTTTTTGCAAGATTTAGTGCCAATTAGTCTATTCTGTCTGAGAAGTTTACTAGGTGGAAATGTACCCTAAGAGAGACAAAAATGCCAAGAACAAAACTCCTTAATAAATGTCTTGGCAAATTTCAGAAAATGAAATATGTAATACATTACAGGGATTACTTTTAAAAAAATTTACTATTTTAGTTACATATTAACATTTCAGTTCAGATCAGGAGCCTGCTTTAGAAGGGAATTTCCCAATGGCCCCATCTTACTATGCTTTGGTTCACATCACAGAGTGGTTTCAGCACCAGTGTTAAAACCAAGTTTTGTTCCACACTGCCACTTATGACCCCTCAAAATCACTTTGTCATTTCCTGTGTGTCTCATCTCACATTAATTCTTTTACAGTTTTCTTTACCAGCAGCAAAAGAATTGCAGTGACTGAGATTCAGGACTGCCCTACAAATATTAACAGCAGGGGGTCCAGAACAACTTCTAATTCCAGAAAGCTACATAACAGTAATAGTTCAGGTGACCCATTTTTCACTAGCATAATCTCAAAGGATACAAATCTAAACTGTCATTTCAAGAAGAATGATCTTCATTTTGAAGCCATTTCTTTTTTTTTTCATTACAACCTACTTTTTCTAATTTCTTAATTTATTTTAATGAAGGAGGAGTGGGGGGAATGAGAAAGAGTAAAATCGCTGCAAATACTAGTCTATTAACAAAACATGGTGGGTTTTAAAGCCACATTAGTTCAAAAGAAAAGCTGGTTTTCATCTGAGTGTCAGAGCACTTGCCCTCTAACCCTAAAATGTATAGTCTGATGAGGAAGGTTTAGCATTTTCTAGGCAGTTCTGTGCTGAAGATCTCATCCTACACAGCATGTCCCATAATATTCTTAACACACACTCCATCTGTATCTCAGGAAATGGTCCCTTCTCTGCTCTTCTGCAGCCACCACCGTCCCTCATGGGCTGGGGGAGGTGAAGAAAAGATTACTTAAAGCACATAGGCAGCAATACAATTTGCCCTACTTTGCTTTGTTTAGCCCCAAAGGGCAAATCAAAGATGATGACGTGACCATAATACTGCAGATGGCAAGATTTAGAATTACAAGAAGACTTGAAGGAGATGGAGAAGAGATAACAGGAAATCATTTATCTTTCAGTGAGACAAAATTTACAATGATTTCAGTACGGTTCTGATTGAAGAAATTACATACATTTCTTCAAGTACATGCAAGTTATGCTGAACTAGGGGTTCCATCTCTGCAGTGAGCTAGATATCTTTCAATCACAGGGTAAGGGCAAAGATACAAAAGGAATGAATGTCATGTAATCTCTTGGTATGTAAAAATTGCTAAAACTTGTAATGGTTTTACAAGCCCTATGATTTCACAGCATTGCTATCTTTTATAGACTTATGAGATGCTCAGCCTTTCAACTATCAACCTGAAGAAGGTTCTTCCCATATTCCAAAAAATAATACCATCAGAATCAATATGCTTCTACAATATAGGGAGGAGATTATCCTTATAGAACTTGCTGACCGGCACCTGCTTCAGTAAATGTTTTCTGAACCACTCTAACCAGGTCATTTCAGCCTATTGTAGTCCTCCTCCTCCCATTCTGTTTAGGGCCACCATATGATGTGAGGAGAGAATGCCAGAATGAAAGTGATACCAGGAGGAAAAGTGTTAGAGGAAATGGTATCCAGCATGGGCTTGTTTGGAGAGTAACGCTGATCAAAACAGCAAAGGCACTTAAAGGGAATTCACTACTGTCAGCATCCTGGTGCATAGTGTCCAAGGGAAGAAAACAGCAGCATGGCACAACCCCAAGGAGAGGACGGCTGGAAGCTCCTGGAGCAGAAAAGGGGAGCCTACTGAGAAGCTGCTTTGTTGGATGTGAAAAGGTGGTGCTGAAGGATTCTTCCCCACCTCCACTAAGAAAGGGTCTCCCCTCCTTTCTTAAGCATGTAGCAGCTCCAATTCCCCAAATGCATGGGCATATGTAGTTACCGCACCAACAGTTAAAAAATCCAAACTTCTCCAAAATTGGATTAAAACTCATCAAATCTCTAAATCAGTGTTATGACCTGCTGTGGTACATATGATACGTGAGGTCTCAAGGTCTGGCTCTGACACAGGAAGAACTCTGCTGTAGTGTGCACAAGAGGATTCCCTAGGTAGGAGGGCAACACTCTCAACTGCCCGCAGCTCTCCAGCTCACCCACTGAGAAGCACAGATTGCAATACAAAGTATTGTTGCACAGAAAGTACATGTGCCCTGGCCCAGATTAAATAATCAGAGAACAGATTGCCGACTACGCTGTATGTGCTGTTTCCTTAAATCACCCTTACATTAAACAGAACAAGTGGGAAGGAAAATCGGCACTGAAATCCATGAAAAACCTTCCTGCCATTTTGTCCTTCATGCCGAAGGGAGAGTTGAGCTCCAGATTTGCATGTTAGATGTTTTTATTTCATAAAGCTGATCTTTAATTAGCGTAATAGACTAGCCACAGTGAGAGATGCTGGAATGACTAGTAAAGTGTCCCTATCCAAAATACACTCATATCAAAGAAAGAACAGATGGCTTAATAAAAGAAACTATTACGCAGCACAAGGACTTTCCACAATATTATAATGATTCCCTTTATTATTGAAATTATTAATTTCCTGGGATGTTTGTGATCAAATCTAGTTAAAAAGTTGGCTAGGCTAAGCACTTAATTTCCAACAAAAATGTTTGTCCTGGTTTCAGCTGGGATAGAGTTAACTGTCTTCCTAGTAGCTGGTACAGTGCTATGTTTTGAGTTCAGAGCGAAGAATGTTGATAACACTGATGTTTTCAGTTGTTGCTCAGTAGTGTTTAGACTAATGTCAAGGATTTTTCAGCTTCTCATGCCCAGCCAGTGAGAAAGCTGGAGGGGCACAAGAAGTTGGCACAGGACACAGCCAGGGCACCTGACCCAAACTGGCCAACGGTGTATTCCATACCATGTGACGTCCCATCCAGTACAGAAACGGGGAAGTGGGGGGCAGGGATTCGCCGCTCGGGGACTGGCTGGGTGTCGGTCGGCGGGTGGTGAGCAATTGCACTGTGTATCATTTGTACATTCCAATCCTTTCATTATCGCTGTTGTCATTTTATTAGTGTTATCATTATCATTATTAGTTTCTTCTTTTCTGTTCTATTAAACCGTTCTTATCTCAACCCACGGGTTTTGCTTCTTTTCCCGATTTTCTCCCCCATCCCACTGGGTGGGGGGGAGCAAGTGAGCGGCTGCGTGGTGTTTAGTTGCTGGCTGGGGTTAAACCACGACAGTCCTTTTTTGGCGCCCAACGTGGGGCTCGAAGGGTTGAGATAACGACAAACCTGACCAGAGCTTGTTAAAACAAATTTGTTATAAGCATTCATTATATCGGTCTAATAGTTGCTGGTCATTATGTTGATTTATGTGTTCTTAGAGTTGTTGCTCTGGTTTTTAAAGTTCTGTTATGTATCACCTCGCTTGCTGTATGTAGTCCCTCTTCTGCTGCTTATCATCCGTGGGAGGTGGATTAAGGTTTTCGCTTTGATGTATTGTATAACACTGGTTTATGGTATGATAAAGTCGTCGGCTGTGGGATTAATCCGGTACTTGCACCCAGCATTGTCACCTTTATACTGTGGAAGCCATCTGTGGGAAACTATTAATAATTATACCATTTACCTTTCCTCCTTGGAAAACCAGGCTATGGGTGGGATACCTTTCTTCCCCTCTCCTTTCTCCTTCAGTCCAGTTACAATGGTGTTTGAGAATTTTGAAAAATTTGAATACTCTTGGGATGTTGGGACCAGCACGGTCCTAGCCCTACTGCTAGGAATTAGCATGCTTCTGAATGTGGTTCAGCTCTCATTTAAGGTTAAACAACTATTTAAGAAAATCACCCAGAGATCTGCCCCAAGGCTGGATAATTATGAGTGGCAGGGTGTGTGGGGTAGTATGGGCAAGTACCTAGAAAAGTGGGCACCTCCAGTGTTTTGGAAATTCACCCCTGAACAAGTGCAGAATCCAGAAGAACTAGTAAAATATTTGGAAAAGGTATGCTGTCACCCCGGCAGCTCCAGAGAGATACAAATTACTGCAACGTGCTGGGGCCTGGCCCATGCCTATCGAGCCCTGTTCGACACCACTCAGTACCCTCAAGGGGAAGAGAAGGTCTCTGGACCTAACAACAAAACGATGAGCACTGTGGCTATCCAAACCTCAGCGACAGGCACTGCAGCCCCTCCAGCCTCGGCAATGAGCATGGCAGCTACCCAAACCTCGGCAACGGGCACTGAGGTCCCTCCAGCCCCAGCAACGAGCACAGCAGCTACCCAAACCTTGGCAACAGACACTGCGGTTATCCAAGACCCGGCGAGCGGTACTGCAACTGAACCAGTGGACCAACCTGCACCAGTATCAGTTGCCCCCGTACAGAAAAAGAAATATACAAAAAAATCAGTTCGCTTAGCGAAGGATGAAGGCGAACCAGGGTCATCACGGGAACAGGAGGAAGAGGCAGAACCAGAGGTAATAACCCGGTCCCTATCCTTGAGTGAGCTGCGGGATATGCGAAAAGATTTTGGCCGCCGTATAGGTGAGCATATTATCACCTGGCTCCTCCGATGCTGGGACAATGGGGCTAATAGCTTGGAATTAGAAGGTAGGGAAGCCAAGCAGCTGGGATCGCTTGCCAGGGAAGGTGGCATTGACAAGGCAATTGGAAGAGGGACACAAGCCATCAGCCTCTGGAGGCGACTCCTGTCAAGTGTGAAGGAAAGGTACCCCTTTAAGGAAGATGTTATATGTCAATCAAGCAAGTGGACAACCATGGAAAAAGGTATCCAATATCTGAGGGAATTAGCTGTGCTAGAGACAATTCATCATGATCCGGACAACCCACAATTACCCAAAGATCCAGACGAAGTCCAATGCACACGACCCATGTGGCGGAAGTTTGTACGGAGCGCACCATCGTCCTATGCCAACTCACTGGCAATAATGACCTGGAAAGACGAAGAGGCACCGACAGTGGATGAAGTGGCTCGCCAACTCCGTCAATACGAAGAAAATCTCTCCTCCTCCCTACAAGCCTGCATTTCGGCTGTGGAGAAGCTGTCCGAGGATTTCCAGCAATTCAAAGAGGAGATGTCCTGTTGCCCACCTGTAAGGACCAATGTCTCAGCTATTAGGAGTGAGCGCTCCTCTGCCCAAGAGAGAGAATATAGAAGGTACACACCGCGAGGTGCCCTGTGGTTTTACTTATGTGATCATGGAGAGGACATGAGGAAATGGGATGGAAAACCTACCTCGGTCCTAAATGCACGGGTACGTGAGCTGCGAGGAAAAAACACCACAAAAGGGGATTCTACCAGGAAAAATGCCTCTCCGGTTTCCAAACAGAGTAGAAGGGCTGATCTTATTTCTGATCCTCTTGAAGGGACTTCTGAGCCAATTTTACAAGAATTGAATACTGGATACTCTGACCAGAATTAGAGGGGCCCTGCCTCCAGCCAGGTGGAGGAAAGGGATAACCGGGTCTATTGGACTGTGTGGATTCGATGGCCTGGCACGTTAGACCCACAGGAGTATAAGGCTCTAGTAGACACCGGCGCACAGTGTACTTTAATGCCATCAAGTTATGAAGGGGCAGAACCCATTTCTATTTCTGGTGTGACAGGGGGATCCCAAGAGTTAACTGTATTGGAAGCTGAAGTAAGCCTAACTGGGAATGAATGGCAGAAACACCCCATTGTGACTGGTCCAGAGGCTCCGTGCATCCTTGGCATAGACTATCTCAGGAGAGGGTATTTTAAGGACCCAAAGGGGTATCGATGGGCTTTTGGTATAGCTGCCTTGGAGACGGAGGGCACGGAACAGCTGTCTACCCTGCCTGGTCTCTCTCAAGACCCTTCGATTGTGGGGTTGCTGAGGGTTGAAGAACAACAAGTACCAATTGCTACCACGACGGTGCACCGGCGGCAATATCGCACCAACCGAGACTCTCTGATTCCCATCCACAAGTTGATTCGCCAACTGGAGAGCCAAGGAGTGATCAGCAAAACTCGCTCACCTTTTAATAGTCCCATATGGCCCGTGCGAAAGTCTAATGGGGAGTGGAGACTAACAGTTGACTATCGCGGCCTGAATGAAGTTACGCCACCGCTGAGTGCTGCCGTTCCAGATATGCTAGAACTTCAATACGAACTAGAGTCAAAGGCAGCCAAGTGGTATGCTACAATTGACATTGCTAATGCGTTTTTCTCGATCCCTCTGGCAGCAGAGTGTCGTCCACAATTTGCCTTTACTTGGAGGGGTGTCCAGTACACTTGGAATCGATTGCCCCAGGGGTGGAAACACAGCCCCACCATTTGCCATGGACTAATCCAGACTGCACTGGAAAAAGGTGAAGCTCCGGAACACCTGCAATACATTGATGACATCATCGTATGGGGCAACACGGCAGAAGAAGTCTTTGAGAAAGGGAAGAAAATAATCCAAATCCTTCTGAAAGCCGGTTTTGCCATAAAAGAAAGTAAGGTCAAGGGACCTGCACGGGAGATCCAGTTTTTAGGAATAAAATGGCAAGATGGGCGTCGTCAGATCCCAATGGATGTGATTAACAAAATAGCAGCTATGTCTCCACCAACTAATAAAAAGGAAACACAGGCCTTCTTAGGTGTCGTGGGGTTTTGGAGAATGCATATTCCAAATTACAGTCTGATTGTAAGCCCTCTCTATCAAGTGACCCGAAAGAAGAATGATTTTCAGTGGGGCCCTGAGCAACAACAAGCCTTTGAACAAATTAAACGGGAGATTGTTCACGCAGTAGCCCTTGGACCAGTCCGGACAGGACAAGATGTTAAAAATGTGCTCTATACTGCAGCTGGGGAGAATGGCCCTACCTGGAGCCTCTGGCAGAAAGCACCTGGGGAGACCCGAGGCCGACCCCTGGGGTTTTGGAGTCGGGGATACAGAGGATCCGAGGCTCGCTATACTCCAACTGAAAAGGAGATATTGGCAGCATATGAAGGAGTTCAAGCTGCCTCAGAAGTGGTTGGTACTGAAACACAGCTCCTCTTAGCACCCCGACTGCCAGTGCTGGGCTGGATGTTCAAAGGGAGGGTCTCCTCTACACATCACGCGACTGATGCCACGTGGAGTAAGTGGATTGCACTGATCACACAACGGGCTCGCATAGGAAACCCCAGTCGCCCAGGAATTTTGGAAGTGATCACGGACTGGCCAGAAGGCAAAGATTTTGGAATGTCGCCAGAGGAGGAGGTGGCACGTGCTGAAGAGGTCCCGCTGTATAATAAACTGCCAGAAAATGAGAGGCAATATGCCCTGTTCACTGACGGATCATGTCGCATCGTGGGAAAGCATCGGAGGTGGAAAGCTGCCGTATGGAGTCCTACACGACAAGTTGCAGAAACTGCTGAAGGAGAAGGTGAATCGAGTCAGTTTGCAGAGGTGAAAGCCATCCAGCTAGCATTAGATATTGCTGAAAGAGAGAAGTGGCCAGTGCTCTATCTCTATACTGACTCATGGATGGTGGCAAATGCCCTGTGGGGCTGGCTACAGCAATGGAAGAAGAGCAACTGGCAGCGCAGAGGTAAACCCATCTGGGCTGCCGCACTGTGGCAAGATATTGCATCCCGGCTAGAGAATCTGGTTGTAAAAGTACGTCACGTAGATGCTCACATACCCAAGAGTCGGGCCACTGAAGAACATCAAAACAACCAACAGGTGGATCAGGCTGCCAAGATCGAAGTGGCTCAGGTGGACCTGGACTGGCAACATAAGGGTGAGCTATTTATGGCTCGGTGGGCCCATGATGCTTCAGGCCATCAGGGAAGAGATGCAACATATAGATGGGCTCGTGACCGAGGGGTGGACTTGACCATGGACACTATTGCACAGGTTATCCATGAATGTGAAACATGTGCTGCAATTAAGCAAGCCAAGCGGTTAAAGCCCCTGTGGTATGGAGGGCGATGGCTGAAATATAAATATGGAGAAGCCTGGCAGATTGACTATATCACACTCCCACAAACTCGCCAAGGCAAGCGCTATGTGCTCACGATGGTGGAAGCAACCACTGGATGGCTGGAAACATATTCTGTGCCCCATGCCACCGCCCGGAACACTATCCTGGGCCTAGAAAAGCAAGTCTTGTGGCGACATGGCACCCCAGAACGAATTGAGTCAGACAACGGGACTCATTTCCGAAACAACCTCATAGACACCTGGGCCAAAGAGCATGGCATTGAGTGGGTGTATCATATCCCCTATCATGCACCAGCCTCTGGGAAAATTGAGCGATACAATGGACTGTTAAAGACTACATTGAGAGCAATGGGGGGTGGAACTTTCAAACATTGGGATACACATTTAGCAAAAGCCACCTGGTTAGTCAACACCAGAGGATCTGCCAATCGGGGTGGCCCTGCCCAGTCGGAATTTTTACATACTGTAGAAGGGGATAAAGTCCCTGTAGTGCACATAAAAAATATGTTAGGGAAGACAGTCTGGGTTACTCCTGCCTCAGGCAAAGGTAAACCCATTCGTGGGATTGCTTTTGCTCAAGGGCCTGGGTGCACTTGGTGGGTGATGCGAAAAGATGGGGAAGTCCGATGTGTGCCTCAAGGGGATTTAATTTTAGGTGAGAACAGCCAGAATTAAACTGTATATTAGTTGCTATATAACCCTGCTACTGTATATTATCCTTACTATAATTATGTGCTATATCCATAGTACTATAGTAAGAATCACTTAGATCAAGCAAGAAAAGAACTGTGATAAAACTGAGCAAAGCGCAGTGGTGATGGAACCAGAACTGACTCCAGCATGCAACAATCCAACGGTGCACACCATCCTCCTGCTGTGCCAAATGTCACCTGCTTGTCACACTGCACTGAAGCCCAATTCTGCTCTACCGACTGAGAGGACTTTGCACCATCCCTCCTGCCCAGAAAGACTGGTATGACAGATGGAGCCCAGAGTCAGAAACTAAATGAACTCAATGAACATTTTATGAACATGACCCATGAACTAAAGGAATGATATCTCTGTGTGTGTATGCATATATATATATCATTGCTCATATGTCTTAAAGGGATGGAAAGGTGATGATTGATCAGGATGTAACTAAAGGTATGGGAACTGTGCATGACGTCAATGGTATAGAATAAGGGGTGGATACTGTCCTGGTTTCAGCTGGGATAGAGTTAACTGTCTTCCTAGTAGCTGGTACAGTGCTATGTTTTGAGTTCAGAGCGAAGAATGTTGATAACACTGATGTTTTCAGTTGTTGCTCAGTAGTGTTTAGACTAATGTCAAGGATTTTTCAGCTTCTCATGCCCAGCCAGTGAGAAAGCTGGAGGGGCACAAGAAGTTGGCACAGGACACAGCCAGGGCACCTGACCCAAACTGGCCAACGGTGTATTCCATACCATGTGACGTCCCATCCAGTACAGAAACGGGGAAGTGGGGGGCAGGGATTCGCCGCTCGGGGACTGGCTGGGTGTCGGTCGGCGGGTGGTGAGCAATTGCACTGTGTATCATTTGTACATTCCAATCCTTTCATTATCGCTGTTGTCATTTTATTAGTGTTATCATTATCATTATTAGTTTCTTCTTTTCTGTTCTATTAAACCGTTCTTATCTCAACCCACGGGTTTTGCTTCTTTTCCCGATTTTCTCCCCCATCCCACTGGGTGGGGGGGAGCAAGTGAGCGGCTGCGTGGTGTTTAGTTGCTGGCTGGGGTTAAACCACGACAATGTTGCATCTTTTTACTCAACTAATTCAAAGCCTACTGCAAGAATAAAGCCTGGCGATATTGTTCTAGAAGACTCTTCCAATTTAATATCATAGCTTTGATATCATAGTAGAGAAAGTAAGGTGGCTATATTCACTAGTAACAGATGGAGAACACAGTCTTACAGTAAATTGCTTGTGGAAGTTCTCTTTAAGGGATTCCTTGAGGATAGATAAAATGGTTATTTCTAGAGGCTGTGCATTCTA
Organism: Harpia harpyja; assembly: GCF_026419915.1. Taxonomy (NCBI): domain Eukaryota; kingdom Metazoa; phylum Chordata; class Aves; order Accipitriformes; family Accipitridae; genus Harpia; species Harpia harpyja. The sequence goes on along the minus strand of NC_068951.1, from coordinate 22,243,927 downwards.
GTTTGACGAAAGCCTTGTTCCTGAAAAATCATAATATTTCATTCACCAGTGAGACCTCAGTTCAAATGTTTAACAGTTTCAGGTCTTTATTACCACTTTTACCATTAAAGTAGCACTCTCTAGGATTTAGGGACTTGAAATTTTCCTCTTTTTCCAAAGTGACCAGGCAAAAAAAAAAAAAAAAAAGAAAAAAAAAAGGTACATGGCATAAAGGTTGTCCCAAATTGAAGTTCTATGAAATAGCGTTTTAACTTTCATACAGAGATGAAAACACTTCACTAGGAAACAACTACTTTTTTTAACCATTAACTTTCCTTCTTATCATCTTTCATTTCATTCTTCAAATCTGACTGAAAAATCTGAATAAAGATCCTAGGAACTCTGTTGTGTTTGTTTTAGAAATAAGTAAAGTACATTCTCACACTATTATGAAACCTGAACAATGACATCACACACAAAATAACACCCAAACCTGCCTGGAAACCTAAGAAAATCTTGAGGTGTCCTTCATGTAAGTTACCTGAGCGCTCCTGCTTGCTGCATGAACCTGGCAAGACCATCTCTCAGATGTCTCCACTGAAACTTTTGGTTGATCCTGTATTTACAGGACATTAACAGTATAAAAATAGATTAGCACTCCTAGATGCCCATTTAATTTTTCAATCAATAAGCTCCTCTAAGGAAGCAGACTGAAACAAAGAACAAAAAAGCAGGATATCTTCTTTGTCATAAAACTCTATTTCCAAATGTATCCAGTGACAAGCAATATTAACTGTACTCCAGTTACCACTTTCCCAGCTGCTGATATTCTCAAGAATTAAAAGATCCCATGAAGACACAAATAATCATCATATATCAGTCACATCTAAATCTAAAAATGACCATATTTGCAGCAGATGTAATTAAGTAAATTCCAGTAGACTGATGCTGTAAACTACCTGCTATCTTTGAACTTTTCATCTGGAAAATCTGTATATGCCTAGAACTATCTGTTGTATTACTGTGTGCTGCCTGTTAAAATAAGAATTAACTTGTGAGAGAGTGCTGTAGGAGGAAGGAGTCTTTGACATTGCAGACTTTTCCTTCTCTTGTAAAGGGATGAAATGGAAACCAGAAAGGTGCTTTGGGGAGAAAAAACAAAAACAACAACAAAAAAAACCAGACAGAGATGGGGGAAGAAGAAAAGAACCATCATATTAATTGGGGACATAAATAATTCAGTCTCAAGTTTCACCTCTGTTTGATTCAGATGAGAAACTTTGAACTCAGCCTCCTGCACTGCAAGTGAAATCTCTCATCATTGGGCTCAGTGTAATTTTTGTTTTCCTATAAATTCTTCTGCTGAGGACATTTTTATTTGGTTAATTCTGAGGAGAAAGATAAACACTCTCTACAGTCCACTGGTGAGAGCACTTATTTAAGACAGATGAAGGGAAGGTTCAATTTCCTTTTCCAATAAGTATTTCATTATTTCTACAAAATATAACAAGGGAATAAAGTGATAAAAACCTTACCCTATTGAGTAGGGTACTTGTTTTGGATACTGGAGACCTCATCCAAGTACTCCACGGCAAGAAAGTCTCCTGACTCTAAGCCTCCTGCCTGCCCGCACTGCATACTCATCCCTGCACTATCCTTCATGTTAAAACTCTCTTTGCCGTCTTGTGACCAGGAAGGACAACTCAAGATCAAAGAAACTTATCCACTGAAAGTAGAAAATCGCCATTAAAATTGCATAGAATGAATCTGCATTTTCCAATGGAAAAACTAATCTAGAACTACTGAATAATTAGATAGAGATGGATTAGACTTTGAACTTATCCCACAGTCTGGAAAACCGCAGACTTCAATAAACTATATTGATTTGATTCTATATCAACTATATCAAACTAAATCTGACTGATAAGGGAGCTACAGGCTACTTTTTCTACTCTTATTCAGAGTACAGAATGCTCATGCTTTCATAGGTACTGAAAAAATCTTCTATTTCTGATTTTGTTGTTGTTCCCATGTGTAAAAATTCTAAATGCAGGATGCACACCTTCATCTGTTCTCAATTTATATATATAAGTACTGAATTACAGTACCCAGCCCTATACTTGGACTGTTTGCTCTTAACTGTTTCTAGAGGAAAGGCAGGACAGAATGATTTAAAAAAAAAAAAAAAAAAAAATTAAGGTTACTGTCCATTTAATTAACACCTAGCATTTGGTAAACAACCAGTAAAATGCCTTGAGAACATAAATTACCTAAATGAAAGAGAACAAAAAATACATAATAAAAATTGGAATAGTCAGAACTGTCAGGGAAAAGGTCTGAACAGGAAAAGGCCAAACAGTGAGGATTAAGGATAAGTATAGCAGAACTTTCCCATAGAAAACACAGTTCCTTGTACTAAGCCTGCTTTCCAGGCATCCATAAAAAGAGAAGATAACAATTCGACTCCTGCCTTTTGATTTCCTTTCATTTATTTTGCCAGCTTCTAAATCCTCTTTTATATATTTCCAGAACACATCCATGCTGCACTTCCTTTTTAAATGCAACAGATTAGAGTGAAAATTGCAAGCATCATATAAAACAGAAAAACATCCAAGTCTATGAAATCAAGAATATAAGAGAATATATGGATATATAAGAGAATATATGGATATGTATTTTCATTTTCAGTTAATGGTCTGGTCTATATATTCATTCTTCTAAGGAAGATGAGAAAATTCTGTAGCAACAAAAAAGATTTGGACTACCATTAGCCTTTCCCCATCACCTTTTTTGCACAAGACCACATAAGAAAACCATGGTAAATCTTGTAACTCAATCTTCCTACAAAAGAAGGAACTTTCTCTGTATTAAATCAGCAATGGTCTACAAATTCATAAAAAAAAAAAAAAGTTTTCCAAGTAAGTTAAGAGTGTAAGAGTTAGCAGCCAAAAATAGTGTAAAGGAAACAATTCTGAGACCCCAAGTGGGCTTCTGGGAAGATAGTTTTCTTTTTCTTTTTTTTTTTTTCCCCTTTTCTTTCCAGTTTTACAGATAAACAGAAGTCTTAATATAAGATGCTAAACCTCAGATTTACAACCCTAATCAGACAGTGTAAATATTGTCATCTAATCTGTATTTAAGACAGACCTGGGAAACAGCAATATTACAAAAAAGGATGAGCTGTTAATAAAATTTTCTTAGGAGAAACTGAACAAAAATAGGAAAAATAACAAAATGACTCTGAGGTCAAAATACAACTTGTGGTTCCATGAATGTAATTTTACAGACCCAGCATAGAGAAGCTGTACTGATAGTTACAGTATCATGCTGAAGAATATGTGGATTTTCCAGCTGGTGGTGTTGCACAGGGGTTAGTTGGATTATGTCCCAACAAAAACGAAAGCCATAAACAGTCATTTGGAAGACAGTGGCTGCAGAGGATTCACTTGAACTATCAAATAACCATCATTTATTACAGAAAGTAACTGGCGCAGTTCCTTAGAAATTACCACAAACATTAAAAAACTTGAATTACGTAACAAGGCATCAGCTACAGACTGACTGGTATACAATGAAGTCTAGAAACACCCAACAGAATGGAAATGTCTCCAATACAGGCATTTAAGACTATGCAAGTTCATAAGCTTTAGGAGACACATGTAAAAATATTGCCCTGTATCAACATGCACAATTTCATGGATCACATGTAGAAGAATAAGAAGTTCCTTCTACAGTAACTGAATAGTCTTTGAAATGTTGGTTGGGTTTTTTTCTTTACTATTTTCTAACTTTTTTTGCCCTAGGCACTGTATAATGGTATGGCATATTTTTACTGCAAGTATTTCAGCTAATACGATGACAATTCAGCAGTGCCCACTTTTATTTAAGATCAACAGAAAGCGTGGAAATTAAATTCACTATAGTGGACCACAGTAAAAGCATTAGTTTTATGTTATAACATCTGTGAATTTTGTAAGTAAATGTTGTCATTAGTAAAGGTAGATTTCTGTTTACAAGTTGATGTTCAAATCAGTTTGGTAAAACTGTATTTCTTTTGGTAATCTCAGTCATTACAACTCAAACTACATTTGATAACATCCTGTTTACTTGTCTTTGAACAGAGACCAAATCACATCTGAAACTTCTTACCATTTTAAAGTCCAACACAATCTGTCACAGTTGGTCTACCCTACCCAACTCTGGTTATCTCCTTTGGAGTCACTTTCAAATGTCAATTTAATCCTTTATATCTGAATTGGACTTTTGTTTTGTTTTGTTTTTAATTCCTGAAGTGCAATTGTCAGGTATCTTCCTTCCCAGACTGTTTCCCTGAGACTTTCTTCCCAAACTGGACGGTGTTGCATGTCTTTCTATTCATGCTCCTTCAATCTTCAAGCCCAGGCGCACCAGAAAGTGATATATCCCGCCAGGTATTAAACTCTAGTTCCTTTGAAGTCACTAAGAAAAGTCCTTAAAGACTTCAGTGGAAGCATTAGTGTTCATCTTTCAACACTCTGATGTGACTGCTCTGTCCCCACCATGAAGGATAAAGCCACCTTAGAATTATGAGGAGCCTGATAGACTGCCTGTGTCTAACAAAACGTTTCATATACACAAGCATAGTAAAAAGCAGACAACTACATCAGTACAGACCCTTACCATACCATCTAGTTCACAGCACCCCTTCTCTCTCATCAAAAGCACTCCATAGTATTTCTCTGCCTTTACCACATGTAGAAACTAGGGAGCTCAGGCTCTTCTAGAAATGTAACCTCTGTCACCAAGGCTCAGATGCTCCAAGGGTAAGTGAAAATGAAAATCCCACAATGCCACCAGTGCAGCAGCATGGCAGATGTCTTGTTAAATGAAATCAATACTTCTACAAACACCATCAATCAGAAATACAAAAAGAATAGAACCAAAAGATGACACCCTAAGGCTCTTCTTACTGAAGGCACATTAACAGAAAATAAAGTGGCAGCACAGGATACTTCAATTAAAGAGAACCATCTTCAAAATTGTTCTTAGGCTTCAAGGTTTAAATGAAGACAAGACAGAATCTGGATAATATTCTTACTTAACCTACTAGAAAACTATTTTCACTAAAAACTGCTAATCAACCATAACATAATTTTGAAACAGAATTATAATCTTAGCAAATGAGAATCCAAAAGAGAATAAAGCTTATGTGTCCAGATTAATAAGATTTGAAAAAATAAAGAGGTGTTAGTACAGTGGAACAAGACCCTATTATACACCATAATTAGATGTTAGTACACATTTTGTCAGTTTACATGCTAATTTTAATTTCTAGGGCAAACTGTTTTATGTGTTTGGACATTTAAATTGATGCTATTACAGTTTAGTCATGAGTATCAGATCTGAAAATTAACCTCTTTTGACAGGCTATTATTTACGAGTTTGATTCTGCAACCACAAGTGAATCAGGTTTGGATACAGCTGCAGTTTGGATGGAGAGGGCATTTAGCAGCTTGTCTGGCATATGGACAGGAGCGTGCACAGCTTAGGACAACCAATCAAACATCCCAGCAAAGTTCCAGTCACTTCAGTGATCCCCTTGAATTTATAGACTTCAAATGAGTAGAGTTCAGCAAAGTCAAGTGACTGCAAATATTTGTGTGCTTGTAGGGTCAAACTCCATGAGTACAACAGGCTCAAGTCAGGATAATTTGGGGTTGCTGCTGGTAACACTGTACTACTAAAGAAAGAATCATCCATTCAAAGAACTCAAAATACTATAGTCACCCCTATTAATTAAAGTAAGCACACCAACTGACAAAATACTACTGACATCCAACTGTTTTGCAAAAGATCACGTCCCACTGTACCAATACTGTTTGAGTGCTAAGAGAATTCATTCTTATTTGTAGAGAACATAAGACATCTGTCCCACAAGAAGGACTGCCTTTTTGCTTTCTATGCCCTTTGAGGATGAGGGTATAAGAAAAAGCTGCAGGAAGCTGAACAGTATTATTCAAGGCTTCAATTACTCTTTTTAAGCTCTATTTGAGATGAGAAAAAATTTCCCGCTCCCCCCACTTACTCCCTATCAACTTTATTCTGTTTTAATCCGAGTATTTCAATCCATTGCCTATGTATTACATATAATTAACTGCCTACAGATAACTGTGGTTCAGTTTTCCTGATATTATAAAACATTGATGATGTTGATTTATAGCATCACACAATGAAAAGGTAGTCTGAGAGGATGGTTGAGTGGCATCTTAATTTCATACAACAAAGAAAATTCTAGGGTGCCACTGGAGGAAAGTTAAATAGAAGAAAATTATTACCAGGCATGGAAAAATATTACAGTACCATATTCATTCACACAACACAGATATAGGCTTACAAGAAACTTGGTTTTAGTTTTATGCAAGTACATAACAAATCAATTTAAAAATACAATTTTTAAATTATGAACTATCAGAAATATATAATTATGGGCATTTTAAGAAGCAGAAATCAAAAGGCTGTTTAATGCTGAGGACACTACACACTGTGTTCATTAGAACTTCTCAAAGGCACTGGAATGAGAAACTAATTTATTCTGGTTAGTGAAAGATATACTTGATAAGCTATTGATAAAATGCTTTTATAAAAATATTAGGTCTTTTACTACACCCACCCCCCCCCCCCCCCCCACACACACTGTTGTGACAGGATAAATTCCATGAAAATTCAGGGCCTCTTTCAGTGTTCACTTAAAATGATTTTAAGCCACAAGCCTTAAAGAGATGCCCAAATACTCCCATCATAAACCCTTCATAACAAGGATATTACTAAAATAACTTCAGAGGGTAAATCTAAATATAGACCCTCACAAAGTAGTGATACCGGACTGCTGACCTTATTGTGCTGCCCAAGAGAGACCACACTGAAACATTTTTAAGAGGCCCGTTCCTCCAGGAGCAGCCTGCTAGCTAAAGCAGTCTTTTTCAAAGTAACACAACGCAAAGCTGACATCTTGACTGATACTGGCTGTAGACCCAGAGACTTTCCAGCTGGCAGTAGTCTGTGCTCCAAATCTTACTGCAACCACCATGCTCCTATGATTTCCAGCTACACATTCTCAGCAGTTTGTGAAAAATCAGAAAACAAAAGCAGCCACACAACAAAACTCCACACTCGACCTCCTCTCAGATGATACAGCAACAAAACAACTTCCCTAGGCTGACACAACAGCCAGCTGAGACAGTTATCAGGCAATTCTGAGCCCTCCAAACAACCTTGGGGCAAATGCTGGCAGCAGGGAGGGAGGACGCAGACTCCGCAGCTTCCACGGACTTTGGGAGGGCTCTTGGGGTGACTGTCTCAAGTGTTTTCAAGCTCTGTTTGCACAAACAGCAAAAATGCATCTTTACTATTTATTGCAATAGCTCCGAAGAATCAGGACCATTACGGAAATGCAAGCTGGATTGCATCTCCACATAACCAGGAGATGCCAGCTAAGTTTCCGTTCCAAAAACATATTATTGGCAATGGTGCATGAACCAGAATGAACACAGCTTGATTTATATCTCAAGCTGAGCTTGTAGCATTGACAGAACAACAATAACAAGAAATCCTGCAGTGGTTTACTTGTAAATTAAACATGTTTATCCCAGAAACACTTGCCTGCAACAAACATCAAATGCTATAATGCTGCACACTCAGTTTCAGATTATTTTATCTTTCATCTTAAAAAATAATACGTATTTCCCTTATGGAATATGCAGAACTCGAAAGCAGACAACTCATCTACAGTGCTGGCTTTTGTATTCTATTTCTGTCCACGTAAGAAAACAGCTTAAGTCAAGAAAAGAGAGCTAATCATCCTTTCACACATAAAAAGAATCTCCATTATATTGTTCAATACTAAATCGCAGAAAGTGGTAATTTATAGTAGATGGTAAAAATTGATGATGGCACATGCCCCAGGATGTTGTTTTGTCCAAATGGCAACATTTCTTCTATCTCACTAAGTTTTCCAAGGCACAGCTGTATTGCTTTGGTATTGCAATCTTAGCTCTTCAGGAGGGCTCCAAGTTATGGAGAGATTTCTCATCTCTTTTGCATCTTATGGCTAAAGCATTCACTCTCCTAGCAGATTCATCTAATGCTATAGCTACTCTGTTTAAATTAACTGTGATTCTATAGTATGGGTAGCAGAATATGTTTTTAAAAAGCTATCACAGACATTGTCTCTGTATATAACAATATTAAGGGAAAACTACTTTCATCACTTTGGGACACTTTCTTCTGTACCATTATGAGATTTATCTTATTATGTTAATGTTCTGCACTGAAGCTCTAATCCGTCAAGGATCTCTAGAGTGATACTGAAAGGAATAAACAATTAACTACCAGCTAGAAACATTAAGGTATGAGGCAAAAATGAGAAGCTCGGGGAAAACATTCTCAAAAAAAATTAACAAATCCATTCATATTGATTGAAGAAGCAGAAATGAGAGGATTTTCTCTGGTCTCCCATAAAATAGGACTTGCCCCATTTAGAAACGTATCATTGGAAGGAGGAAAAAAAACACCTCTGAGGATTAAATATTAGTGTTTCTGTTCTGTATTTTATAAAATATCTCACCATTTCAACACTGATTGGACCAGTAAAGACAGCACAGCAGTAATATAAAGCTGAATGAAACAGCAGCACAGTTACTAATTAAGGATTTGGGGCATTATGAGATTTTTAGTCCCCATCAAGATCCTCAAACAACAACAACAAAAGAAATCACAATTTGATTGTGATTTATTTTGCATTTTTCTCCACATTCCTTACAGGGATGAATTGTTAAGATTATTTCCTAGCAGCCTAATCTAGAACTGGAATTGAGTTCAACGAACCACAAAAAAGAAACATTCATGTTTTAAAGATTGTACCACAGCATTTCAAAAACTTGCTTAGGAGAAAAACTTTGCAGAACCACTAGCAGTTTGTTGAGGCTTAAAAAAAGGTACTAAAACACTTGACATGATTAGGGTAATAGACAGCTGAAAATACTGTATACAATATATATGAAAACTACTTAATTTTGACACCAGCTGTTTTGAACTCCACTGAAAGAGTGGGTACATGATTATGAGTTGTTTAATTGAATAAAGACTGGTTTATTGTAGCAAAAGAAATGGCAAATAATTATGTTCATTTAATTCACTTGGAATTCAGCTTTTCTGCTTCCTTGATATTAATGAAAAGAAATCCAATTTGTTCTACATGGCAAGATATGTAATTTAGATGCTTATTAATACACAGTTCTAGTAGCAGCTCTCTAAGAAATGTTGTCTTTAAAAGGTTTGTTTTGTAAGTCAAGGAAGCTCTAAGTGTGACAAAACAACATGTTTTGCATCAAAGTAGAACAAAATTGGAAAAAAAACATTGTTTCTCACCGAGTAGGCAGACTTGCAGACTTTAGCATAACTTGGAAAGAGATCTTTGGTAATGGCATGATTTTTACGATATGCACGTCAACACAATATTTTTTAACATTTATTGTAAATCATTCTTAAGAAACATGACAAAAAAGTCATCTTATAATCTGTAACATTTCATAACATTAAACACACTGGACACACAACCACAAGCTCCTTGAAAAAAAAGTTACTATTTTAGATTTTTTTGTTCCTAATTATTTAAAAGCTATCTAGTCTGTCCTAACCAGGGCAATCCTTTGTGACACTGCCTGCATTCTTGCTGCCCAAGAATACTTCCGTCACTTCTAAACTTTTTTGCTGCATGTGTAGAAGTAGTGGTGCAAGCATTGTAAATATTAGCTGCACCACAGGTTTAAATACAGGGGGAAAAAGCATTATCAAATAATACCTTGAAATTAAGCAAATGGTGAACAACTACCATTGCAGATCCAGCTCGTGATCTACCCAGTATAAGACAGAGAAAACAGCATGACACAAGAGTTCCTATTATCATACACAGCTTCTGGCCTGAATATAGCCAAGTCTGAGGAATCAAAAGAAATAGATTTCTTGGGCACTGCTTAGTTCACAATATTACTTTTTATTGCTAACATTAAGAGGAAAGGGAAGATGCACTGTGGAATAAGGGAGGAGAAAAAAACAAAGAAAAGGAGCTCATTCCTTCAGATACCTTCAAATACTATGCTAGCTGACATCACCAGATACACAGATGTGAAAAAATCAGCGTAATATGAATTAGTCTTATTTGTGGTAGGTATGACAAGAAACTTAATTTCCACCGTAATCACTTATATCTGTACAAAGTAAATGTAAAATATGACTGCTATTTAATACAGAATTCTGACTGGGGAGAGAGTTGCCCAAATGCAAACATCAAGTGCAAGTCTATGAAGAACCAAGTCATTTCACTGTAACTTCTGTTTCAGCTGAGCCTAAAAAATTGATCTAGATACAATAAAAACTAAGAAAAACTTCACAATCCTATTTGATGTGGCTCCATGACCTCCCTAGCAGAACTATATCTCCAAAGACAGACATTGGTCTGTCTTTGTGGCTGTACCACAAACATTTCCAGAGAGTGTGGTCCACAGAACTGAAAGGCAGGAGGCACAATGATGCAAATACTAACTTGATATAGAGATGAACACTGACTTAATCCACACAGACCATTTCATTTTGGACTAACATGAAGCAAACACATTAAAAAAAAGTATTACCACCACTTCTAACTTTGTGGTTCTGTGGGATGAAAAAGACATGACACAATTTCCTGCAGGGTAAAACACTGTTTTTCCATCATTTCTCTTCATGAGAAAGGTGGTTGCAATGAGGTTATATCTGAGTAATGTGCATCACAAGATGAGTCTGTTTTTCTCCCCAACAGTTTTTGTTTTCAAAGCTGATAGGAAAGAATAAGATTATTAGGAAATTCTTTTTTCTTTATGCTCTTAGAGGTCTGTGCTTGCCTCCTATTTAATTTTTCTGATTGTGCCAAAATTTCCTATTTTTCATACTACAGCAGAAATTTTTAAGTGAGCATTAGCTGCTTCCATACTATGTTGCCAGCTGAGGTCTCCACTAAGGCTTCAGAAACCCACTGGCAGATGTTAAGAAGTGTGATACCATCATCAAGAATATTAATAAAATTTTATTATAGATTTGAACTTGATTCCCCTAGTCCTTCCATAAGACTGAGGAACCATTTAGCTTCCGCTATGACTACATACTGAATATTGAAAGTATTCATTAGCCACAAGTTTAGTTCCTTGGTAGGGAGTTCAACTACCATATTTCTCCAGAGTTTTTGAGCTTGATTGCAAATGTCATATTATTCAGCTCCAGATACATCAGAGTCTACACCTTTCCCAAGCCTATATAATTATTGAATGGTTTTGGAGCAATCTGTTCCTCAAAAAAAAAAAAAAAGATTACTCACATGAGAAAATATGAGGTCCATGAGATACAGGCATGGATTTTATGACACAAGGCCCTCTTGATAACCACAGCTAAACCCTACTACTCACAAAAGAGGGGAGAAAAGACAACTAATATCTTCTGAGTGAGAGCATGTGTATATATCTATGTATCAGTAGTTGTTACTATTTATTTCTGTTGCTTTCCTGAAAAATCATACGTGTACAGATTATGATTGTTTACATCACATAGTTAGATATGAACTTTTCAAAGGTAATAATTTAGCTGTCATTAACCTAGAGGAGCAACATTTTGGAGCAAATACATGAAAAATTTAACTGGTCATGCAAATGAAGCAATTGCACAAGAAAACTTATTAAAGGTAAGACTACCTAAACTGAGCATGAGACTTTAAACTGTTCCTAGGTTTTCTTAGAGTTGCCTTTGGTTTCCGGGTTTCTTTCAATTTTCCCATCAACTTGTAAGTAAAGACTCATTTTCACAGAGTGAAATTACTATTATTTCTTACTATTTTTTGGCTGTTCCCACAGATACTTTAATGGAAGAGTTTCATTGCACAGATCAGGAAGAGTTTACATTTATTTACATTTTCTGCCCATTTGTTTTTCTGATGCCACATGGGATATGGATGTCATTGCTAATTGCGTTCACTATAATAGCGGATTTTGTGTAATTGGAGTGCTGTTACGGATTTTACCAGATTTTGAGCCACACTCGATTACCTTTTAAAGGCTGCGTACTCTGGTCAGTTGTGTATTGCATTTCATGGAGTTTACATACACAAGGTGAGTTGTGTGTTACTTGCAGTAGAGTGGAACCTTGTTATCTATGCCTCCAATTAAATTCATCTGAATGAAGTCTGCATCCAACAAACATCCACAGAGGTCACTTACTCTGCTTGGAAGTCATGCCAGGCCTTGAATACTAGCCTCATTAGGTTTTCGCTTGGGAAGGACAGGTTTACATTCCACTAGGCATCTTTTGAAACAGAGAGGGTCTCTGAACATGTGCTGGATCAGGCCTGACCCAATCTAACTGGTCCAGGTGTTCTCCTGTTTGACCTAGTACTAGTTGACCTAGTAGTTCTCCTGTTTGATCCCACATGAGCGGGATCAAAATCATGGCTAGTTTGGTTAATCCAGGAAATTCCAAATTAGTACAGGACAGTTTGTTGCAGGTATAATTCAAGCCCACTAGCTTATATTAATATCAGCAAAACCAGATCTATACTTTCCTTGATCTCCTGCACAATGAACAACTCTCATGCTTTGAAGAGGACATCCTTGAAGATCAACCAGTTGTCCTGGGTGTCTTTACCCTTCAGGGCAGCCTCCCATGCTCTGCACATATTACTTGCCATCAAATGTCCCTGACTTTTAGAACGAGACAAACCTCTAGCTATTGCTCTGAATTCATAGGCTTTTAAATTACCCAATTAAAGAGTCTAATTTTCAATGGAAGCTGTAGTCACTGGGGGAAAGAGGGAGGAGAGGCAGGAAATAATCCCAAAATTCTTCCCCAAAAAATCAACACTGTCTCATTTAAAGTCTCTCTTTAAACAGGTTTACGTTTACATCTACATACATGCTTCTATATACGTAAATGAAAACGACTTAAGACTAAATGCATAGAACACTCACATTAGGCTGACAATTAAGCTAGTGTATTTCTAGAAACTGAAAACACAACACCTTGTTTTTAATAAGTGCCACAAACTTTTAAATTTTGTTTCTCAAATTCCATTCTATTCCAACTAGTTGTCTGGTCTGCTAGCTGCTAATTAGCTGCAAGTCAATAACTGAAGTTTCTGTCACCAATATTTGGATTTCAGTTATAAAGCAATGAAAATTCTTTTCCACTAACACACCTTACAAATTCTTCCAATTACCTGCCTTTTGTCCCTGTTAATGCCAGTGGAATGAATATTTACAGTCCTGAGCTTTATTTGTTGCTGCACATTTATAACCAGGATTATTTTCCAAAAGCCTATTTATGTTTTCTTTTTATGAATCACATCTAATCTATTTCCACTAGGCTGGTTGCCCTTATAAGTGATTAGTATCTTGAACACTGTTTCATAATAAAACTTAATTTGCAATAATTAGAACGTAAAAAAGAAAACAAAACTGTTATAGTTAGATACCTAAAGGCCTTTTGCTTGGATGGTAAAATAATGAAACTATCTATAAATGTATTCCTCTACAAAGTAAAGATCCAACATATAGCCTCTTTAAAAATAAAATATGAACACAATATATTTAAAACTGAAATATGATTAAACTCTAAGCCACAGTCCAAAACACTGCAAACATAAGTAAAAGCAGTTTAATTTTTCTTTAATGTAAACACCTGGAATCCTGAAGGTAAACATTTATAAGCTGGTAACAGAAAAGTCACTTTTTGTTTTTAGATTTCTCAGGTCCTTTTCTTCACTCATAATAGATTTTCCAATGACACAAGAAACACAAAATCATTTGTAAAATAACTTTACCTGTAAATATAAATATACTGGACCTGTGTCTTTCTAGTACACTATATAAGCTTTATGCATCTAGCTAGCATTTGCTGGTTTACTTATGTGTCCTTCTGAAGGAGGGGACATCTTCTTACGGAATGAGTATCAATGAAGATCAGATTCACTGAAGGAAATTTTATAGCAAGCATAGGAAAAGCATTGTTTTGCAGCAGAAAAAAAATATACAAGAACAGCAGAAAGACTAGAGATTTTCTAAGCTACTTTATTTGACATTATTTTTGCTGTTGGATCCTTGCATGAGATGGGCTGCACTGCAATACCATGTTAAATATTGCCTTGTAACATGCGCAGTTGAACTATACTCCAAGAAATTTACATGTATATGATATTTGTGTAGATAAAAAATTGTAGCAATTTCCATATTTGATCAAGGACAGAGATGCACATCAGGTGCAACTGATACAGGGTCCCAATTTTGTAATTATATTTGTACACTGAGCTCAGATGGGACAACAGAAGCATTCACAAACTTGTAGGAGAAGAAATGGCAAAAATGAACTTAAGTTTCCCTACAATAAATTACACATTATGAGATACTTCAAAAGTAAGTGAAAGATTTAAAATTAAAATGAGCAGAATGTGAGACTACACTCTTCAGAGAAAAATAGGAAGCTCCACTGGGTGGAAGTTAGCTGCAAGCCCTGTATCTCATGTCTCCAACAATAAACCGTGACTAGCATGCATCCAGTGTCTCACAAAGTTATGATAAATGCCTAAAAGGGCTATAAGGCTGCTGGATACTTCAGATACTCTACTGAATATTTCTCAACATACAGCAACTGTCATCTGTAATTGCACTGATTTAGTGCCATTAGAATTGTGGCAGATGAAAGAAGGGGAGAATATTAATTTGAAAATTAATGATGAGACAGAGAAATCTGCGTAGGCTAGAGATCCAGGCAATCACCAACTGTATGAAATTTAACAAGAGCACGTGCAGGATTCTCCACCTGGGATGGGGTAATCCTGGTTATACATACAAACTGGGGGATGAGAGGCTGGAGAACAGCCCCACGAAAAGAGATATGAGTCAGCCGTGTGCCCTGGCAGCCAAAAGGGCCAACTGTGTCCTGGGGTGCCTCAAGCACAGCATAGCTAGCTGGTCAAGGGAGGTGACTGTCCCACTCTACACTGCGCTGGTGTGGCCCCACTTCAAGTACTGTGTGCAGTTTTGGGTGCCTCAATATAAAAGGACATCAAACTACTGGAGTGTGTTCATGGGAGGGCAACCAAGATGGTGAAAGGTCTCAAGGGCAAGACTTACAAGGAGCGGCTGAGGTCACTTGGCTTGTTCACCTTGGAAAAGAGAAGGCGAGGGGTGATCTCATTGCAGTCTACAATTTCCTCACGGGGTCAGCAGAGGGGGAGGAAATGGAATGAAGCTGCATCAGGGGAAGTTCAGATTGGACATTAGGAAAAGATTCTTCACCAAGAGGGTGGTTGGTCACTGGAACAGGCTCCCCAGGTAAGTGGTCACAGCACCAAGCCTGTCAGAGTTCAAGGAGCATCTGGATGACACTTAGTCATATGGTTTAATTTTAGGTATTCCTGCATGGAGCAGGGAGTTGGAATTAATGATCCTTATGGGTCCCATGCAACTTGAGATATTCTATGATATCTCCATGTATGTATGTATTTTCTAAAACTTGGAAGAAAATAACATCAGAAGGAACAGTACATGACACTGGAAAATAAATCAGTAAAAGATTCTCTTAGCAAAGCATGGCTTTTCTCCCTCATGAGGGATTATTAACGTAACCTGAAAAGGACTTCACCTTCTTTATCAGAGGATAAAGATCCTCTGCACACAAATACAAAAGTATTCTTCTACAAACAGAAGACTTTAGACATCTGAGTGACAGAATATGATGTCCCCCTGCTAAAGAGAAAAAAAGCACCAAAAAGGAATTGAAAAACAATAAAAACTGATAAGGAAAGCAGAGCTAGAAAAATATTACCTAAACAGCAAGTCTTTGATAGAAAGTCTAAATTTCTGGAACACAGAAGAATCCCTTGTCTCTGAAATACTACAAATGTAAACATGAAGTCTGCTATATTCTGCGGTGGGTGTTTTGAATGAGAAGTAAAGATGGTACTCTGGGTGGCTAATCCAGGAAAGGCTGGTTTAGATATTCTGACTAATATGACTGTTGTGCACTCTTACAATATGAAGTACAAGAAGTATTATCTACCTTTCTTCAGCACATCTCACCCTAGGACCTCAACAAGCTTTGCTAATATGAAATATTTGCATTTCATGATGTCCAGGTGTGTTGGGAAATAAAGGTTGTATTTCACCTACAGTTGGAATAGTCAGCTCTAGACTAAGGACTGGAAGGGAGCAAGATAGCTGCTCCGGCTGAAATGCAGTCCAAACTGAAGCAGCAGACCAGAACACTGCAGCTTGTGAAAAATGCGCTCTAGCAACCAAAAATGCCTAGAATTTGTGTCTTATCCAGTAGATATCTCTCTGTCTTTAGCACACTTCCTAATACCATTATGGATTACTGGATCAGAACCAGTTGACTTTTGGAGACAACTGTTCTTTCCTTAGAGATTGTTCAAGGACAAGAAATAAAACTGCACTTTGTGGAAGGTGGTAATCAAGAAACTAAAAGGAGCAAACAAACTTCTGATTTGCAGTGTTTCTCCTTTCCTGGATTTCAGCTAAAGCATATGAAAATGTAGGTAGGATTGAATGGGGCAGCAATTCAGGGTGGGGGGAAGGCAGGCACAGCAACTGAGTTGTGTTATTGGAAGTACTATCTATGCCTGATAATACCCTAAAACTCCAAAACATCAACACACAGTAAGAAAATCACTTTTCCCCCACTGCTTTTGTCATTGGGGAATTCCTCCTTTTCATGAATTACACCAGCAAGCTATTTCCAATGGTATCTTAATCTTCCTCAAAGCTATTTCCCCCCTTTTAGGAATACCACCAAAACATTCAGCTAACTGTGCCCACGTGCTGGCCTTGTCAATGAGCCTCAGAAGATGGCATTTTCTCGTTCTGAGGAGAAGCCAATCCAGGTTAAGGACTGCAGATAGCTTTTCCACAATATTAGCCTACACAGCAACAAAAGTTTAATTTCCCATGTTTCTTAAGGTACAGAGAGGTGAAGTTTGTGGAAGATAAGCAGATAAAAAAATTGGTTTAGTCTAACCTGAAACCTTACATTTGTCTTCATATACACACTCCATCTGTCTTTGAAGAAATCAACGTTAGCTTCAGTACTTCTACATTCATTCTTCTACCACTGAGCCACAAGCTACTGTAGCAACCCAATTTCCAGCTAGATTCACAAAATGCTATGGACTGTACTTCTAAAATGAAAAATGTATGAAGTGGTTGTGATGGCAAACACAAAGGAATTTTTATTTTGTGTTAACTAGTTTCCTCATTTTAAAGGCCTGTTTTGAGATTCCATCCAATCTCAAATATACTATGCATTATAGAAATACAGCTGGAAATGTCCCTAAACAAATTTTCAGCACTTGGCCATCCACCTTGTTGATAATGCCTTTAAAATATAAATCTTGCTACAACCAACGTTACTTTCTCTAGGGCAAAGGTCCTTTTTTTCTTCAAGACATTACCTCACACAGCTCAGGAAGGTTTAATTTATCTCGGTCATCTTTTTAAGTTAAAGCACGAGTTTGTAAAACGTGCCTTCTGATCAGTGCCTTAGATTACTCATATTATTAGAGTTAGTGCTGGAAACAAGATTCTTGGCATTCAAGTTATGACTTGTTTAGGAAATTGATATTGGCATTTTCTGCATAATTTGATTTTTCTCTGGTGAATTATTTTCCTGTCTCTGATTCTCCTAAAGAAATTTCAACCTTATGGGAGAATAAAACTAATTAAAAAAGCTGGCAAATTTAACTTCAGGTAGAGAGCCTGAGCTTCCTCTTAGAATTAACGTACCTATTGATCTGTTAAAATAATAAACTGAAAGTTGCAGTCTATCACAAAAAATAGTAAGGCGTTTGAGGTCAAACACTAATTTATCCTTTAATGGTGAGCATAGTTTTTTATATCTATAGGTTAACCTGGCAATTTTCCAAGGTAGGATAGGTAAGAATAAACAGGAATTAGGTCTTATGAAATACATAGGGAAACAAAGAGTCATATGAAAACATTTTTTTTTTCTTTACACAGACAGAACCCCTGTAGTATTACAGAAATGACAAGATGTGTTCATTCTTTTCAAGGACATATTTTAAACTATTTAATGACAGGGGTTTTGCATGTTTTTCGGGGGGTGGGGGGGTGGGGGGGGGGGTGGTGTTGTTTTTTTTTACCATGTTAGTTAACAGTTTATTTGAAAGTAGCCTTAACACTGCAATACATGGGAACTTTTGTCCTCTTCCCCAATCTTTCCTGACTGCAGGTGCTACTATTACACAAGTTAAGAAGAAAAGGTCCACTTTAGCTTTTCAATATCAAAGACAAAAAAAAAAAATCAATTTTAATTTCTCAAGACATGAAACTGCTGATGCAGAAGGTCATTAAATACTGTCTGCTCTTCAGTGGCACTGGAGCTGAGAATAAAGGATCTTACAAAACGACACTGAGATTAAGAAGATGAAGAGAAAGGAAGCGTTTTTGTTGAGGAGGGGGCATTGTAGATATTAACAAAAAGTACATACTCTTTGTTAATTGCATGTTACTGAATATATCCACTGAATAGCCAGGTGCTACCTCAGTGATGTAAATTCTTCAATAATATAGGAATTTATGACCAAAACCTCCAAATTAAAATTAATTTTTTCTGTCAGCTGTCCTCCACTATCATCACTCTGTACCTCAGCAAAATTTTGATTTTAAATAAGAAAATAAAATATAACTGATATTTTTGTTTCAACCAATTCAGTCATCAGTTTCCCTCTGGTACCTTTTCCTATGGAATCTTTATAGCAGTAATTACCACAGAAACATATTCAAAATTATTAAAATTCACATAAATTACTATATCAACTGGAAGCAAGGAAAGTACTGCATAGACAAAACCACAGAAATTATGTTAAACAGAATAGCGTGGAATCTGAAATTGCAATTTATGGTTTAGGTCCAACATTGGACCACAATCTGCAAAGATGGCATATAGCAATTTACGTATTAATTCTTTTTGGAATCCTTTGGAAAGCCTTATCAGCATAGCTGCCACTACCCCAGTCTCCTTGGGTTCTTCATAACAGCCTTGAATTTTTATTGGCCTGATCAAAACAGCATCTGTGAATAGATTACATATTCATCCCAATTTGAAGTCAGAAAGACCTAAAAATATCAGTTTGGTTTACCTTCCCCTCTTTGTCGGTTTTCTTTCTCTACCTATTTACTTTTATCCTTTATTTGCCTTTTGTTTAGCAAGTGTCAGGTTTATCCAGACAAGACCATCTTTCACAATACTGCTCTGAGCCAGTGACCAATATGGTAGTCAAGAGCATTGACCTAAACGGTTTGATGTTAATTCAAGTTTGTCAGGTCACAAAATTTCTGGCAAGACTGTGTGCTAAGCCCATATTTCTCTAGCAATAGTACTAGAGTAAAAGTCTGAAAGGAAAAAAAAAAAAAAATTTTTTTTATCTTTTATTGTTTTCTTCTCCTCTTACCTGCATTTATCTTGTTTCCTCATAAAAGTAGGCTTGACTCCAGTAATAGCTTCAGTCCTTCTCAAATAACTGTCTCTATTAACTGTCCCTCACCCAATCATCCCTACAAGGAACAGTTGTTACAGTCTCAAAATATATCAAGCCAGTTGTTGTTACAAACTGTTATTCCTTCTTTCCCTGTATCTTTAGAATTTATTTAAAATATCTGCAATCATGTACTAGCCTTAGGATGAAACTGACCAAAAGCCTGTATACTAGAAATTGCTAACCATGCTTAGCTGGTTAGTGTCATAAGCAGGCTACCTGCAACTCTCTTCATCTGTAATTGTATTTGTACTCAGTGTTTCTCCCTTCAAAACAATGCTGTTGCTCTAATGCAGCAGCACTGTGTAAATTGATTTTCAACGTGTACACATTTAAACGGTAACGTAGTTTATTTTCCTAAACTCACTATATTCCACAGCCTTAAACTGGAAATGGATACTCCATTTTTTTCCTAATATCAACAGTCATCTTACATAAATGCTTTAGCTGGCTCTTTAGTCATCACACATTCACTTCTAAAAAAGTGCTTGGAAATTGGTGTGTAAATGCCTTGAAAGTGAATGAACTGATTCTCAGATGTGGAAATAATAATAAAAGAGTATTACCCACACTGCAGGTGTTAACACTGTTGTAATTAGGATTTTAACAATCAGAGTTACTACCTAAATTTCAACAGTCATCTTTTTACAATTACATTAATTAGGAGAACATTATAAGGTAAGCAGGACCATATGCTTTCAGTGAATAATTATTTTTTGAAGTTGTCTTGCCTCCAGTATATTACACTGAATGTTTAAAAGTAGCCTTTCTAAAGCAATTTGTATACTATCAACCTTACATAATATTTTAAGCCTTTTAAAATGTAAAGAAGAATTTTCACATGTCCAATATTTAATCAGAGCATGTTTCTGAAAAGGAATCCTAAAGGATTTCTTAGTTTTCTTGAATAAGTGGAATGGCAGAGTGGTACTTGCATGCCTGGCCTTCCATCAGACAATATATTCTTCAAAGAAAAAATTAAACTAACTGTACAAGTTCTGTAGGCCACCTTGTACATACAACATTCCTCTTTTGTAAAATGTAGAGTTAGAGGTAGAAAGTTATCCATGGTATGAAACTATGGATTGTCTAGATTGCTCTGAATGACAGCCCTGCCTTTGAGCATAATGCCTGGTTCCTCCAATTTGGTTTCATCTGCAAACTCCATGCAAGTACACTCATTGACCTCCACCAGATTACTGCTATGCATGTTGAAGAGGACAGATCCCAGGTCAGACACTGGCAGTACTCCACTTGGTACTTTACCGAGATAGAATAGGATGAATTGGCCTCTGTGCTCTGAGCCTGGCCATACCCACCTATTTGTCCATCCCTCCAGACAGCAGCACACTAACTTGGCTAAAAGTGTATGGTGAGAAACAGGGCTGAATACCTTGCTAAAGTCAAGGTAAATGACATCCACTGCTCTACCCTTGCCCATAAATAAGGTTATTTTACCATACAAGTTAATCGGGTTGGTGAGACATGATTTACTCTTGATAAACCCATGCTGACTGTTCCCAATCACCTCTTCTCCATCAAGTGCCTGGAAGCACTGTCCCAAGGGGACTCAACCTATGATTTTCCTTGGGACGGAAGTTACACTGAGTTACCTTCTGTTGCATTCAGACATCAGTGACACAAGCACTTTGACCGCACCTTGACTAGGAGATCATTTAATACTCTATAGCTGAATATGGCCTGTCCAGCTCTGAAATCAGATTCAGAACTCACACAGGCTGAAATGCAACCCTGACTTCACTACAATTTTCAGCTGCAAGCAAGTGCCCAAGCTATTTGTGAACTACTGAAAGCCACTACTACATTAAGTGACAGGACATCTCTATTACATGCTACAGTTAACACTAAATATATTTGTTAGCCATTAAATGACAAAATTTTCATGCTTCTAACTATACTTCAATAAGTGGGACAAATATATAAAATTTTAAGGTTACTTTATTATTATAAAGTCATTTTGAATAGCTAAAAGCAAAATGCAAATCTGTCATCCAAGACAATTAGGAAACAACATTATTCTAACTACATATGTGTATTTTGCATAAAAGTCACATGAAGATCAACTGTCATTCTACAATATCAATCTATCAAATGACAGCATCTTCCATCATCAACTATTTGGTATAATGGAATTAGAGTGCCTGGAATGCAATGCTTCAGCAGGATAAATTACTCATATTTTGGAAATAAATGTCTCGGCTTCACCTCAAAGTTTATTTCCTATGAATGCCAAGGGGATGCTAAGACATTCATCCAGCAGTGGGAGGACATTATCCCGTTGCAACGTTCTATTCTGACATTCTCTCTTAAATCATCCAAAGCCTATTATCAACACCCCTGATCTAATTTCGAGAATTCTTACACCCACAGCTTAAAGATATGCTTCCATGGATATAACATTGTGACTTCTAAATAGCACACAGGAAGATTCTGATAAAAAAAAAAAAAAAAAGAACTTATGCTTTCTGCATTGTTTTGGAAAAAAGACATGCTGAAATGCAAAGCTTCATCTTGCAAGATGGGCACTAAGTACACTGGGATGAATCCTAGAAGGTACTCAGAAGAGGGAGCCTTTTAGAGAACATGTTACCTTGAAGAGGAATGCTTTCCTATTTCATGGCCTTCTGTCCTTATCCAGCATCAAATGTGAGACAAAAAATGGGTCGCACTTTAGTTTTTTGATCAGTTTGGTACCTTTGCTTTTTGAAGGCTGATAATTGTGCCCACTTTAAGATCATGAACATAAAACGCCCAGGTATTTATTTTAGTGTTGCAGAATTATTTCAACTCAGAAAACCATTCTGTGAACTCATAATGGTGCTCCCATCTGCAGAGATATGAGCAAAAATACAAGTCTTTTGTAGCAGCAAGCATTTAGCTGAATGCTTTCCTCTGATATAAAAAACAACTAAGCGCAGGATGTTGAAAGCATGCTCAGTGTATACAATAACATCACCCATTTCATCTGCAAAAAAAGCCACTGACCTTCCCTTTCATACCTGTCACTTTCAGATTCTGAGAACTTGGCCTAAACATTCTTCTAACCTCATCTATTCAGACTGTCTCCAGGTGCAGGGTCAAACTGATAAAATTGAAAGAAAATCTTTATTCCACCACATACTGCAAGAAAGATATGCTATATCTCCTTTAAGGAAGTGTGTCAACTCTGCTATAGGGCTTATTATCAAATAGTAATGAAGTGAATGGTTTTCATCATACAAAGGAGATAGCAACATGTATCTAGGTATGAAACAATCTCAGTGTTCAGTGCTTTTTTTTTTCCTCTCGCCACAGAAGACATATAGATTGATTTATTCATGAAAAACTTGAAAATAGTAAGCACAAATTAGGATCACAACTAAGATACTAGTAAAATGAAGACATAAGAGTCTACATGTATTTGGAGACGTAAAAATCAAATACTGACAGGATATGATGAATAACATCTTTATCTCCTAATATTTTGATTGTCAAAGCATTTTTCCTGCTCTTTTGTGCATTACAAAATCTACTTTTCCATGTCTAGTATAATGGAAGTGTAGAATAGGTGTCTTCTCTCTTTAGGCTTAGCTGAAGACAACCTCTCAAACCCTCTTTGAGCCTTTTTGTCTGATGGTCCTGCTTTACGGTTGAAGCTTCCTTAGCTGAAAAATGTGGTTGTTAAAGCATTCTATGATAGAACTACATCCCCAGTGATATGATTATCATTAAGGTTTAACTAACATTCAGAAGCAGTTTGTACATAACTGGAGTTTCAGCTTCAAGATGCTTTCAATCATTTGATTTCATAAATTTGGAATACAGTCAACCTAGAATATAATTTGTAATTAAGAATAAAATAATAATATGAATTTCATATTCACATAAGACAAGGGGGAAAAAAAACAGGAAACAGGAAAACCAGAATAAAACCAGGAAACATGCTGCCATCGAAAACAATATCAATATTTCCACCTGACCTAAAAATATTTTAAACATATACATTCCATTTGCTGTGTGTGTAGAAATGTCTTCAGTTCTACAGAATCTGCTTTAAAGTTAGTATAAAACTTGGCACCATTCCTAGGGATGCCAGTTCTTCAGTGGAACATGCCAAATGTGCACGCAGGAAAATGTTTTTATCACTCTTTCTGCATTTGGCAGGGGGAGGGGAGTCCTGAAAAACTATAGCTTGGCAAAAATAAGAAAACTT
The DNA here is from genome assembly GCF_026419915.1 of Harpia harpyja. Taxonomy (NCBI): domain Eukaryota; kingdom Metazoa; phylum Chordata; class Aves; order Accipitriformes; family Accipitridae; genus Harpia; species Harpia harpyja. The sequence goes on along the minus strand of NC_068951.1, from coordinate 22,220,111 downwards.
CACTCAAAGTTCTGATGTTGTCAAAAAGGAAAAAAAAAAAAACCAAACAACAAAACCACAAAGACACGTGCTGGTGCATAAAATGCCAACATCAAACTGATTTTCCAAGTGCTACAAGACAAGCAAGCTGGACAGAAGAGACCATGTCTTTTGCTCCATGGATTGAAATATCCAGCACCCATGCCACTAGAAAATCATTAAAGATACTGACATTTTAAAAACAGCTCTTCTGCATAAACATCCTTTTATAAGCTTTTTACACAGTTATAAACTATTGATTTTTCCCTAAGATTTTTACTGTGTTTAGACATAAAATTCAAGCTTATATGTTTATACAAAAATTCAACCTTATACACCTTTGTTTTTTCAGTTTTAATTCTGACCTGTACCTACATTTTAAAATTTAAAACAGTACAACTAAGATGCAGGAGGATGCAATAAATACTACTTGCAACGATAAGATGCTTTTATCTTGGGCATCTTTCACATCATCTTAAACAACTTAGACTATGAGGCAAAGTATTTCTAAGAGATCATGAAGGACTATATCAGCATCATGCTACATTTCACTGAAACACAGCCACCTCTGAGATAAACACAAACATCTATTTAACAGTACATACTCTCCAAAGTAGTTAAAAGAAGTTTCCAAAATTGCAGTGATGTGGTAGGCAAACTGAGCTTAATTGGCCTACCATCCACATCCTTGCAAAATTCAGCACTGATTACGCGCAGTAGAACTCTGAATTTTATTTGTGTTCATATGATAGATTTCTACGACAGCAAAACCCAACAAAGTTATGAGGTTCTATTGTGGTGTTATCATAAAACACACAGACACAAACATTTCTGAAACTAGAAAGGACTGAAACTCACTGATTACATACCACTGTCAATGTGCTCAGATTCAGTTATACCCAATAAGGGGACGATAATATTATCAGCGAATGTATAGTTTTCCTTGTGAAATTTTGCCCCAGGACTTCAAAACAGAATGCATCTATAAATGTCTATACCAGATACTTGAAGCATGTACAGGCTACACATAAATGGTATGTGCAGAAATACTAGGGTTGGGAATAGTTACTTTATGATCCCCCATGTCATTTATCCCTTACCCTAAAACCAAGCAAAAACCCCAAAGGTGGCATATATAACCACATTCCCCTCTGCAACACTGGGAAGCCAGTAGCACCCAACTCAGAGCACACCACCATGTTAGTATTTATATAAAATTTTATTAGTAGTTCAATGAATGCAAATTGTCCAAAGATAATTTGTAAATGTTTCTTCCTAATTTTAAGACACTGCATAGCAGTACTATGAATTATATGGGTAATTTTGTACTATAGTTCAAGGAGAATAGACAATATGTTTGTATAATTCTGTGCAGATCAATAAGGCTTGAATAATAACTAAACCCATAAAGACATAAAGAGCCTTCAGGGAACCTATTTTTACTATTAAGGAACTGGTTTTGCACCTAATTTAAACATACAATAGACAAACCATTACATTTCTGTGATTCTTGTTAATTGCCTTGTTATATATTTTACATTTGTAACAGCTCTTACAAGTACAAAATTAAGCATCGGTTATCCATTCTTTGGAAAATAACCTGAAGTGTTTGACTAAGATACATAATTTGCCCATACACAGGTATTTTCTTTTTAATGAAGTATTTTCTGAAGTATTATAGGAGCATCTTAATTTTCAAGTCCAAGATTTACTGTCTGTGAGATTAATAATAAAGCATTAAAATCAATAATATTAAAAATTTATATATAAACAATACCTCTTACACTGTCTCCCAGTATTAACACTGTACTTTTAGTGGAGAAGTATATTAAAAGGGGTAGGTTACAAATCTCAATTGTTCAGTTATGTATTCCATCAGGACTCTGTAAAACACACTTCTGTACAGCAGAATTAAACCTGAAACTCCATTTTTCAAGGTGAGTTTTTTCTTAAAGTAGTGCCAGGGTTCATTTACAGAACAAGATTCAGAGAGAGATACCCACCACCTAAATGAAAAACGCATTTGCTGCCACATCTGTTGTGCTCAAATCCTCCACAACTCCAGAGACTACAGTGACGATTACAGTTTATTGTAACTTATAAAAATAAAATTGCCAATAAGCATGTTTTAAAAGCTTGGCAACTTGCTATATTTTGTTGCTTTTCCTCTTCTTTCTCCCTCTTCATGAGGATTCCAGTTTTTATTCTTCCCCAGCTCAAATTATATATTTGCTTATACCAATCTAAATATGTTTTCCTTTCACTTCCATTTATTTTTACCTCACACTTGACTCAGTCGCTTCTTCGGTATAGAAAATTTGCTATAGTTTTTGCTGCTTCTGAACAGTTCCTCCTATTCTTCTCTCATTCAAATATTCTGTCCACCCTGACACCCAGCTAATCACAGAGAAGCAAAGCCGATCACCTGCTACCCAAAGCAAAACATCTGCTATTTTTTTGGCCATTATTCACTTGATAAGCCAGATGCTGTGCTGCTTGCACATACTAAGGTTTCTTAGGGGAAGCCGTTGGGCTTTGTTTTTAATATGCATCCCTCCAAGCACTGGTAAAGCTTGCTAAATCTCTCTAATTGCTAACTGACAAAACGCAAACATTTTCTTCCTATCTTCTTTCACTAACCTTACTGCTGCTGTGACTGGGGGACAAGGAAGCCTGCTATTCGTGTTTGGGTTCTTTAATTCCTCCTTCAGCATGTCTCACAAGCTCCAACACAGATGGGATTTTTCCAGGTAACAACAGAGTGAAGCCAAGGTGATTTCTGCCGGGTTCATTCATGCTGACAAAAGTTCCTAAAGCACACTTTGTTGATTTTAACCAGAGAAAAGTTACGCCACAGGCAAACAGAAGCATTGCTTAGCGTAGCTTGCTTAGCTCATGCCAGAGTTCAGGGATATCAAGTTCCCACTTGTGAAAGATGCGGTGAGTCTGCATAAGGGGATGATAAGTGTTTGGGGATACAGCACCTCTCAGGCAACAGACACTAATTATGCTTTCCTCTGCAGTAGCACAACAACGTGCCCAACTGTCCCGTGTGCCTGTTCCTGACACTTGGCTTCTTCCATTTTCTTGGAAGAAGGATCCTCACTCCTCATCAGAAAGGCTGCAAAATTCAATTTTGTGAAATTTTGGAAGGATCCTGGGATGGCTCTAACTTCAGTCACACTACAGCTTGAAAATTCAATGAGCAACTGTGGTACTGCCCGTCTGCAGACTCTAAAGGGAAACATTGCACTGGATACACTCAATTTACCATGTAAATTTTTCTGTTCAACGCCATAGACTACAAAATTCCTGGTGTTCAAAAACCCTATAAGCAGTTTGACAGATTGTTCAGAGTATGTAGTTGAGCATGTCTTTTATATTTATCCTGCATAAACCTCAACACAAATATCAGGCCATCACATTTCAGCAAAAACATCTCAGTAAAAACAAGATTGAAACAAATAGTCAAAAGGAATGTCAAAATGCAGGGTAGCAAGACCTTGCTCTTCTGAAGTTATCAGTTTTCATTACTGAAGTACACTGATGAGAAATATGTAAGACAAAATGCCAGATGTAGTCATGTAAACCAGGAACTGCAAGCTATAGGTCTGAGAATGTAAGGTGATCAACTACAACAATAAATGCTACAGTTAGCAATAGAGAAAAGTCTTAGACTGCAAACTTAAATATTAAATTTCTGTTTACTTCCTTCATTTTAATAGACATCAAATGCTGGTATTTACTGACGCTTATCACTGCGGGCGGTTATGGGTACTGAGAAAAAAAGCCAGCCAAAACACATTCAAGTGTTGAGACTACAAAATATAGTTGCCTGAACTTTGGTTAACTGTTGATCAAAGAATGCTAAAGCTTATTGTTTTACACACACGCATTTACCAGCTTTGAATACAGTTGGTGAAAGAAAACACAAACCAGGTCACAGTCTAACAATGTTGTTGGTCAAGTTCTTCACAATTGCAGCATCCCATGAAGCCAACACATACATTCACTACAAGCACAAGAATTATCACAGAGCACTCCAAGGTACCTTCTGATTTAGTGTAAGGTAATTATTTCAACATTAATGTTATTACATATTATTTGTATTACAGGAGCACCAAAATTAAGGCCATGTAAAACTACAATGAGAATTTCTCTGGGTAGGTGTAAAAGCCAAATATTCCAGCATCTTTAACAGGCTTCTGGTTCAACATCCCAGTGTGGAAAATCCAGTCACTTAGCAACCTTACATAGCTGAATCTATACTTCTGTTGTTGCCTAAATCAACTTACTAAACGGGCTGCAAATTACATTAAAATTTTTATGACCATTTTAAACAGTTCTCCCTCCTCCTCCAATTAAAGATGAAAGCATTTAAAATCCACCACACAGCTCTTCTCCTTAAAGTATGTTCCTCCATAACCTAGGGCTGGCAAGATGAAGAAAGGCTTGCAGAAAGTGCAAAGTTATGACACATTTCCCTTTGAAGCAATTCAAAGGTTCAGATACAGCACTTCATCCATTTCAATAACAGCTTTAGGAAATCGAAGCAAAAGTAAGTAAAAAAAAAACAACCTGTGAAACTTTTAAAATTAAACTTTCTCATAACCTACAAAACATTACTTTAATACAGCTGTGTTGTTTCTCTTCCAAGAACCACTCCCTTCCCCCCTTTTCAAAACCTAAAGAAACACAAAAATTAGGATTATTTTTCAAAAAAAACCTAAAACTGACACACATTAAATTATTGAGGAAAAACCAGCAAGAAAAAATACATTCCCCTTACTTTTACCCTTTGATTCCCTTTGTACTTAGCATATTACTACTAACTACTTTCTCATCATCTAACAGCCTCCTCTTGTCCCTAAAATGACCACGTAATAACTATGTTCAATTAAAGCTCCCCAAAATGCAATGGTAGTTTTTCCTCACACGTTCTTAGTACTGCTAAGATAACATAGTAAGTCTGATTGTCTCCTGCATTTTAAGGGGGAAAGAATCTAGTTAAGACAGCAGATTTAAAGACACGTTCAGGGGAAATGCTGCAGGCAAACATCCACCCCGAGCCTTACCTTCACACAAAGCTAGCACAGCTCAGGGTCTTCAGCTGAAGGATCCCCACGTAGAGGCATAGGCCACATAGCAGCTGACCCGCTTCTTCCCCGCCTCAGCCCGATCTCTCCAGCATACTCACAGCCTAACTGAACAGGAGAGTCTGCCGACACAAGCATTAACCACGAAAGACTCAGCTCTGGGTCGGTGCAAGGTGCCCCAGTGCCCGGAGAGGATGCCTTGCCTCCCACCAGCAAATGAAGCCAGTGAGTCCCTGGGATGCTGTGAAGTTGCCAGCACTCACCCCACACTCAGAACCCTGGGGCTCCTGCCTCCCACGTTAGGAAGAAAAGTCTAGAAAATACACGTGAGGACTCACCTGCGATCAATGTGGTGCACTGAAACCCGGGTTCAAACAATGCTGAAGGGGCAGCTACACCATTGTGAGAAGGAGGAAACTCCCTGAGCTGCCTGGCCCCCCAACCAGCACACCTGGCCTTGTTAGGGCCCTAGTGTCCCACATTGAAGGAAGAGCAGTCCTTGCCTGTTGGAAACACCCAACTGACACTTATTTGCACCTGGTACCAGTGAGTGCAAAATCTCCAGAACAAACAGGTTTTGTGGCACATTTATTTCCACCAAAAACATGTATGAATACCAGAACACTTAATAGCAGTCAGTGTCAGAAGACAGGTGAGATGCAATATTAAGAAAGCCTTACTTTACAGTCAATTTAATTAGCATAAATGCTGTTTGCTTCATTTGTTACACTAATGCTTTACAGCAAAGCCACCAGGGACAGTTCTTCAGATAACAGAGGTAAACCTTGTTGTCATTTCCAAGTGGGCAGGGGGTTAAATATTTTTTTTCCAAATCGATAGGAACTAAGAATTCAGCAAGAACATTTTGCAATATCCATTATGTTTGACAGCATGAAATGGGAGGCTAGAACTGTCCTACAAGAAGTGCAGCTGCTCTAGGCTGTGCACAACGTAAGTGATGCAGTATGTGCCCCAATTTCTTCAGCCCCGCCAGCAGCATGCTGACACCGAAGGCCAATCCCCACAATCAACCTGCTGCGGGCACTCTGGGATGCACCAGTTTCTGAAATGATAACAGGTGCTGAGATGGGAATGTAAGTTAAAGATTCTTCAACTGACATATTTCTGCTCGTATGAACCAATGGTCACATTAGCTTGGAAAGTAAATCAGAACTGAGGACACACATCGAGCCCTCTGAAAACAAAGCTATTTTGCTACATGGAGGGCAATATAGTGTGCGAAGGTTGAGGTTCTGCAACTCACAAGTCAGAGTTTATAGATTGTTACAAATACTTAACAGCTACCTGGAAGGACTAAATTCATTTCTTACTCTTCAAGTATCCACGTGTCCGTATCTTTGAAAAGGGTGAAGTATAGTTTACTGCTTTCAGAAGGGACATATACTGGGATTTTTTTTAAATTTTTTTTTTTTTGAACTGCAGTGAACAAATACTAATGATTTTATTCAGGCTTCTTGGAAAAGATGTCTGAATAGTCTAAATATTCTTCATGTTTTTAGTATTTTTAACTTCTTACCACTCAGTGAAATTTGTTGGGTGAGAGGGAAAACACAAGGTGATCACTGCTGAAATGCATTTTACATCGTCATAGCAACACTTTGCTAAATGCAACCAAAACAGGTGAGCAGTTGGGCACTTTTAAGGTGAAATAGCTGGCTGGCTGGCCGAGGCAGTGTTACTGCTATATAAACAATCATAAAGGTGTAGATATAATTCTTCTTTTATTTATTCTTTCATGGTTCTTGCCGTTTTGCACACAGACTAAGTGCTATTTTCTTACTGGTGCTTTTGACACAGAACACGTTCTGCAGTACTTCCACAACAAATTCCTCACAGCATTCACCAGCTTGAATTTTTCAATACAGTTATAACTACCTCTACAAGCAGACTGAAGAGAGTCTCAAATACGTATGTAAGCTTAGCTTTAGTGGTTAAAACAATACCTAAAGGTTTGTTCACGCATTCACACCCTCTCCTTATTGTGGTAGTCTGAATGCAGCCAAGAGAAAATCAGGAAAGCTGATACTCTATTAAAATTGTTTTCCCCCATCCCTAAAAAATACTCACTCTTGCTATATAAATGTGTGGGTTTATACAGAGAACGATTTATACAGATACAATGTCTACCTCTCACCACAGCTCTACCTTTAATGATGTTTTAAACAATGGTGGCTAAATTCTTACTTTTGTATTCATTGTGTACAGTGGCTAAATGAATTTAGCTTTAATACAAATTGAAGAAAAGATCTCTAAAATATACATGCTGTCCTTCAGATGACAAGTAAAACAGTACAGAAAGGCAGCTGCCTTCAAAGAATTGCTTATAGAGCAGACAGTTCTAGCACGTATGAAGGAACATACCTCAGTCTCTGATGGAGCTTAATTTGCTTTTGCCTACTGCTAACCCGATTTCACAAGAATGATTTATCACACACTCAGAAATGTTCTATTGAGGAAAAAAACATGCCTTTTAGATGCACTCCAAGACATCTGAAAACACCGGAATACCTCTTATTTAAAGGTAGTCCTTCCTCACAATTCCTTATGCAACAACTAGATAGCTCTCCCCTCTTTTGCAACTGCCTTAATTGAGACTTGGAATAGCTGATAAGACTATGTCAGCAATCTCTTTAAAATATTATTTATGACATCAGTGATCAGAGATGTTAGGTGTTCAGAGTTCTGAGCAAGATGAAAAACTTTTCTCCTAGAATTGTTTGGTGACTTACCTGTTTATACCCACATAAAACAAACAAACAAACAAAAAAAACCCCAATGAAACCAAAAAAACCCAGAAAACTCCAAAACCCCCAACTACCAGGGTTAAAGGTCAGTGGGATTGGTCCTTAAAAGGAACACAAAAAACCCCAGGCACACCAGTAACTAACTCCCTAGCACACACACTTTCAGAATACAAGAGCGCTCAAGCAGAACTTGAATGTTGGAGTTTAACCTTGACATCTAACATTAAAAGTTAGACAAGTCTGTTGAAAACCATTATTTCCATGTGTTCTAGAAGATACAGAATGCTGCAATTCTTAGTTGGAATAAATAATTGCTCCTGCCCTTTCTATGTTTCTCTGACCTCTTAGCAGCATTACAGTAGCTTAGTATCGTGAGACACCGTGCTCTCCTTCAGGTAGAAGGCCTTGAGCTTTGATTTTCTGAAGGACATTCGCATTCAGAGCATAAGCCAGAGTGTGGCTGTGGCAGGGTTTATGATCTGACAGGAACCTCCAGTCTAGGAACTCACCAATATGATTTGACAGAAATAAATCAATCTTCAGCTGTTAACACAGTACTTTTATAAGCAGATCTCTCAGTCCAACACTGAATCAGGTCTGTATCCCTACCTTAGTCTAACAAATATAAGCTTACACACTCCCAATGAAAGTGGGAAAGCTAATAGAAGAAAATATTGATTTTATTTTAACCCTTGCCTCAACTCATTTAGCAAGGAATAATGCTGTGCTGAATACATGTCCCACAACAGCACTGGGGATCTGTGCTTGCCCAGAGATGGAAGCTCTCATGGTGCTCGTCCTCGGCAGAGCCTCTTTCCGAAAAGGCAAACGTCCAGCTCCTTCTCCCACAAGGAAGGTCGCAGCCCTGAAAGCTGTTGCTTGTCTTCACCTTCCCTTGGCGCCCTGACTTTGCCTTTCTAGGTTCTATCTGTATAAATTATTGTACTGGGCCCTGTAACAGCTACACAGTATAGATCAGACCACACAAATACATTCATTTGGTTAGGATTTTTCACAACCTTTTGCTTAAAGGCCATCTCCTTTCACCTATGTTTTGTAAAGGAAAGAAAACACAGGTATCATGGGGTATGTGAAACAGGATTCCGTCATATCTAGCTAAAGAATCCTGCCTTTCCCTGCACATACAACTAAAAATAAACATTGTCATTATTTTAATGCAGTTTAAGCAACCAAACTTATACCTTTTAACTGCAAAAGAGAGGGAAGAAAAAACATGCTTCAAATATGTTTCCAGAAGAGATGGTATTGCTGCTACAAGGTCACTTCAAAAGGTCTAGCTAACCTTTCGTAGCATTAGCTAAATTTGGATTCACTCTTATGACTTGATATAGGAACTTTTCGGTTTGATGCCTTTCCAAAGTGGTGTTGGTAGAAACATCGTTATAAAGACAAAGGCTGAATTTTTCAAAGCTATACAGGAACCTGGACTGCATTTTTTAAAAGATGCTGTCCCTCAGGATCAAAATTCTTCCTGGAAGTCAACAGGAGTTGTAATTCATTTAGACACCTCTGACTATCTTACTACTCATTCAAATTGAAATGAATGAAATTTCATTTAAACCCCTAAGACTTTGTGATTGTCAGCCTAAGGTATGACTATGATGGCTTTTATTTTTTCTGACATGAAGTTTCTCAATTTTGCTGTGGTCAGTTTACAAATCGTGCCAAGAAACATAACCTAAGATGGCACAAACACTAAAAACCTTTAGTACTCTTATTTATATTGACTAGGATATTTGACCTTTTTTATTATTCATTAAGTGCAATAGATACTTCATACTAATATTTCTGTTAAAAAGTTTCAGAAAATGAGAGCAGATATCTGTATTTTTTTATGACGCTAATATGCATTTCAGTTCTGCCTGCCAGTGCACAATTAATTCAAGCAAATCTACTAGAAGATACAAATAATAATCAAAATAATAACAGAGATAAAGTGGTACCTTAAATACAGGCAGATTAACCATAATTTAACTGCCTATTTGGGCAGCAAACTGGTCTCTTCCCAGGCCTTTACCTTTATAAAAGCAAGTATAAAACTGCTAGATATCCATCTGTAGAGAAAGTACAGAATGACGGGGTAAAGGTGCTTGGAAATGAAACTCTTCAGGAGTTGTAAGAAAACGCTACAGGAAGCAGGAGATGCTGTTTGAATGCACTATAGTCAAAAGATGCACTTTAAACAGGTCTGGATATGTAAACTTTTGTTTTGTTATCTGTTGGTTCTGCTTGGTATGTACCTTTGCATCAATTATGTTTTATTTTGAAAAGGCTGGGTTTTAAGGCAATTTGACTCTTTGTCACAGGCTCCAAGGAGGGCTTAGTGACTGATGCAATTTCCTGTGTTGTTACCTGGGAAACAGTGACGCAGCCTAGAAACTATGACTTCTTGTCATTCTTTTTAGAAGAAAGGTAGTATAGCTAAAACTGGAGCAAATATATTTAAGTCCTCTACATCCACTGCTCTTATAATACATTGCCATTTGTCAATGAGAGAGATGTAGGACCATATGGACAGTTCTGTAATCCAAGTATCTTTATTCTATTATAAGACTGTTTACCTGTGAAAAAGGGGAGAGGGGAAGAGTTGATCTTAGAGATTTTACAAAACCCTTTATCACTCCATCTCCTTGTTATTCTATTCAAGCTCCTGCCTTTTTCTTTTTTTTTTTTTTACTTCAGCCCATTTCATACAGTATGTTTCAACGATGTTCACTGGGAAGTGGGACCTGTTAGAAAACAGTGAAAAGCTTATCCTAAAAATCTGTTCCATGTGAAAGATTAAGCTAGTAGTACTGCCAGTTTAAAACTGCTTCACAAAACCCCCAGCTTCTCCAGTGGTACTGTTAGTGAAAGCTGCGACTCCACAAAAACAAAAGAGAATTTAGATTCAATTAAAGTCCTAATTCATGGTCTACTTGAATACAGTCTAGCAGCCTAAAAACTTGTCAGAGTATTAATACCTCTTAAATGACCCCACTGCTGGAGTTTCTACAACATTTTCCATTATTCTTCTTTGCTTTCAACTAATGTCCTCTTAGAAATATGTCAGCCTGAACAAGAGCACAGTATTGTAGCACTCAATGAGATCTACCTCAATAAAAACAAAAGAAAAAAATCCTTCACTTTATATCAAAGAAAAAATGGAACCTATTGGTTTTCATAACTCTACTTAGAATGGTATCAATGTTTTATCTTTTCCCTCTATAATTTTCACTTCACCATGGTATTGCATCTATTTTCTGCTTGATTTTTCCTCCTATTTAAGTTTATTTTCTGTTTTATCTTTCTGTTACATCTATAATTTTGAATCTTTCATACCAGAAGCACTATTTCTTTGCCTTTCTCTATTCTTTTCTGGCAGGTCTAGTATTAGAAATCATAGGAAAATGGGATCGAGTGTAATGACAAGAGCAGGCAGATGATTTATCCTGAAGATTATAGGCTGATAGGCCAAGTCAAAACCTGTAAGAAAATGTATGACACAATCTCTGTGTTAATGTTTTAGTGAGCTCCAAATGTTACATTGGGAAAATCATGACAGGTGATAATTGACAGTATTAGTATGGTGATAAACCGGAAATTGGATGACAGTATCCTTAAAGGTTAAAAAATTTAAAAATGGGATTCACACAGAAAATAATCTGAGCTATTTAGGACCTTGCAGTCAACATGACAGAAATCACTGCAGCAAGCTTCACTGAAAAACAGAGGGTCCTACATCTAGCACTATGGCAACTGGGCACGTGAAGATCTACTGGCCCTCCAACACATGCTTAAGGGAAAGGAAAGGGTAGACTGGGATAAGGTAATGGGGTTAGCTATTTCTCCCTTGAATCCTAAAAGTGTTTGTCAGTGTAGGTAGCCTCTACTATCCTTGAAGAATGCATGCTCTTCATACTCCTACCCACAATTTCTACAAAGTGCCTTTTTTAATATAGTCATTACCTATTGTCCTGGTTTCAGCTGGGATAGAGTTAACTGTCTTCCTAGTAGCTGGTACAGTGCTATGTTTTGAGTTCAGTATGCGAAAAATGTTGATAACGCTGATGTTTTCAGTTGTTGCTAAGTAATGTTTAGTCTCAAGTCAAGGATTTTTCAGCTTCTCATGCCCAGCCAGGGAGAAAGCTGGAGGGGCACAAGAAGTTGGCACAGGACACAGCCAGGGCAGCTGACCCAAACTGGCCAACAGTGTATTCCATACCATGGGACGTCCCATCTAGTATAGGAACGGGGAAGTGGGGGCGGGGAATCGCCGCTCGGGGGACTGGCTGGGTGTCGGTCGGCGAGTGGTGAGCAGTTGCACTGCGCATCATTTGTACATTGCAATCCTTTCATTATTACTGTTGTCATTTTATTAGTGTTATCATTATCATTATTAGTTTCTTCTTTTCTGTTCTATTAAACCGTTCTTATCTCAACCCACGGGTTTTGCTTTTTTTCCTGATTTTCTCCCCCATCCCACTGGGTGGGGGGGAGTGAGTGAGCGGCTGCGTGGTGTTTAGTTGCAGGCTGGGGTTAAACCACAACACCTATGAACAAGCAGTTGATTCATGCACAAACAACAGAAATCATTCCAAACTAGTGAATTGCCAGTCAGTAACAGGTTATGACTGTTCAGCAGGAAGGACTATGTAACCTGAGTCTCCCAAAAATATGGCTGCTCCTTTTTGGTCTTTTAGGCTCAAGTTTTCTTTATTTTTATTAATTTTTTAACTCTATCCTCTGTATTCAATGCAAAATAGGACAGGAAAAACATATAGGTTGGATTTAAGTGTAAAGCCTCTCACTCTCACAAACCGTACAGAGAACTGCTAGCAGCAGCCTTTCTGAAAGACTTTCCTGAAAAGGAAGAACTCTTCTAATGCTTCAAATAGAGCTGAACCAGCCAATATCTCCAAGTCTCCTGCAATGAACTTTGAGTGGGAAATGGGAAACTTTTATCCCTGAATATCACGTTGCAGGTGTTTGGCCTTCATCCCGTGATTTTCTGGTAATTCCTAATAAGGGTTTATCTGTTTTGTAAACCCAGCTACATGAACACTGAACATGTGAGCAGCTGGAGAGGTTTTTTGGTAGCTTTATTTCATAAAGATAATTCTGTCTCCACAAGAAAAAGGAATAGGGCATCCAGGCAGAGTTATTGCCACCTACACGAAAGATGCCATGTTCTGCTTCTTCATTTCTCTGAAGCACAATCTAATAGTTCTACCAAAGAAGTTAGACTGTGTAGAGGAACATCTTCCAGGCTCAAAAGCACCAGGTTAATAAGTCTAGCTCACCTCTCTAACACCAGACTACTACCAGATTCAGAGCTTTATCCACTGTGATATTTATCAGGGCCCTGGGAAAAGAACTGAGGAAGTCTTTATCTTCCTCCTTCCGCAGCATAGAACAATATTTTGCTAAGGTCACACACAAATATCTCACCTCAACAACAAGCTGCCAATGCAGAAGCCCTAAAAGCTGTTAGCGCTCCAATCTCTTTTCATGACACACAAGTAGGATAACTTCCAGAGGACTGCAGTGTTTAATTTAATACCATCATCCTCAACATAGGTACATGAGTGCAACATAAATGACCTAACAGAACCTATGACTTCAATTTTTTTCATGAAGCCATGAAAACCTGACTGGTCCTCAGCCATCAGTCAGAAGGGTCAGCCTGCAAAATCAGGCAACTGAATGGAGTAGAGGCTGTGACAGCTGTGCTCATGTTTAGCCTTGTTTGCAGAGCCAAGTGACATTATTGCCTTTAGGGGCAGAAATGAGTGTGAAATAGTCTCTCCCTTTATTTATTAGACAGTTGGTTCACTCCAGTCTAGACCCAGATTGCATCCCAAGATGTTAACAGTGTGTTCAATAACAGGGCTAGACTTCAGCTTCAGTGTCTGTATTGTGGCATAAATGGACTCCCGAGCTCATGAAAATGGTACATGTATGAACCCTATGCAATATTTTTTCAGAAAGAAAGGAACAAACTGGTAGTTATTGGTGCTCTGAAAACAGAACAGATAGCGGTAGTTACATGATAACCGATTTAATTTTCAGCTACCTTTAAAATAATTAATATAAAATTGAACATCATATAACCCACAAACATAAGTGATGCAACTTATTTCTGGGACTCTAAAATGTCTCTGCTCAATAAAGAAAGGCTGATATGCCTCATTTTTCTAAAGCACAGTAGTTCATCCTTTTTGCCGCTTTAATTTCAAGTACTGTTATTTTGACATTCAGTGCTCATTACCCAGCTTAACGTAAAGTCATAAAGTCTAGGAACAGGACAGAACCTGTCAATCTTCTTACTTTTATTTTTATTAATTTGTGAATTTAAAATTAATTAAACACTGATATTAATTTAATACTATCATAAAAGGGAATTTAATTGGGGTTTTTTCCAAATTAGTTAAACTCCACTGAACTCATCTGCTGCCACACCAGCAAGGCTTCAAGAGTTCATAAAAGCAGCTGAGAGTCCTTGTAAACAATAGCTGTTCCTAATAAGACTACGTTAAGCTCTCTATTCCGCTGAATTAAGCAGCATGAAATAATTTTAATGATAAAAGTTAATATTTAAACAAAACCTATAATGCCAGCATTTTATCTACCAGTGGTGTCTCTCACTTTGTTTTTGTTCTTACAGTCTGTCTAACAAATTAAGGAGGCTCCTGACATTCAAGCAATGTGATATTAAAATGTGTGGCTTAGCGGAAACGAAGAAAGTAGTAAAAACTTCAGCTGCAAACCTAAAAAATAGATTACAGGGAATTAGCTCTCAATTGTTGTTACTATATGGCATTCTAGTGACAAAATGAATTCTAGATTAACAGAATCAATCTCTGCCATTTTTTCTTTAAAAAGTTTTTTTTAAACTGTGTATTCATTGACTAAACAGCTTCGATGAAAAAGGAACAGCTAAATCAAAGCACTAGTGCTGGCTACATAGCATTGAATATTTAATTGTGGTAACATTGCAAAATATGTCTATATGGAAATGTTTGTATTAATGTATCCACTCTCTACAGAAAGGTCATTAAGAGAAACAAAAATCTGAGAGAATGCATGCAGCTGCTATGATACTTTTGTGATGTATGGGTTGCTTTGCATCTGCTGTAATGCTTGCCAAGTCTAAGCATCTTGTCATGATCCCCTTGCATTCATACAGAAACCCTATTATTTATTTGTTAATCAGTGATAAGAACACCACAAGTAAAAAGAAAATCCTAACTCTCAGGAGTTTACAAACTAGAAGGCAAACCAAGCTTCATTTATTGGAAATAAAAAAAAAAAAAATCTATAAAAACAATTACTACAATTTTTAAATACTAAGGGCTCTCTACATTCTTCATGTTATGAATCTTGCAGCACTTAATGGTTTTGAAGCACTTATCATCAGGGAGCTAGTAGTCATCAGAATCTCATTACTCAACCAGTCAGCATCCTGATTGCTATCATCCAACAATTTACTAAATCAGATATGAACATTCAGTGAACCACTATCATGTAAGTGGGAGCCCTCAGGAGAAACTACCCTTCCTATTTACTATATACAGAAGAAATGTTTGGGTTTTTTTTTTCCCCTCTATAAAATATGCAAAGGTTTCTGAGCCAGGGCTTTATAATGCATTATAATTTCTAAGCAATTGGGTTGGCTAACAGCTGCCAGAAAGATTAGACAGTTGCATAATCATAAGGAAAATCTAATCAACTCCTCAACTAGTATCAATTAATTTCAGTAAGAGCTAAGAAAAATTGTAAAGGATAGAAAAAAAAAAAACCCAAAACCTAAAGGATAAGACAACATAAAAGAACAGTAAGTAAAATATAAAGAACAGTATTATTTAAGGCTATTCATAAGAAATTACTTTAGATAGTTACAGTTAAGAGGTAATTATATGTCTGAATAAAGCACGCCTATAAAAGTCATGCTAACAAAGCTTTAGACCACGATATTTAGCTACAGACAATAAAAAGGTCAGAAAGTAACCATATTACCCTGAATGGATTCTGAATCTGGATCTGATTCTGGTCAGAATCTGAAAGTTTCTGCCCCAGAGAGTGGTTTACAGGCCTTTCTCATTGCACCAAGGGGGGAGTATTTGCTGCTGTCCTTAATATGCATGGCTTACACTTAGCTCCGTTTTTAAAACAACTCAGTTTTCTACCACACTGCATTAGATCTTTAATTGCTCAGTAACTGTTTTCCTTCCAAAAATGGCTTAGTGCAACATCCAGCCAGCCCTTATTCAGCAGTATCCCAGTGTAAATCTCCTCTTCTACCAGCCATCACCACTTACACATGCTTTGGCTCTTAGGACAATATATACTTAAAGTAAATGCACAAGGTAATTCAGAAAGTTATTCTAATCAAATGCAATTATGCAAATGCCATTCTCTGATGTCAAGATAAATATAAGAATTTCAAGAATAGCCAGGTCCTAACTGCCATCTTAAGGACTACATCCTTGTTACAAAGCCTATAGTGTATGGTCTTACTACTCTCCACCTTAGGATATGAAATCTAGCTACTTGCGAGTCTGGCAGGATCTGTTTGAACCTTCCTCTGTTACTCACCAAGTCTCAGGACGTATGCAGAAGAAATTAACCTCTTCTACTTGCAGTGGATAGTTTTTCAAAAACACACAGAAATTTAGCTTGTGCCTTGAACAAAATCACAGCCTTCAACAACTACCAGTTTTCAAAGAAGCCGATTGAAATGCAAACTGATACTGTGAGAAAGATCAAGATTATCACGTCCTAGAAACATAGCTGGACATTTCTTGCATCTCTGTGTTGACGGGCTTATTTGCTGAAAAATTCAGCATCTCAGTTCAGAAGTTGCAAATGCGATCCATTTTGTCATCAGATGATGGACACTTTGAGGATGAGGGTAAGAGATACCTATACTCCAGTCCCTGCTCAAGTTGAGAGAGGAAAAAGAAGAGTAAATTCAAATTCAGGTAGACATATAAATGCCCTAATGTCAGGCTGAGTTCTCTGACACTAGTATCGGCAGAAATTCTTGCATTTACATGGAGCATTATTTTTGACTGCACAAAAAGAAAAAAAAACAACACTGATGTTTTCTGTGCTTTTTTTTGCAATCACACTTTGCAGAATAAATCTCAATCATGAATTGCCTTGTCACCCTGGAGTGCTTACAGGCAATGCTATAACCCAGTGTCACCTTTGGTAAAGAACTATTATTCTACCCCTCAGAAAAAACACTCACATCCTCAACAACATGTGGAGACCCAGTGGACTAGCAGCAAATACGCCTTTCAAATAGGATACCAAGCTGTTCCCACAACTGAGAAGCCTAAAAATAAAGACATTTAAAGATTCTGACACTTCAAAAATCAGCCCAGTGAAGTTGATGTGCTCAGTTACATAGGACACTAAGAGCATGCGACACCAATGCTTTGTACTGCCAGAAGTCTCTCTGTGAATACTGATAAATTCAAGAGCTTTCTCGTCTTTAACGTCCTCAATAGATTTAACTGACTGTACCTAAGAATGACCTAAAGCTCCCAGAGAAAACTACATCTCAGTCAATAAACAGGAACTTTGGGGTATAGCTGGGTTTTCCCCTTGCAGATAGAACACAGAGAATGCAACATCCATAGTTCTAGTATCAGGGAATTAATTGTAAGATGCCTGTAAGTACAAGATTTACTTTTGGAAAACCTAGACAAGACTTAATGTTCAAGGTATGTACTGTGTTACTGAATATTATGCTGGTTAAGAAAAGAGATCTTAACTTTTAAGTTGCAAAGAAAAAGACTGACATGGGTTTTTTTTCCTATTTACATTTCTATTTGATTAAAGTATTCCAGGCAGTTTGCCTTCAAAACATAGGCTGTTCAGAAAGACAGGTAAACAGCTCATCTTAGAGAATGATAAAACAGGACAAACACAGCAAAACAAACAAAACAGAGTTATGTTAGAACTAGATTACACAGTTATAGGAAGTGATTCTCTAAAAATCACACCAAAGAAAAACAGTGCAGATGGAGACATGCATGACATTTTAGAAATAGATCATTTATAAAGCAAATTATTTAAAAATGTCTCTTTAACTCATTTGAAAACTTCTTAAACCAGAAGAATGGTATCTGTCTTAAGGACAATCAGTTAGATGCTGAAACATCCCAATAGCCTTTTCTTAACACTATACATTTTTGCTGCGTGGTATCTGGGAAACTGGATACAAAACAGAGAAGGCTGCAGTATTTAAATGGGTTTTTTTCATTTCTTGTTATGTACTGACAACAGTTTTCCATGGAAATGTGCTTGTTAAAACAGTGAGGCTTCAATTTGCTATTTCTAGTCTTGTCATGGAAATTGCATTGCTCAACACCACACGGGAAACTCCCTGCCATATGCTTTTAACCCTTTAATATGATGAATTTCAAATCCTTCCTAAAATAATCAGAAACAGGCTGGAAGGTGTCT
The DNA here is from genome assembly GCF_026419915.1 of Harpia harpyja. NCBI lineage: Eukaryota > Metazoa > Chordata > Aves > Accipitriformes > Accipitridae > Harpia > Harpia harpyja. The sequence continues at coordinate 22,201,753 of NC_068951.1, read as the reverse complement.
TAAGAGGTTATTTACTCCAGCTGTACCTCTAAGCAAATATATTTCTAACACAAACCTTTTTCAACATCTACTTAAAAACTTCCAATAATAGAAATGCCACAATTCCCTAACCCATCTAGTCTAACAGTTAATCATCTTTAGTACATCAGAGAATTTTATAAAATAAAAATAGTAATAGATCAGAAGTTCCCTTGCTTTAATTTCAAACTACTACTCTTTGTCCTAGCCCTGGTAAGCAGAAAAGCTGCTGCTTCTTCCTACCTTCCTCTTATCAACCCATTCATGTATCTGAAAATTCCTTTGTTCTATCAGTCATCTCTTCAAGAGATTAAATAACCCACATTCATTCTAAGATCAGATTTCTTGGGATCTCTGTCCAGGCTTCTTGTTCTCTGGATTCTTCACTTCAACAGGACATTTATGATGAAACCTAAAACCACTGTGTTTTGTACAATGATCATAATAAAGGTCATATTAAATATCTCAGAATTCCTTTCAAACCTGATAGAAATTTTAGAGTAGAATTATTTCATTGCAATTTACAAACAGAAATCACCACATTGGTTTAACCTATACTTTTTTTTTACAGCTGCCTTAATTTTTTGATGTCATACATAGTTGGCATTATTACACTTACTCATTGCACATGCTCACTCTTTTATCTCTAGCTGTACCTATCACATCGTTACTAAGAGGCACCCTAAGAATGGCCACAATACAATCGCAGGAAAGGCCCTTCTGACCCAGTGTCTTCCTCTAGTTGTAACCAGTAGCAGGTGCTTAGGGGAAGCAAATAACAACAGAGAATGAACAGAAAAGGGGAAAAGAATAGTGGTAGATCTTCCCGGTTTACAGCAATCTGCTGCTTAGGGACTTCCTGGGCCAAAAGCATTAACACTGGCAAGAATTTAGACAGTAGCAAACTGATATATTCTTGGTTTTTTAGGTTCGGGTTTTTTAGTTTTTTTATTAAATCTTCACATTTCATTGGCTTTTTGATCACTGTTTTGGACTGTACTGACACTGCCATGGAACTCTCTCAAATAGCTTTTATAGGTGGCAACACAGTGACACTGGATCCAAACGTGTCTTCAGGTTTCTGACTGGAATCAGTGCTCCAACTCAGAGCTTCTTATTTATGAGAAACAATGGCATTTTTAAATGTCTCTCTTACTTTGATGAGAACAGCCAGAGCATTCAAAAGGAAGAAAAGATCATTTTTGCACTGACACTTACATAACAAAATACATTATGAAGGAATACTGCCTATAGGTGCAGTAAGACGTTTCAAAACCCCTTCTATTTTTCCACTTCCACTGATATGAGCTGTAAGGTTTCTGTTCCTTTAGATGGAGGGGTGGAAGGGGGGGAAGGTAAGTGAAAGGTACCTTTTTATAACACTTCAACACTTTTTGTAGAAAAGAACTCTTTATATGCATCACAAAAATTTCAGAATATTCATCAAATTGTCACCTCTCACACCAGGAGCATGACTGCTTTGCTGGACATGGCTGTTGCTAACCAAAGAAAGGAGGGATTTCAAAGGACATATTTTAAAAGACGTATCTTTACGCAATAGGAGCTATGGATACCTACTTAAATATGGAAGTTTCTAATCAAACTTCCTAAGTATGACTGCTTCTGGAGTTGAGTTTAGTCATTGTACTAGTCAGCATGATTCCTTATCCCAACTAAATATAGGAAAGAGTTGTCTGTCATTGAAAATATAGAAAGTATAGAACTATTGTAGAAATGATCCAATCAATAACTGAATGTACTAAAATATGCACTCGAAATTAAAAAGACTTAAGCAACTCTATCAAAATATAGTTAATAGATATGGCACTCCAGAAATGCCTTGAAGGTGAAGCAGAATCCACTGGTCCCCATGGAGGTAAATTCAACTGCCAATGATACCAACACTGGCCTACCTCTCATCTAGTGATAACAATGACTTGCAGTGCCTTATTATAGTTTTAGTTTACACTACCTTAACATCATCCACACATGCTATGAAATCATACTATGTGGTTTAGTAGGCTAACCTGATTATGTTGAGACTTTTGGAGGGAAGAATGTGGCAGGGAAAGGAAAGGTTAGACAGACTTCTTCACTTTAATTAAGGAAACTTTGGTTTGGTTTTGTTATTTGGACAGTAATTATAAGTCTGTGTGCTGTTTTTTTGTGAGTGTCAATTGTCTTAAAAATCTAAATTTCTCATTAGCTGGTGATTCGATATAGCTTCTGGTTAGATTTAATTTTGGGATCTCAAGTGCAAGAAGCATAAACCTATTTAAGCCTTTAATTCCTAATAAGAACAATATGGTGGCTTGCGATGTTGCTGGCTTCAGTGGGATCTGAGTCCCAGGGAAGGCAGGCAAATCATAAGGGCTATGTAAAATACCATGAGATTGGCAGACAGTAGTACCATTAAGATCTATCTCTGAAAATTATCAAAAATAAACTCACTTGTGCATATTCAGCATGTTTTTGTTCCTTTTTTTGCTACCATCATATATTATGTTTATTTTAGAAGCTTTATATCCATTAAATTTAAAAAAAAATTCCTCTCTGTGAGCCTAGTTAAGTAGACTTTGTGTTCCTATTCCCTCTAACAGAGACCACTCAAAGGCCAAGTCTTTTATTACAGATTATTACTCTTCTCCATCAAGGAACTTTACTAAAAAAAAAAAAAACCCAAAAACCAAAATCCCTGTAAAACAAACTATGTTTTGAAGTTAATTTAGATAAATGTGACTATGAAGAACTCCCCCCCAGCAAAAAATATATAATGCTTAAATACCTTTATTTTAAATATAACTTCAAACATTTTTACTATGTGACTTGAAAAATACAGGTTAATGTCTCAAAACGTTCCTGTTTTAACATTGTTTTTTCATAGCCTTAAGTAGCTAAAATTCATAAAATATACCCTAATGTTTGATAAAATATATATCAAATAGTATAATAGAATATATACTGTGTATATATATAGTATAGTATACATACTGTATACAATATAGTATATAATAATGTATATATACACACAAATAGCTGCTAATAAATAACAGCCGTATTAAGAAGTCAGGAATCCATATGTTTACACATATAAGGAAAGATATAATAGCTGTAAAATTCAAGTATTAAAAGTAGTCTCTTCATGTTTTATCTTTGGGAAAATCATTTGAAGAAAGTCAAAAGTGAGAAGACTTGATCCTACAAGCCAAATCACATTTAGTACTTTTAAAAATCCTTTGAGCTGCAGCAAATGGACTTTTTTTGGCCTAAGGTCAACTAATAACGGGCAACGCTGGGAGCAAGGAAAGTTCAGCCAGTGGAATCACTGTCTTACATTGAGGGACAGCATAAACATCTGATAATTTAGGATCTTGGAATCAGAGTTGATTTTCACTTATATATAAGTCAGACAACAGTTGTATGGCAAGAACGAGCAATGTTATTCCCATGGTCCAAGTCCAATGTGAATTTCAACAAAATATTTGCACCTTCAGGTAATGTTCTGTACACTCGTCTCAGTGAGATTTCTGGTAATTAAAGAAGATTGATAGAATCAAGAAATCTTGATTGGCCATATTGGTTTGTCTTTATAAGATAAGAGATTTCCCTAATTACAGGTAAGACAGTCCAATCTAATTTGTTTTCTTTGGACATGTTGGTATTTCAGGCTAGTGCCCTGAAAGAAATGCAAGACTATGTAGAACCTTTGCCATTCCTAGTGAGCATTTTATGCTGTGAACAATTCATTACACTTAAACAACTATTAGCGTGAAGATGTATTCATCAATAAGAATAACACCCTACAGTGGTGGCAATCCTCTCACCTGTTTTTGACTTCATTAATTCCCCACTCCCACAAATTAATTTCAGAGACAAATTTAAAGTAGGAATTTTATGCATTGCAGTTTGCCCATAACTCAAGCAGCTGAGCAATTCCTAATTTATGTAGTTGTTGAAACAATGTTTACTCTGAAAAAAATGTATAAAAATGTGAAGGAATTGGATTTTGTTTTCCAATACCAACAATGTAACATTTTTACAGATTAGTGTAACTGATCATTTTCTTAGTCCATCCATTTGTGACCAGCTATGCAATCCTTTGTAATCAGCATAGTTTTGATTGAACTACAAGCCTAAAACTTATTTTAACTCAAACAGTTTAGACATTTACACAACAAAACAATTACAAAAACAAAGCCTTTATTTAATGTGAAAGGGAAAAATTATTCTGGTATCGGTGTAAAAAAGTTCCTTGACTAAAACTATTTTCATTAAGTATGGTATAAATTCATCAATAGTAGGTCAAAACCTGCATGTTTCCACCTCAATGCAGTTACCAAAAAATTATTTTTGCATTACTACAACATGTCTAGAGTGTATTAAAATTACAGCTATTATTTCTTAAAAGGATGCACAGTTAAACTCCTTTATTTCGTACTGAGAGGCACTTAATACTCTCAGTACTGACAAAATGGATTTATAATGCTTATTACTTTTTCACATCTCATCCATATGCTTTATGTACAAATACTTAATGATATTGATTACTTAATGAAAGCATTTATGTGAATGTTCAGAAATATCCTAGAGTTAAGGACCTCAACTATACCTCATTTCATGAGAATGAATGTGTTTATTTGTAAATCCATCTGCATCGCTTTGCATATTCAATAAATAAAGCTAAAATTATGAACGAATAAACCCACAAAATTTGCTATGTCAAATTTGTAACAAGAATGAATAGACACATTGAAACACTAATAATTTCTGCAAACGTTTTAAGCAAATAGGTATATATAAAGAGCTGATGCTGAGAGCACTTATAGAATCAAGTTCAAATAAGTGGAACTCATTTAATTCTCTGGATGGCTGAGAAGGTCAAGGTAAGATTATATAAAGGTACAAAGTTTGTTGGTTGTGTGAATATGTCACTTTAAAAAAAAAAAAAAAAAAAGAAAATCCTAACCCACAGACATACATACAAACAGTACTGCCCAGGTTTAATGATTCTTTTCTTCAGTGCATTTCAGGAAATAAGTAACCTCACCTTGCCAAACCCCTGAAAGGTCTCTGAGTAGGGAATTATGAAGATCTAAGTATAAAAATGAACAAATAGGCATCTTAGGCTTTGGTATTTTCTAATTCCAGCAAACTGATTCTAATCTGTTCTGAATATTTATTTATATACATACATCAATTTTAGAAAATAGATCAGCCTACAACAAAGTTGAGATATGAGATATCTGTAGTTTCAACTCAGATGCTAAAAGAAAAAAACGTTAGAGCAAAACTCTGGATGTTTAAAGCTTCTATTCTGCTTTAAGATTTTCGTTATTTTTATACATTATTCATTTATTTCTAGCAGCATTGAATATCTTAAGGATATTCACATCCTTATTTAAACTAAGAATGCTTAATCATACTGAACTGTGATTAATGCTTTCCAGGCTTTACTCTGCTGATTGTTATTTTCGTATTTTGGCAGCTTGCTAAATATTATCATGTACATTTAAGGAAAATAATTAACTAAACTGATTTTTCTCCTCTCTGGAAGTAATTTTGTTTATATGCTTGCTCCCCCCAAATCTTAGCCATAAATGGAAGCATCCCATTTATCAAAAAGATTGGGCACTATAAATTGTAAAATTAAAGATTTAGACATCTTAGTAGAATGGATTAGATGTTAACTGTGTCATCTAATACAAGGAAATATCTCTTAAAAATACATTTGATGGTAGATATTTTCTCCTAACACTAAAAAGCTGGGAAACAAGAAATTCTTAGAATATTGCCAAATTGAAAACCATGCATAATTCAGCACTCAAATTGAATTTTAATCTTTTTATAATGCTTGGGGAAATATTTTATGCTTATGAAAACTAAGGAGATAAAGAACATTACAAACCAAATCATTGCTTTTATGTTCAGTCAGAAATGATACAATAGGTAATAGAAATCAGTTCTTTGAATCAGTGATAGGAATAGGAAGCACCCTGAACATTACAGATTCACATCCAAGTTTACAGGATTGTTCAAGGAAATAAAAAAATATGGTATGCGGAATTCAGGAAACTTTTCATCACAGAAGGGAAGAGTGAACCCCTCTGAGACTTTAAACAGAGGAAGAGCTGAAAGAAGTCACCCATCAGTAGAAGCTGCTGCATTTTCCTACTATGCTCTTCCAGTGAACTACCTTGTGACTATATCCCTCCCTGCAAACTGGTTATGGCTGCCTCTTAGAGTGCCTCCTTTTTCACAAATCACTGGTCTCTAGTAAAATACTATTTTTCTTTCATACCCACCACAGACAAAAGGGATTCTGTCTGAGAGCTGCAAAGAGCAATACCTCCAAAACCACTGTCTTTAGAATTGGTAGAAAGACCACCACCAACAACAACAAAAAAGCAATCAAACAAAAACTATTACAGTTGCTGTCGGCACCAAGAAACAATCCAGCAGAAAGAACCAAGACTGGTATTTCATTCATGCTGTGAAAACACAGCATTTGTTTAGAAGTGTAATAAAGATGCCCTTCTTAAATCAACAGTTATTTATTCTGATTCTGTAACATTAATCAAACCACCACAGAACCATCCTAGGGTATGTATCAAGGACTATTCGAATCATGAGTACCCCCACACAATAAATTACTGCTTCGGTTGGCTCAACAGGTCTACCAGAAGCTGTTTGTAAAAAACCACGGTTGTTTCACCACCTCATCCCCTTCAAAATACTCTGAAAAATCCTGCATGGCAACACAATGCTAGTACATAAAAAGAGCTTATTACAAGTCACATTTATTACACTTGTCATGTAAACATACTCTTTCTTCTCCCCTTCCTCTCCAGTTTTCATAACTCGGAATAAATATTTTTTCTCAGTTCCTTAGGTACTTTTATATTGGAGTCGTTAACTTATACCCAAAGCCATTCCTCAACACATAGGATAAATTTTCAGCAGCAGGGAAGGATATATATCCTTTCTTCTTCAACTTTCTGGCCTAGTTATTTTGTGAGGTCTCTGATGTCCAAGATAACTACTTCTACACATTGTGTCTTTGGGAAGATCTGTGAACTGGGTCACTGTCTCACAGAGACTAGCCTGCAGATGAGAGTGCTAAGGTAAACACTTAATTCTGCTTGTACTCAGTGAACAATGAACTTCAAAACCAGGATACCTACTTGAATTAATAGTGTCCAAGATTTCCATGCCACGTAGTTGCCACTCATCCTGATGCAAATCCCAGCCCAGACTTTCTTGGATATTACTGCTGGTTTCAGCAGATGGTTACACATTAAGAAGAATTAGTCATGGTGTTAACAGAGAAGAAAATAACACAGAGTTGACCAAGAACATGTTTATTTCTCTTTTACTACTACTTTTGCTCATTCTCAGCCACGTTGGAGATACTATTCTCATATCAGTAATAAAGATTAGCTGTTTTGCTGCAGCAGTTGTTTCATTTTGCTTTATAGGTAATCAGAATTTGTTTGATATTAATTTTTCAGTTCTTCAAGTGCTAGAAATTAGGAAGATAACATCCGTCGGGAAAGTTAGCCCCATATTTGCTGAGCAGAGGAAGAAGGTTATGCATTAGAAATAAACCATTTTTACAGAGGAGACTGGGAAAAAAGCCAAGGAACTGCTGTCTGCATTTCACTAGAAGAAATGACAACTAGATCCAGGGCTTGAGACATCATTAACAGAGCAGTGGGTTCAAACAGGTCTTTAATATTTAATTTTGTATGTGTAATATTAAAGGCATTACACTTCTGATATCTGCAGATCTAACAGTCATTTATTTGCTTCAGTAAGATGGCCACAGTCATAAAATAGAAGATGCAGTGCTATTCCAGCAAAACTGGGGAGGCAGGGAAGGTGGTTGGGATTTTTGGCTCGGATTAAATCTTTAGTTGCTTTTATTTCTCAAGAGCAGTTTGGATAGTCACTTTTCCCCAAACAGCACTATTTTGTGTCACACACTTCAGATGGACCAAAAGTGAATACTGATACATTTTATTGTTATTTGGTTTTACTCATTAGCACTCTAGAACACCGAAGTTGCTTTATTTACCAATGAAGCAATTGCTTCACCTTGGAAACCAACAGACACATTATTTAAGTCGGCCACATAACCGAGCTTTTGCAGCTGTCCACTCTTTCAAACAATCAGATCCATTAACAAAAAAAGCCATACACATTTCCTAACCTTATCTCTGAAAAAAGGATTCACAGAAGCCACAGTGTGCGCCTTACCATTCTTGTCAATTATATAGTAAATATGACACCATTAAATAAATTAATTTTCTGATAATTAGAAATTCCTACAAAGGGACTTTTTGAAACAAAGCTACTTTCTTGATTAGAAGGGAGAATAAATTAGAAAAAATTATTGGGCCAGACCCATATGTGTCTTACTGGGCCAGACCCATATTGTCTTCACTTTTTTCAGTAGCACAATGACAACTCATGCCAGATGAAAATCTGACTTGTTATTGTTTCAAATGGATCTTGTCCATTTCCTTAATAAACTGCAGTTAATCTATTAAATGCACAAATAGCCTCTAGATTATGCAAAAGACAATGCCAAGAATGAATAGAGAGTTTGTTTCCTTTTATCTGAACAGGAATAAGTGTCAGTCTGTCTTCATGAAAAGCATCCTATTTTTCTTTTCTCAAAAACATTCCTGAAGCAAGCAACAGAAAGCACTAGTGTCAGTAACTGCCAATAGTTGCAACATTGATATAAGTAATACTCTTTGATGTAGGTCAGTGCAAGTCAAAGGGTCCTGGTTGTACTGGCACAAGATTCTAATGTTAGTGATGAGGTCACTATTTGATCAGAAATCCTATGACTATTACAGTATTGTATGGCAAGAAAAAGAAGACAGGAAAACAGACCAGAAATATACATATATATACATATATATATATTTGTGATATAACAGAAAGAGCAACCACCATTTAATTTTAAAAGACTACCAAATTAATTGAAAAATAAATTTCCATCACTTATGGTGAAGACCCCTATACCTAGAAACAACCAAAAATTGAAAAAGCCTTTCTGTATAACCTCTTAGACATAGACGGTCATTTATGTTGAAGTGCACAAAAAAAGAACAGCTGAGAATACTCTGCCTCTTGCATGAAGGGCTCAGCACCCAGCAAGATATTATTCTGTTGTAGCAAGAGGAGTAATGTGCAGGCTCTCAAGGTTTTCCCAGGGTGATGGTATAACACGTTTCCAGGTGTGGGAAATCAGAACTGGATAAGATAACACATAGCCCAAGATTCTGGATATTTTATAAGCTTGCTCACGTCCAAAACTTTCAAATCTAAGTGAAAAAGCTTATATGTCAAGGAAGCACAGCAAGTGAATTCAGGATGATCTTTCTAAGCTAGTGATCTTCCTCTCATCATTTAATAGCACTGAAGTCAGAATTACTGTATTGTCTAAACTGAAAAAACTTGTTCTGTAAGTACAGACCATATGCTATGGACTGTTTGTAAAGAAAACCAGTTATCAGAATATTGAAAGTAACTTCATTTCTCTGTCTTAATCACAATTTCTAAGAGAAACAAGGTTGGAAAAAAAAAAAAAATGAAGAAATTTAAGAAGCACTATTGAGCGCCAAAGAAGGCAATGCTACTTTCCCTCACCAACACACACACACTCACAAAGTTGCCATTCTGTAGAAGATGTTTTGTTGTTAGCCTCCTTTGTTTGTACATTTGTATATACACCATTATATGGAGCTCTGCAGCTTACATTTTCCTGCTTTGCTCTGCTAACCTGTGCTGCTCAACACATAGTGCAGGAAACAGTGCAGAGCAGAAATGTCTTTTCATACCTAGGAAAAGTGATTCATTCTCGTACTAATGGACTGATTATATCTGGAATAATTTGATAGACAACAGAGCATAAGAATAGTGTCCTTAAAATCTACTTCAAATGCAGACTAAGATAAACAAAATTGTAAGAAAGCTAAAATTAAATGCTTATAAAGTTGAGGCAATTGAAAAATATGCAATAAGACATGAGAGATAAACAGCTACATTTCAGGATTATCCTACCTCTTCTAAGTTTCCACAGTAAAAAAAAATTAAATACTCAGATGGTTTTAAACTCCTAAGAATTTTTTTTCTTTATGTTTAAGGAGATAAATATACACAGAGACATATCCTTGTATACATACTTATAGGAAGTTGATGTATATGCGTGTACTTTGACCAGTTCAGATAGGGTCCTGAAACTGAAGCAACCATGCTTTTGAAAATGGTAGAAGCCATCTTACAAAACAAAAAGGAACGTGTGTCCTGGTTTCGGCTGGGGTAGAGTTAATTTTCTTCCTAGTAGCTGGTATAGTGCTATGTTTTGGGTTCAGTATGAGAAGAATATTGATAACACACTGATGTTTTCAGTTGTTGCTAAGTAATGTTTAGACTAAAATCAAGGATTTTTCAGCTTCTCATGCCCAGCCAGCGAGAAAGCTGGAGGGGCACAAGAAGTTGGCACAGGACACAGCCAGGGCACCTGACCCAAAGTGGCCAAAGGGGTATTCCATGCCATGTGATGTCACGCCCAGTTTATAAACTGGGAGGAATTGGCCAGGGAGGGGGGATCGCTGCTCAGGAACTAACTGAGCATCGGTTGGCGGGTGGTGAGCAATTGCATTGTGCATCACTTGTTTTGTATATTCCAATCCTTTTATTATTATTATTGTCATTTTTAATTGTTATTATTATCATTATTAGTTTCTTCCTTTCTGTTCTATTAAACTGTTGTTATCTCAACCCACAGGTTTTACTTTTTTATTCTCTCCCCCATCCCACTGGGTGCAGGGGGAGTGAGCAGGCGGCTGCATAGTGCTTAGTTGCTGGCTGGGGTTAAACCATGACATTATGCAAGACAGAAAAAATTAAAATGAAGGTTGGAATATGAAAGAAGAAGGAGTGCACACGTAACAGTCAATAGATTTGTACAAGGAACATGAAAGGCAGCAATTATATTAGTAACAGTCATTCATTTCAATAGATTCTTAAGTGCGCATTGATGGTCACCAAATAATGAATGGTAATCAAACTGGTCACTTAAGTGACTGCCTGAAATCTGTGTCAGAGGAAAGAATTAAATTTTGATTTCCCAAGTCCTCTGGGCTCTATTTCCTTTAAAGAACAATTACACATACATAGCTGGGTCAAAGAGGAAATTACAAGAATTTGTAATTCTTAGGTAAGAACAAGATAAAATGAGTGTATGAGAGAACTGGCTGACAGGTGAGGTGTGAGGTGGAAATACAAGCTAGCAGATCACAGGCCTTCTTAGTCAATTCAAGTTTTTGTTGACAACTAATGGAAGAGAGGGAAGGCTCCTCTCTTTCACTCCTTCTCTATGTTCTTTCTGTTGTCATCAGCAAAACAGCATAATGGCTTAAGTGCAGAACACTGAAATATTAATTCCTATGCCCCAGTTTCGTGCTCTGTGCACCTTCCTGAAGTGTAATAAGTTACTTATTTTGGTTGTCTGATAAAAAATTGATCAATTCTGATCAGCGCAAACCTCTTTAAAAGGCTTTTTTTACTCAAGTGTAAACTTAAATACCACCACAACCAAGCAGCTTTGGTGCATTCAGAAAGCGGAAAAGCACAGTGCAATATCACGAACAAAACAAAGTTTTTGATAAATTATACTAAATGATAGCAGTTCATTTTATCAGCAGTCCTGGTCAACGGGGGAGGTCCCAGATGACTGGAGGCTTGCCAATGTGACGCCCATTTAGAAGAAGGGTCAGAGGGAGGATCCAGGGAACTATAGGCCTGTCAGCTTGACCTTCGTGCTGGGGAAGATTATGGTCTTGAGAGTGCTCACATGGCAGGTGCAGGACAAACAGGGGATGAGGCCCAGTCAGCATGGGTTTACGAAAGGCAGGTCCTGCTTGACCAACCTGATCTCATTCTAGGACCAGGTGACCCACCTAGTGGATGAGGGAAAGGCTGTGGATATTATCTACCTTGACTTCAGCAAGGCCTTTGACACTGTCTCTCATGGCATACTCCTTGAGAAGCTGGTGTCTCATGGCTTGGACGAGTGTACTCTTCGCTGGGTGAAAAGCTGGCTGGATGGACAAGCCCAGAGGGTAGTGGTGAATGGAGTTAAATCCAGTTGGCAGGTCACAAGTGGTGTTCCCCAGGGCTCAGTATTGGGGCCGGTTCTGTTTAATATCTTTATCAATGATCTGGATGAGGGGATCGAGTGCACCCTCAGCAAGTTTGCAGACGACACCAAGTTGGGAGGCAGGGTCGATCTGCTTGAGGGTAGGGAGGCTCTACAGAGGGATCTGGACAAGCTGGATTGATGGGCCAAGGCCAATTGTATGAGGTTCAACAAGGGCAAGTGCCGGGTCCTGCACTTGTGACACAGCAACCCCATGCAGCGCTACAGGCTTGGGGAAGAGTGGCTGGAAATCTGCCCGGCAGAGAAAGACCTGGGGGTGCTGGTCAACAGCAGGCTGAATATGAGCCAGCAGTGTGCCCAGGTGGCCAAGAAGGCCAACGGCATCCTAGCCTGTATCAGAAATAGTTTGGCCAGCAGGACCAGGAAAGTGATTGTTCCCCCTACTCGGCACTCATGAAGCCGTACCTCAAGTAATGTGTTCAGTTTTGGGCCCCTCACTACAGGAAAGATATTGAGGTGTTGGAACATGTCCAGAGAAGGGCAACCAAGTTGGTGAGGGGCCTGGAGCACAAGTCTTATGAGGAGCGGCTGAGGGAGCTGGGGCTGTTTAGCCTGGAGAAAAGGAGGCTGAGGGGAGACCTTATCACTCTCTACAACTGCCTGAAGGGGGGTTGTAGTGAGGTGGGTGCTGGTCTCTTCTGTCAGGTGGCTGGAGATAGGACAAGAGGAAATGGCCTCAAATTGCTGCAGGGGAGGTTTAGGCTGGATATTAGGAGAAATTTCTTTACTGAGAGGGTTGTCAGACATTGGAACAGGCTTCCCAGGGAAGTGGTTGATTCACCATCCCTGGAGGTATTCAAAAAGTGCGTAGACAAGGCACTTCAGGACATGGTTTAGTGGGCATGGTTGATGGTTGGACTCGATGATCTTAAAGGTCTTTTCCAACCGAAATGATTCTATGATTCTTTCAATGCAAATAAGTATTAAGTCTGAAAATTTCACAAGACAAAGACTAACTCTGAATAAATATTATGACTCAGCATTCACAAAACTACCTGAAATATGTAGCATCTATTTCCTTTTGTGTATTCAGGTTTCTGTTTCATAGAGTTTACCTACTGATTTATCAATCTCAAAAATTAATTATAAACTAAGACCAGTACAGCTTATTTCAGCACCTTAAATTATTTCCCATAAGTTTTGGGAATAATGAATCAGTTTTCACTTTTTTATTCAAAGTTGAACAGTCATTCTTAAATCTGCTTTCACTTCTCTTCTGATGTTTGGATTTTTGCATCTTTATTATAGGAACAGAGTTCAAAACCTCATATTTTCATAATAAAAGTATCCCAAAATGATTTAATAAAAATTTGTTATTTTTGTAACAAAGCATTTGCATTGTGCATCACTTGTTTTGTATATTCCAATTCTTTTATTTTTATTATTATTGTCACATTAGTAGTATTATTATTATTTTCTTCCTTTCTGTTCTATTAACCTGTCTTTATCTAAACCCATGAGTTTTACTTTTTTTTCCAATTGTCTCCCCCATCCCACTGGGTGGGGGGCAAGTGAGCGAGCAGCTGCATGGTGCCTAGTTTCTGGCTGGGGTTAAACCACGACACAAACCAATAAACTGGAGTCACATTCGATCAGGTAACTAAAAACTTGAAGTAGTTATATTTCCAGTCAATCTTTGCATTAATATCTAATCTTAACATATGAGACAATACTAAAACTGAGGGAAACTGACCTGTGATGTGAATTATTTTGTTACAAAAATAGTATAATACAAGTGTTTGTGTGTATACAAAATGCATACACAGGTTAATTTTGTCCAAAAGATGCTATTATACAACCAAAGTTTTATAAATAATGTGCATCATAAATACCTATAACATACCTACCTATATTTTATCTATTCATGCCTACACGGGTTTCCAGTAAGAAAAGAATGTTGCAAGTTCAGTATCACGGAAAGGCATGAAAAAACAAACCAATTTACAATACATTAGACTGAAACAAGACAACGGTGGGGGGACGGAGAGGGTGGAGAGAAAGCGAGAACCAGAGGGAGAGAGAGCACAACTATCTAAAGAAAAGGATTAGGGCATCAAAAAGATGACTGAAGCTGTGTAGATGGTATTAGTTGGAGAATTCACATCATTTAAACACACTAGTATGTCCTCCTAAATTAAACTTAGCTGAGCCAACTAGTTGGGCAGCTCTAGCATTTGATATCACAGCAGGAGCAGGTGATAATGAGGGCTCTGTAGTGCCAGCGAGGTGGCAGAGTGTATAATACTGCAAAAGACTAACAGGAATGATATATTCAGTTTTCTCAAAAAATTCTGAAGTCCACTACATTTCTGTTTGCCCACCCCCACCTGCCCCCCATGATGAAGGAGGCAACAAAACCCCAAAAACCTGAAATTGTTTCTACTGGGAGCAGAATTACAACAACATAGAACACTTCGCAAAAACCTCCTGGCTTGTACTCAGTAAGCAATTTCCTGCCTGAAAGATGTCTGTGACATAAGTGCAGGGTATCATTCCTGAGTCAACCTCCTACTTACTTATTTTACCAGTTTATAATAAATTCTTCTGGTTTATCAAAGCTTTAGGTTATGTTATTGCTCATGCAGTAACATTGCAGAGGAGAGGTTATCATATTTACTTGGAATGCATAATTATCCCTCACTCATTATAAAATGACTTTGTAATAAGAATCGTTATGTACAGAAAACTTATATGGATGTTTCCTTCTAACTTCTACACTCTTCACAGAAAACATTTTTGTCTCTGTCTTGCAGAAGAGTCTTTCAGGTAAATCAAAAGAATACTTTCAATGCAAATAGCTAGTGACTTGAAGCAGGAAAAATATGTTTGTGCTTAACATTTGTGTCCATCCCTGCTGAATTAAGCATTTCCAAGGCATTTCTAAACCCTTGCTTGACTTTTATAATTTCTTATTAAAACCTAATTAAATGTTCCATGCATGTTAACTATATAAAATACAGATAGAACTGCAAGAAAAAAAAACTTGTAAGAGCTACATATAACCAAGTATTGTTACTCAGAATAATCTGATCCAATGCCAAGGACAGTCTGGCAGATACAGATGTTTCTGATGGCATAAGCAGGCTTGCTGTAGCCCTACTGTCTTTCATTTCTTTCTAATGGCACAGCATTAATGTTATGTTTCACTAGCTCAGAATAGCAACAATTATACATAATACAGAAACATACAAGTGACTAACTGGATAAATAGCTTTATTCTAGATTTCTGTCCACTACAGGGCAAATAGGGATATTTGCACAGTACAATGAGCCAATTATTGGCACAAAATAAACTGCAAAGAAAAATCTCCATCTAGTTTCCTTGAAGACCAAAGAAGAACCACATGGAAGAGAGCTGAGAATTATGATCAGCAGGGAACTAGTCTTAAATAGACCAGAATAAATTCTTTTTGCAATAATGTATTTAAGATCTACAGATTTAAGCAAGGAACATAGAAGGTTGCAGGAACAGATGATGACTTGGTAGTATGGCAATAATCTATCAATTACAAGAGAATTGCCACATCAATGTCAGTTGTGAACAACGAACAATTTTACTTCTGTAGCTTAAAGTATTCTGAAAGCAATTTAATTTTACATGCATTCATTTTTTAATTTTACAAATAATTCAGATAATTTTGAGCCCAATCATCTGTCCACTCCATGCAATCTGTCTTACCAATTTCATGTAGTTAGTTAGCAGTAGCTAGTTCATGAAAACATGTAATCTTCACTCAAATAAATTCCCAATGTCTCCATACCCAAAGCATCTCTTTTCTCACTCCAGTCCACTTGCTTCTGAAAACAGTGGTGAGTATTCAGAACATTCAGTTTTAGGTAGCTCATCACAGAAGCTGTCAAGAGCCCATCTTTGCCACCCAGTCCATGGAGATGTTTCCAAAGCCCCATTGCCTGAAGACTGGTTAAGTTCTAACCCATGAACTGTCCTCTCTACATTGCCTTTCAGTCTGAGAAACAGACTGACATGAGCGGACATTTAAAATAACATAAAAACATGATCCATTTAATACATCAGGCTTCACTTGTACATGGAGCGGTTGTTTCCAAATCACCGAACAAAATTCCTATGCGCTAGTCTAGTGTCACTGACAAAGAATCCAATCAGTGAAGATACTAAGAGATTCTCCCGACATCCGGAATAAGGCTAGGTATTTCTAACTGTGCCATTCTTTTGGTTTGGGATTGTTTTTTTTCAATTAAAAATATATTAGATTTGGTACTAAATTAATACTCCTAGCCAGCATACAGTTTTATATCCTTTTGGAACTTTGACACAATTCACTTGGGAAAGTATCTTAAGTGTTATGGTGTAATTTTACTTGTACAATTTTAGATGGCATTTTTAACCAGTAACCCAGACCAGTGGGCACTTAGATGACATTTGGGTGTAGCTGCAATACGAGTATGACAACTTTCAAAAGAAAGGCTAGTACTATTTAACATGGGACTGAGAACAAAGGAGTATCTCATCTTTCTTCAGAGTAGTACATCATGATGCATATAAATCAAAGCATTTATTTTCATGCATTTTATATAATAATTGCACAGCAGTAATTAATGAGTTATTTCCTTGTCTGTGTCTCCATTAGTTCAATAGCATTATTACTGAAGTTCATTCATCACTCTCCCTAATTTTTCAGATTAAACAGATAATAAAAATGAGTAATGGCGACAACTTGGTATAAGAATATCGCTCATGATGAGTCAACAAAATCTACCCAGATCTGTGCAACATCTCTTTTTTAAAGATCCAGGTATTTGTAAACACAGTGATACAAAAAATACCTCAAAAAGCCTGGACTGGTCATATAATGAAAGAGGCTTATGTTTGGTCAAACTAAAAACAAAGGAAGTTTTCAGCAACCTTTGAAGATATTTAATTTAAAATCCCTGACCATGAATATTTGTGAAATATGTAGAACACAGTAAATAATGTGTTCAGTGAAAAATGCAATTTTAGATTAGCCAACACTGTTCACGCATTTTTTCAAACCTGGTAAGTAGTTTTGCACTAGCAGGTTCTACGTTTTTGGTTTGTTTATGGCTTAAACTTTAAATGAAAGTAAAAAAAAAAAGTTATACAAGTCAATTAGTAAGGAGAAAACTTCCGCATAACACAGTGAGTGTAATGAGATCAAATAAAATGTTTTCTTCAACCCACATACTCAAAATATGACTCACTTCCCTAAAGAAAAGAGCGGGTATGAAGCTAGTCTGAACAACTCTGAGAACTACTCTTATGACTGAAGTGAAAAGCTTCATTTTTTTTTCTTCTGCTTTTAATTGCAAAAGATAAAAAATAATAAACCAATTTATAGTCCCAGCAGTAAGATTATCAATGTTATTGGAGGCAGGTTGGGGGGTTGAAGGGGGTGGTGGTGTTTGTTTTAGGGGTGTTTGGAAGGGTTTAAGTTTGGGGCTTTTTTTTTTAACATCTGGTCTTCTGTCACTTAATCTTCTATAATATCTGAAGATCAAAGGAATATAAAAAAGCCAGAAGGGACAGTATATGCAGTAAAATGTCCATTATATCTGGTAATAAAATCGTTCTTTTAAAAAGCTGTTTAAAATTAAAAGTAAATTAATATATTGCAATTAACCTGAAACAAAGACAGATGTCCAACAGCATGACAAGTTTGAATCCCTACCAGTCTCTTTCACGTCTCCTCCAAAAATTTGTTCACAACCACCATTAACCAGAAAATTAAGTCCCACTGAGAGACGAAGTCCCCAAATGAATCAAGGGCAGACAATACAGCTTCTTCTTAAAGTGGTATTGAACTGTTTATTTAAAAACTGCATTTTAAATATTTTAGCATGTCTAGCAGTATTAACTGTGTATATCATAAGCTGTCATATTTAAAAATACTGAAACAGGTCTGATATTAGTGTCTACTTATTTTTCGTACACTGTCTAAAAGACCACTGAGAGAATGACAAATAAAAAAGTATTTACTTGATATATGCTGTCAAGGTTCACAAGGGACATATGGCCTTTTATGACTATTATCTGATTACAGTCAACACAGAACTGCTATACAAGATAATGCAATCTGGATATAAACCACTGCCAAGGTGTTCACTCAATACAATCTGGTCTTTTCGCCATAAGAGTGAACTGTAAAAGCCAGTCTGCTGTCACCTATCTTCAATGTACTTCCTTCTGAATTTCATATGAGCATAAGACACATAAAGAGAGAGCATTTATGGCTCAGCAGTCATACAAAGTTAAACAACTGGTGTTAGGAATTTTTATTTATAACTGATATTTTGTAGGCCTCCAATTTTTGTGTGTATTCTACATAGCCATAGTAGTTAAGAGTGAAAAGAATAGTTTCTATAAAAAGCTGAGGATTCTTTTTAAAAGTAATTTATTTTGAAATAAAAGTATCACTCCGATACAAAAAGCAAGGCTTACACTAAACAGTGAAGCCTGTTCTCTCTGACTCAGTTGAGAATAAATATGCAGATGAAGAACATTGCTACCTGACTTCAGCCAGGTCACTGCTATAGAGATCCTTTGCTTGCTTTCCCTTATCAAGTGGCCTTATCGTTGCCAACACAGGCATCCTCTTCAAATCCATAGAAAGCGAGCAGTCTATCTTTCTGGTATAGCATTACAAGAAGCTCATTGTGTCCTCCCACCCAGCACCTCTTTAGCAGTTTGATTTCTGAAAGAAACATCCAAACTTCATAAAATCACAAGATCATAGGACAATTCAGGCTGGAGGGGACCTCAGAAGTTCTCTGGGCAATGTCCTGCTCAAAGCAGGGGCAGCTATGAACTCAGGTTACTCGGGGCTCTATCCAGTTGGGTCTTGAAAACCTCTAAGGATGGAGATGCCTCAGTCTCTCCAAGCATCCTGGTCCAATCTTTGACTGTCCTGGTGAAAAAGTTCTGCCTTATGTGCCATCTGAACCCCTCTTGTTTCAATTCCTATCTATTGTCTCTCCTCCTCCCACCATGAAGAGCCTGGCTCCCTTTTCTCAATCCCCTCCTGATAGATGCCAGGGGGCTACTGCTTTGTTCCCCCCCCAATTTTTTGTTCTCCAGGCTGAACAAGCCCAGTTCCCTCAGCTTCTCCTCATGGGCAAGTGCTGCAGCCCCCTGACCAGTCTCACTATGATGACTTTTATGAAAAAGTAGGCCCATTTGTTTCTGTGGATTAATATTTAGGTTCTATTTTGCAAATTACGGGTAAATTGTGATTACTATGGCCATGAGATGACTTCCATTTTGTCTATGTTCCTTGAATTTCATGTTGTACTAAATTTTCAGAGTGCAGTTACAGAACTGATTTCATTCAGGAAAGGTGGAATAAACAGAACAGCCTACAAAGAAAAAAAGCCTCAAAATACAAAAATAGTAAAAGAGAAAAGCAAATCTCACCTCAAGAGTCTAGTTATCTACTGTATTTTACCTGCAAAGGCCAATTACCTGAATGAAATGGGTATATATTTTGTGTAGCAGAATACCTAAGGAGAGAAGAATTCTTTTTTTTTAAACTGACTTCAAACGTCCTAGATACAGACAGTAAAAGCAAGATGCAACACCACAAAAAAAATAGAGGCTAATCATTTAGGAAAAAAAGGCAACTTATACCTCCTTTCTGCCAAACTCCTTCTCATGGCCAGTGCATTGAAGAGTAAAGGTGACAATGTAACTGCTGAAATAAGGATCCTGAGAACTGAACATATCTGATGTACTTGTCTATGTCTGGTATTTCCACATGCTGTAGCTACATAAAAGCCATCGAGCATCTCTGGATTAGCAGATATCTGAAAATGTAGGCAATTATTTTTTTGAAGTCCCTTGAAGCCTGCTATAACAAAATTCCAGAAGAATGAAAGCCCAGCAAAACCTAGATGTTATATCAGCCCTGTTGTTCTCAATATGTCTCCTTAGAAAACCCAGCAAATTCTTACAACATTTCTCTCAACTTCTCCTTGCTGCCTCACTGTATCTTAGTAGGATCAGTACCATTCACATCCCAGTGACATTACTCTATGTATGTAACATGATTAAGAAAATACTTGGTTCTTTACATCACATGTTGTTTTTTCATAATAAACAATTGGATATTTTGTCTCTTGATATTAAATCTATAACGGCCAAAACCAAATACAGATCTATTCAATGACAAGCATATCTAGCTTTTTAGTAAAAAACAGGACACAGTCAATTTCTTCTTCACAAAACAGAACCTCAAGACTAAACACTCAAGAAATTATTTTTTAATTTTGAGAAAGAACTAACAACCTTAAACATGTCTACACAATGCATCCTGTATCAACAGTCTTCAACCTTTTTGTAAGAACACATTTCTCCCACTCTTTTCCCCACTCCACTAGTTGCCAATACTTTCTCTTAATTTCTTATCCCTAACACTGCAATATCTCAGTAATGCATCTACCTTACCAGCTGGGAGCTGGTATGACAGCCATAGAGATAGAGCTGTGTAACCATATTGATGTATATCTCTTGCAGGATTGTTAGCTTAGGTTCAATATCCACACTGATCCAATTGTTGCATCTACTATAAACATACTACATACCTATATCATAAAAGATTATGGAACAGAAAATAGTGACAGCTGAGAACAGAAAATCCTCCTTGTGCTTGGTGTTGCACAAGGAGACTGTGTTCAGTGCTGCATAGTCATTGAGATAAAAACACTTAGATTTTTTTATAAACACACAGAAAAAAGGAAGAAACCCTAGGTCAAGAGAACAAATTGGTTTGAACCATTTCACACAGCCAGAAGCAGAAGAATCGAGAAGAAAATTGATGCCCTAAACCACCTGTCCAGTGTTTGAATTCTTTATATTCTCCTTCCCCCTCTTGCTTCATAAATGTAGTATCACATGCATTTTTTAGGCTGCCCTAGCAACAAAGGAAGCAACAGCAGTTACTGGCTATTGAGAGAGTTTATTCTAGTCCAGAAAAATAACTTTTTTTCAGCTGTGAGTGGAAAGTAGCAGATTTAAAAGAAAAGGGGGTTTCTCAACTATTCTTTCCATAAGAGAATTGCTGACCAATAAGCAAAAGGAGCTCTAAAGATTAAATAATTACCTATTTAGGCTGTTCTTTTAAAATGTTTTTAATATTTAGAAACCACTTCAAGCAAACAACGTGCCTTTGCTGCCTTACACTAATTCAAGTAGTTCCATTCTGAGGAATACATTTTAACATGACATTTTCCCAACTAATTTAGCCCATTGATTTTATTTTTAAAGCAAACTGGAATCCTGTAAGGCCAATTTTGTTGCAGTAAACTAAGTGGTGAAAACTCCAAGTCCACTTGTTATGTTACTAACACTTCATGGTATTAGAGATTATTTTTCTAAGTCTGCATAAATAATGCTTCATGCTTTTACAAATTTTTTTTTTAAAGTCACCATCCTTCACCTAAGAACATGACAACATGGGAACACACGCAAAGAAGGAAATATTTATGTGAAGGAGATAAATGTAATTGAATTAATGGACAGACCATGGAAGGAATGAAAGTGTGAAGAGAGACATTAGAGTGGAAGTTGTACTATTTGACTCAGAATAGTTGTTTATTCCTTCACTTGGGTCCTCACACTACTTTTTTCAGCCCTTCCTCTGAGAGTCCTTTATGTTATTGTAGTACTGGAAGTAAAGATGGCCACAGATTTTGAATTCCCAGGTTGACATACCTCTGAAAGCAAAAATGGACAGGTCAAGTTTACTACTTCTTGAATACCAAATAATGAAGAGAAACAAACTGTGCAAGAAGAAAAAATGTAACAGGGGTATCACTCTTGTTTGTTTCAACCTCATCACTGTCCAGCTTCATCCCTTTGAGTTATGCTTGCTGTCATCGTTTTTCAAATAATTCAATTTATATCAATAAATGTTTAAAAATGCTTATTTGTACCTGAAATTGTAAGAATTTAAGTGGTTGTGATATTCACTGCAAGCATAATGACAAAGAGGTCTAACTACACCAGGGTTTTGTTACATGCTTCACCTGCTTACACTTATTTGGCAAGCACTAATTTTAAGAAGATATGAGCCTGTTCAAACCTAAGGCAGCCCTTAACGTGTCACTCGCACCATAGTAAGAGAATTATTCCTCATCATTTTATCCCAAAACAGATAATATGGAGGCAATGATTTATTCACCTGAGTTACGTATGTGCTGCTAATCAGCATGAGACTGCTACTGCCAATTAGTAATTCTACCCTTAAATAAAATTTTAAGTTTGCTTAAATCTCCTATGAATCTCCTATGTGAATTTGGGAATGTACTCAGATCACAAAAGTCCCATTTTAAAATGCTTGAAGTCACTTAACATCATAGAACGAATATAATAATACAAAATACTAGGTACTTCCTACGATGCTGTACTTCCTGTAACATTCAGAATTTAAACTCATAGCTGAGGAAACATCACCGATTTTAGAGAACTACTGAAGTGTGTAGAATCCATGCTTAACTACACAGCAAAAATTACATCTCAAAAGCAAGTTACAGTCTTAATTTACTCCAAAACATTCCATTGCAGAAAAAAATTGTTAGAATAGTACCTCAACAAAATAAATTACTTTCTGCAGCTTTTAAAATATTTTGTTGAAAATAAAAAAGTAATGGACAAAGTTCACTGAAATAAATTACTTCATATTTCAACTGCAGATTCAGGTACATTGTTCACAGCATAAAATATACATGAATATAGCTGGCTAATGACATTGCTTGGTGTCATTCTATGCGGCTATGTCCTTACATGATGGACAGTCAGCACATGGGACAAATTACTACAGTATCACTGAGTTAGTTCTACTGATTCAAGATTTACCATCTCTTCGACATGTCTCTAAAAAGGTGTTTATTAGCAATGCTTTACATAGCCTGTATTATCTTCACCAGTTTATTGAGATACAGCGCAAAGATTTTTATCAATTAAGAACTATTAATGACTCAAAAACATCTATTGATGCTTTCATTTCACTTTCAAATAGTCACAAGTATTTTTTTTATAGACAAGTAATATTTAGAACAAGCTTGGAAATTCCATAACTGAAGCATTAGCAAAAGCATTTAGAAAAATTTTCATTGTTCATGGATGTATACTTAGCTTTGCAAGTAAAAGCAAAATTCATTGTTCACTTTCAATGATCACTGAAGAAAAACACCTGCATTAAAATTCATTACCAATTCTTACAAAAAGTAAAATATTTTTGAGGTCAAAACCATAACATTCTTATGACTAACAGCGTAATTTCAAAGAATAAAATGGGGAAGCACAGACTGTTATTTTTTTGAACTTCCTGTAAAATTTGCCTGATATAATAAGAACTGGTTAAGAAAAAAAGTTTATTGTTCCTACATTATTACACTTTGTTTCATTGGATTTTTTTATTTGATTCTGGATTCAGTTCAAATGAAACACTTGTTTTCCAGAATTGTCAAATACTCTATATTGCATTTCTATCTTTCACAACAATTTGGATCTTACAGGTGAAGCTGAAGGCTTTTAGCAGACTAGCAGGAAGGTCCAAGAAAACCGCGTCTCTCAGTTTCCCCTGTCACGGACTGCTGGATAACAGTAATTCCTACAATACTATTCATTTGAATTTGGCACAGATCTTTGCTACCTTGAATAGAAAAATTCTATACACTGGTGTTTTCTTTTCTTTTTTTTTTTTTTTTGTAGAAAGCTTCATTTTACTGGATTATCTAGCTATCACCAGCCCTGCTTCTGATGACAACAACATTAACAAGTTGTTAAAGTTTGTATTTTTTTATTAAATGTCATGGTACTCATACAGCAAGGCTTCATTAGTTTCAAAGAAGGTGTGTGACACAAAATCTACATCCATAGTCAGAGCATGATAGCAGCTACCAATTTTGGGACCTATAGGCTTTGCAATTTCAATACTTCCCATTTAGGTTTCTCTCTAGTGTTCTGAAGAGCCCAGAAGTTTAACAACTGACACTATTTCCCTGGCAACGCCAGTTATAACTTTTTTTAATTAAACAGTTTTTTAACTAAGTAGTCATGTAGTATGATACTTCAGCACAATAAAAAGCCAGATTCTGTCCCTGTTCTCATGTGTATGTTTGCATATCCACTGTAATATCCTGCCCAACTTTTCCAAAGATAATGTCTTATTTATAAAGAAAACTATTCAAGAGTTGCAATTTATTTTCACATCAATATTTTCCATAAGTAGTCTAAAAGCCCAAGTGAACATCATCAAACCATAATTAGTTCATTACTTTATTTGCTTCTTTCTGGCTTCAAGTAATTTAGCATATTTAGGGGTAATAAAGTTTATCTCAACGTTCTCATTCATTACTGTTTTCATCTGCCAGAAGCAACTTACATTCACTGTCCATGCATTAAAGTCTAATTTTCTTCCTAGCCACTTACTCCTGCAATGACAGACCACTCGGCATTTACTAAAAGTTCTATTAGAACAGTCTGAATTCTTGACCCTTTAGTCTTCTTTTGAGACACTAATGTTGCCTACTTTTATTTCACTACTGTCAAAATGACTAAGAAAGGCAATCAAACTTAATTGACAAAAACTTCAAGAAAAAACAAACAAACAAAATGCCACAAAACCCTCAAACCCCTCATCTCTGAACTTCAGGGACTAACCAACAGAGGTCACTGTTAGAGTGATATTTTTGGTGCATTCTTAATCTGAAGCCTAAGCATTTATCACTCGAATTTTACTGGAGGATGAGCAGCATCCCTACGTCAAACCCTGCATCTCTGGAATCGATTGTGCTATTGCCAATCTTTTCTTCTACCTTAGGTTATGCTCACCATGAAGAGATTCTTTTTTTGCTTTTAAAGGCTACAGTCTTAACTAATTAAGCTACACTAATAAATGTAATCTTAAAAAATAGAAGTTTAAAAAATCAGCAGATGATTTATTATAATTAACTGCAATGCTCCATGGCTTCACTTGCAGTTCAGATTTTTTGATCATGCACCATTTCCACAGTGAAATATTTCACACCAATGAATTCTAGGCATGATGTTTTAAGTCTGGCTGACAGTGAGTTAAAACCTATAATATTCGGAGTCATAATTTGAAAAATTATTTCCATATTTTTAATGTTGTACCAAAAAGATTGTTTCTGTTATTAATGCCACTGCTTATCAATAAAAACAAACAAACAAGAAGGCTAGACAGCTTCACAGTTTGAAGCAGAGAAATGGGATTTCGTGTTCAGCCCCTGGGTGTAAGGGGACTGACAACTACTGGATTTGCTGTGATGCAGCTGAGAAGTCACACTCCTCTGAACTGCTAAAATAACAAGGATGATTTGGGAGAGTTTGTGGATGCAGCTTCTGGTTTAATGAACATTCAGACATCCTTCTTGGCTGGTTTTATTGTCTCCTTATCCTTTACAGTGGTTTTAGCACAGTCAAAATGTAGTCAGAGACTGGGACTCCATCTGCAAAGGAAGTCTGATTTGCAACTGCTTCTGAGATTACAAGTACCTGTCTGTGTGGAGCCAGGAAGACACACATCTGACCTTTTTTTAAAAAGGCTATCTGTAAATCTATCAAGAGCATAAAAGCAATTTAAGACTTAATGGGCCCAACTCACTGTGGTAAAATTATCCAGCTTAACCTTGGTGCAACACATTGCACTCAAATGCAAGTGTATCAGCCTAATAACAGTGACACAGTGAAGAGTTAGGCTCTTCACTTGCCAGGTGAAAAGGGCATTCATCATCTCATTGTTCTGAAAGTTACCTCCTATTTCTCTGCTTCACTTCTGTATCAGTAACACAATGGATAGCCAAAGCTCCACACACACCCCCACCCCCCACCCCCGCTGTTTCAGACACTCACAGTAGTTTTCAGGAGTAACATAAAAGGCTATTGCTGCAAAAAAGAATGGGAAGAATCTGCTCTGCCTAGCAATGGTGGATAGGACAGAAACTAATGGGCTGAAATTGTGGTACAGAAAGTTCAGGTTAAGTATCATGAAAAACAGTGAGTATGGTGAAGCATGGAATAGATTGCCCAGGGAAGCTGTTGCATCTCTGTCACTATAGATCATAGAATCATAGAATCATTTTGGTTGGAAAAGACCTTTAAGATCATCGACTCCAACCATTAACCATGCCCACTAAACCATGCCCTGGAGTACCCTGTCCACTCGCTTTTTGAATATCTCCAGGGATGGTGAATCAACCACTTCCCTGGGAAGCCCATTCCAATGTTTGACAACCCTCTCAGTAAAAAAATTTTTCCTAATATCCAGCCTAAACCTCCCCTGCAGCAATTTGAGGCCATTTCCTCTTGTCCTATCTCCAGCCACCTGACAGAAGAGACCAACACCCACCTCACTACAACCCCCCTTTCAGGGAGTTGTAGAGAGCGATAAGGTCTCCCCTCAGCCTCCTCTTTTCTAGACTGAACAGCCCCAGATCCTTCAGCCGCTCCTCATAAGACTTGTGCTCCAGGCCCCTCACCAACTTGGTTGCCCTTCTCTGGACACGCTCCAGCAACTCAATGTCTTTCCTGTAGTGAGGGGCCCAAAACTGAACACAGGACTCGAGGTGCGGCCTCACCAGTGCCGAGTACAGGAGAACAACCACCTCCCTGCTCCTGCTGGCCACACTGTTCCTGATACAGGCCAGGATGCGATTGGCCTTCTTGGCCACCTGGGCACACTGCTGGCTTATATTCAGCTGGCTGCCAACCAGCACGCCCAGGTCTTTCTCTGCCGGGCAGCTTTCCAGCCACTCTTCCCCAAGCCTGTAGCGCTGCATGGGGTTGCCATGACTGAAGTGCAGGACCCGGCACTTGGCCGTGTTGAACTTCATACGATTGGCCTCAGCCCATCGATCCAGCCTGTCCAGATCTCTCCGTAAAGCCTCCCTACCCTCAAGCTGATCGACCCTGCCTCCCAACTTGGTGTCGCTTGCAAACTTGCTGAGCGTGCACTCAATCCCCTCATCCAAATCATCAATAAAGTTATTAAACAGAACCAGCCCCAATACTGAGCCCTGGGGAACACCACTCGTGACCCGCCGCCAACTGGATTTCACCCCATTCACCACAACCCTCTGGGCTCGGCCATCCAGCCAGTTTTTCACCCAGTGAATAGTGCACTTATCCAGGCCACGAGACACCAGCTTCTCAAGGAGTATGCCAGATCTTTAACATTAGGACAGAAAACTATTTCTCAGGAATGACACAGGTATAATGTGTCCTGCCTTGGGCAGTAGAATGGACTGGAGACATCCTGAAGTTCATTTCAGATCTGTTTTTGCACAAAATTGCTGATGAAACAAAGTTGCTGTTATTAAATGCAGACAGATGTCCTTTCCAAATAGCCTTCCAAAATCCTACAGCATTTTGTGAGGGCTTCTTGCTACCACAGAAACAGAACATTGTCAAATTGATTCAGTTGATCTCACCTTGTTTCTAGCCAAACCACTCCTAAGCCTGAAAGTCAAATCCTTGAAGGGATCTCCAGCCTCATAACCAGCGTGTGATAGCTGACTGTTGTATGGCTGACCCTGCAGGTTGGTGCAAGCCTAATTAACATTACATTCCTTCTTTCGGGTGGATTTTATTATATTTTTTTCAAGAGAGATTCCTCCAATGGATTTCCCTAAATTAGGTAATAAGTAAGCCCATACTGCACCTACACAATACTGTTTGAACAGAGGGACAGAAGGCATAACTATTTCTACAGTACTTGCAGTTTCTTTGTGGTTTTTATTTCATTTGGGTTTTTTTTCTGTGATGCCCTGCAAAAGGCGCCAGGCTGCTGTGGTAAGTCGTTATCTTAAAGATCAGTTGTATCTCAACACCAATGTGTGAAAATCCCTTTCAGGTCAGGACTTGAAAAACTGAAGTTTGGAAAACTACTCATATTACTTCTCACGCTTAACCATTTGCAATGGTATTTTCAAGCTTTCCTTCAAAACTAGGGGTCTGAAAAATGTACTTGCATGAAAAAGAGAAAGTGAATATGTTCATACCATGATAATTTTGAAAACCATGATTTTTACTTATACTCCAATTACTGCACAATTCACAATAAATTCATAAGATAAAGAGACACCGAAGACCATTCATTGCAATCTTGTGAATGTCTTCATGCTCCAGTTATGAAATAGGCTGATTGCATTTGACAGCAAGCATTTTCACATGAGCATTTAGTCCTGTTAGTCTCTGTTAGTCCTCCCTGGAAACACAGCCGTGTTGAGAGGGTGACTGCACAGAAGATTCCTTTTTCTCCTGTCATCACCCTTGATATTAAACATCAGACAGAGGTGAGAAGAAAAGTGCAGATTATAGTTATTTTCTCTTGTGACCACTCCATGAATAGGGGTTTGACGTGCACCGTAATGTGTGTACTACTAGAAGGGGTTGACAAGACAGTTAATAAAAGACCTACCTTAGTAGCCATGGAGAGGAAAAAAGGCACAGGTATTAGGAACAATGTTAAAGTTTCCAGAAATGAAAACAGAAATACTGTTTATTGTTTAGAGTAGGTCTACGCCACAACTAACATTTAAAATAAAAAAAATGAGAACATGAGAATGGGTATAGAAAACAAACCAAAGCACTCAGGGCAGATAAGAATCCTCAATGAATACAAAATACAAATGTGTCTTAATAGCTTAGTTCTGCTTTTGTGCTTAGTAACAAAGTAGTTATTAGGTGAAAGATTATTTGCTCAGGTGAAAAATATAAAACACATAAACTACCTGTGCACCAGGGCAATCAACATGAGCAAGCTGATCTGTATGTTGCTCAAAGCATCCCTGGTAATACACAGCTCAGAGCTGGAAAACCTGCACCACTTCCAGGCTCCTCTTGCTGAACTCAGAGCTTTTACAGTGAACGGTACAAAGAGCCCTTCCTGGTTCCTTTAAGCCAGGGCTGTACAGCAGACTTGTGCTTTCCTGCATGGAAAGAACAGTGCAATCTCCTTATCTGCTGGTATCTGCTACTAGTAGTGCACGTCTTGTCATCATTATAATCCTAGAGACCACAGTGCTAGCTGCCTATCTACAGATATCCCAGATCTCAACACTAACTTTGTTTTATAAAGCATAACACGATCTGGAGACAAAAACTCAGTGAGGTCTATAGTGTCCAAGGCAGGCATGGCCCCAGCACACCTTTTTTGATGTGACATACTTTCCGGCTTGACACAATTGCACCTCCTTTCTGAAGCTCTCCTTGCCTTGGCAATAAACATAAGGACTACCCACCCTTACTTCCACGAGTTAAGCATGGTTCCAAAAGGACTATGCCCTCAGTAGTAAAATATAGAAATAAATATGGAATAAATAGGAATAAATTAGTAAATAAATGTATGAAATAAATATGCATTTCAGCTACCGTGACCTGTCACCCCTTTCAGTGATAAACCCTGTAAATTTTCCTCAGCCTCTCACTGATTACAGGCACTCCCTAGGCACATCAACCTGGTGGTTGACTTGAGAGTTTTCTTTCTGTTGTTAGTTCAATTTTGTTTCTACAGAACTTATGCCCATATGAAAACTGAAAGGATATATAGCAGCTTGGCTAGGGCTTTTTTGTTTGGTTTGGGGTTTGGTTTTTGTTTGGTTTGTTGGAGGGGTTCTTTTGTTGTTTGGTTTTGTGGGGTTTTTTTTAAAGTCAAATACACACTGATATTATTGAAAAAAATGTCTACTTCTATAAGCTAACACAAATACTAATTGAACAGCCAACAACCTGCTGGTATACCTTTGCAGCGGCTGTAGTTCCAGAGGAAGAAACCATGCACATTTAGTTTTAGTATAGCTTGTTCAAGGAGATCTAAGTAGATATATAAGCACAGGTCAGAAACTGCCCTGATATATTCTTGAATCTGGGCCCATTAAAAAAAAAAAAAAAAATCATGTAAAATCTATCAAAAGACTAAATTTAAAATTTTTTTCTACAATGGTTGGACAAAATACAGAAATTATTAATAGGGTCATGGGAAAGAAACTGTTGGAGCTCTGATTCTCTGGTACAATTGAAGACTGATTTATTATACTGTAGAGTAAGTTTTCCACACTTAAACAAAATATGGCCATAGAAGAAATTCCACATTACAATACTATTAAATGTACAGCTACTAAATATTGTTAATGTTGTAGCTGTATATATTTTCAGTTTTCTCCTACTAAATACATTTCACAAATTGAATTTTCTATAAAGAGCTATAATAAAATTAATGATATTATAAAACCAAATAAAATTACATGATATTAAAGCAGAAATTTAAAACAGAAATAAGAAGTTACTCCAACAATTTAAAAAGGTAAGAGTCTTTAAAAAAAGCACACAGAATTTTTTCTCAAACAGGTAAGGAATCCAGGCCCTTCAAGGGAATTAAGGGTTCAATCAGTATTATAATACAACATATGGATTGCAGATCATGAGGCAAAATGTACAATATTACCTGGAAATGAACTACTAATATCGGGGAATACACACCAAATATTTTCTCTCCTAGACCCCATAATACTTCTTAAAATATAAATAATTCAAATAAATGAATAAACTAAATTAAAACTACTGTCTAATGTAACCTTTATCACAAAAGCCAGTTTGTCTGTGCAAGTTCAGTATTTCATTCTACAAGAAAAGTAAATCCTTAGTTGATGAAAAACATGTTGATTGCCCCAATATAAAAACCATAGGAAATAATCAGGTTAGCAAAAATCCCCAGTCAGCAAGGAGTTTGTAAAAGTATCAGTGGAAACAGCACATGTGATTA
The DNA here is from genome assembly GCF_026419915.1 of Harpia harpyja. Taxonomy (NCBI): domain Eukaryota; kingdom Metazoa; phylum Chordata; class Aves; order Accipitriformes; family Accipitridae; genus Harpia; species Harpia harpyja. The sequence continues at coordinate 22,170,721 of NC_068951.1, read as the reverse complement.
ACATCCCTGTAAAGATCCCAAGGGAATGCTTGTAAAAGAAGCAAACATGAGATGAAACATTCATAGTAATAGAAAAATCCCCCCAAAATGAAAAGGGCATCTTTTCACTAGAAAGTGATCTTCATTCCTAAATAACTGTACCTGAAGATTTCACAGATAGATTTAGTTTAGCAAGGATTTAATCTGTTTACATTACTGTTTTCCACAAACATTTGGAAGAATGAATTGCACATGTATGTGAAAGTTACTATTACAAGAAAAAAGTGTACTCAAATACATTATGGATAACTGTTTATCATTCATAGTCTCATTCCACACTTTTTGTTTGTTTTAACGTATAGTTGCTTCTTGATGAATGCATTAAGAGAAATAATTTGGAAACAAATACTTTTTCCTTTGCTTCAAAAACTAGTACCTGAGTTAAGGACACCTTATCCTGAGCATCTTTGTATGAAGTACACCTGCTCTGATTATAATTAGTACTTCCCAGTTAGAGGCTGTCTACTTATCTCTGAATGGACATTGATTATGCCTCCATTAGCAAGTAACTTGGTGCCATAGGAACTGATCAGCAGACAAAGGTGTTTCATGCTGAGGTTGCCGTATCCATACGTATATACTATTTGAGGCTTTTATCTCTAACTAAATTTAGCTGAGTCCCCTCCACTGAACATCCCCAGTGCATATACAGTTGAGGAAGACAAGTGTTCTGTGCAACCAAGAACCATGGGGCACCATGAGTGACAAACCATTCTTGATATTAAAATGGGGTTCAATACATAAAAAACATTTTGTGGATCCCTGTTTTGCAGGGTATGAGTTTATGCCAGTATATGCTTTGGGGGAAAATGGCTAATAACAATTCTTACATGATGTTGTAAAATGCTGTTTGGGCCAAGTACTTTGACTTATTGCTTATTGAACATGACTGTATACCAGAAGAGCAAGGATACTCACCTTCACTAGCTCCTTTCCTTATAAAAGATGAACATTCTTAAGCCATATAATCTTTTTAACAATTGCATCTTTTTAGGGTTTCAGAACTGCTATCAAGCCTTAATATTCTCCCTTTTCTTCAAAAATATTTTTAATGAAACAGGGAATTTAAGAGAAAACTTGCCTGACATGCAAAAGTACTATTTTCTGCTTAAGGAACTCATAATATGACAGAATAAGTGTCAGGAAAAATAGACTTAATATAAGTAAAAACTTCTATATGACATGCATCTATCATACAGCAATCTGAGCCAAAAATCTTCAAAACCTCCATTAAATTTTCTGTCCAAGTCTTGACAGTTATAAAGTACTAACACGGTAACATAAGGTTTAAGCAACTTTAAATATTTGTCACATAGTTTGTTCATAACTAGGGAGTGGAATCAGAAGAGAGAAAGCAGGGGCTGTTATTACTAAACAAAATTAACTATGTATTATTACTTTAGACAATTGTAATGATTCACTTCCATAAAAGCAAATTCAAATTTAATTATTTAATTATTGTGTTTTCATTAAAAAATATGTTGCTACTGGAAGCCTGCTGTATTATGCTGTTTATAATCACTTCTGCTTCACAACAAATGAGCAGACACATTTGGTCATTGTAAAAGACACTTCATTTCAAGGTCTATGGGCCAATGGTCAAGTCCTGAGTACTGAGATACAGCCTCTAAACTTGTCCTTCAGAATACATTATCTTTGCACCACAAATTCATTCCTTACAAATGCTAGCAACTTCATAATGCAATCCAAAAGCTAAAATGCTGCTGTTAATGTATGTTCCTACCTGCAAAGGGAACAGGTGCATCTTTATCCAAAGCAACAAGGGGAGGATCCAAAATTACAGTGTCATTGTTTTCAGTTATGATTCCGTGGTACGATGTTTCAATCCAGGGCTTGTGTTTGTTCACTAGAAAAGAAATAGTATGCCTAATTAATTTGATTTGTGTTTTACATCCATTTAGCTCATTTTATCTTTAAAGAGAAATTATTTAATGCACATCCAATATTAATGTTATTACTGAAAAGCCACTAACAAGATCCCAAAGTACTTTATAAACATTGAAATATTAAACCAAAATGATATGTATATTGTACTGCAATTCATTGATGAGAAAACCAACACTTACAGACAACCCTCCAATTAAGACACCAAAGTAAAAAGCCAATTTTCAAAATCTTTTCAATGTGTTCCCGACTGTCAGATATAATTAAGGTCAGACACTTTTAGAGGAATTTCTTTCAGTTGCAAAACTCTGATGCAAGAGAAAGGACGTCCAAAGAAACACAACTCTTGTCAAGACACAAAGGCAAGCAGAAGGGCAGGTGAGAACAATGGACTCTTGGTCAACTTCTCATTCTATATTTTTGGAAAAATATCTAAAATTACTTTTATGTTCTGTACATTGTAGACAAAAAATAAACTTCTACATTTTAATCACTTTGATAAAAGCCACCACCTCTTTTCCATTTAACCAGCTTTAGTGATGCTTAAATGGGATCTGAAGTTTTTCTGAAAAATCTGTCCTTCAAATACAGCTGTTGAACATTAGGATATCTGATCTTGAAGTACATAGGAAGATCACACAAAAATGCACTTAAAGTAGGGAATACACCACGTATCATCAGATTGTCTTATTCCTGAACCCTTTCAATATCCATCCCTCTCACCAACCATGTCCTATTTATTGAACAGTACAAAGATGCATTTTCCCCTTCCTTTTTATTTCATAACAGTCTTAGCTTTGCTACGCTTATAAATAGCATTTTGTTCCCACAGCTACAATCGGAATGTTATGTTTCTGGAACTCCTATATAAGTCATACAATGGTGCTAGCCTAAACAAATTGCAATTTGAAGAATGTGCTACCCCAGGCATGAAGGAACACTGCACTAAGGAATATCTACCATGTTTTCACCGAGTCCAGATGCAAGGTAATTTTTGTGCTTATTATTTAGTTGTGTGTATCAGATGCTACGGAAAATATCTGGTGAGGTAACAGAAATCACCTCAAAGATGGAGGGTTGACACTTAAAGCAAAACCAAATTGAACCAGGTGGCATTATTTAAAATAACCTCAATACAAAAACAACCAACCAAACAAACAAACTCCTCACACACACACACAACCCTAAACTGTTTCCTGCCTTGTCTTCTGTAAAACCTCCATACAAGGATGAGTTTCAAGTTTTCCCACATAGTTTCTTCTGTGTGAAGAAAGTAGCAAAAAACACCAAAAAAATAGAGAGGGCTTTGGCCACAGCAGAAGAGCTGGGCAATTAACAAATTATTTTGTTCACTGGCTATTTGGAAAAAGTACATAAATATATTTATGGCAAACTGAAATTCATTCTTGTTCCTTCTTGTTTCTTTCTTTAATCATTAGGAAATTGTGGACTCGGGAAGAGTGATCTAAGGTCCTTTTAAAGGGGAATTATTTTATATTCTAACCACTAATATGAGAACTTTGAGTTCATCTATATGTTGCAATATAATTCTTTCAGAAGAAAGCATACTTATCTTGACAGTGGTTTTGCCCATTTTTGCAATAGCTAAGCAATGGGAAGATTAAACTGGGGATGTGTCAGGGAAAGGTGAAATGGAAAATAGGGAACTCAAATCTCTTCATCTTGTAATGACTGTACAGCCAGAGGAGAGATTGGCAAGTTTATGTAATAGGATGAAGGCCAAAAGTCTTGTCAGTGTTGAAATATGAGAAGTGATGGATGCAATTTCAGAGCTTTGTATGGCATCTGGGATTCCAGTTTGCAGGGCAGTTGAAGTATTCTGTATCTGTTATTTGAATATGTGAATTGCCTGAACATCCAGACACATAAATATGCTCCACTGGTGCTCCGATATGACTCAAAGGCTTTGACTATACAGAACACACGCTGTACAGAACAAAAGGTGATCTCTTGATTGAAGGCAGATACAATTTAACAATAATGAACTAGTAAATAGGAATTTGCATGAAAAAGGAACTCCTTATGCAACTAAGTGTTAAAGTACCAAATCCAGCTTTTCCTTCCTCCTGGCTCTGTTTATTGTCTGAGCTCTCACAAAAAGAAAAAAAAACAAACAAAAACCAACCCCCCCCCCACATACACACACACACACACAAAAAAAACCAACCCAACAAACAAAAAACCCCTTTCCTCCTATAGATTCTACAGAATAGTTTTGATGACACTTTTGCTTAAGAAACAGTCTCAGTATACAGCAACTGCAATTCTACTAGCCTTATTTTTTTTCAGTTAGTGTCCTATGAGCAATAACAACAGTCAAATGAGTGACAGCAACATAATTCCTTAAATTATGTTGGGGTGGGAAGAGAAGAAAGTATGTTAAGAGCAAGTTCTATAATTTAGCCCTAGACCTTAGAGACTGGTATTAGGAAGAAGAAAGGAACAATAAACCAAAAGCAAAATACAATAAAAGGTCAAATTATTTGCAAGCTCTTATGAGGTTCATCTCCAAAGGAAAAATTATGACTATACAAGCTTTGTGTAACCTGTGGTGTGGAAATTTTAAAAATAATGGAAAAAAACATCCACACTCTCTTTGAGAGTGCAAAACAATTCTTTTGCATCAAAAGGTCTATACATTTGAAATATTTTCACATCATGAAAATTATTCATCCTTTCACACTGTTTTGGATACTTGTTTTAAAATAAGGAATCTATAATACTGAGATTAGTAGCTGGTGTTCTGGTTGGGGGGGGTGTTTATATTTTCTCTGCTAAAGGTTGCTAAAATGTTAACAGAGAAACTCTTACTAAATGCATACACCACATATAAGCTTTCATAAGATACTACATTCTAAAAAAAGCACATTCAAATATAACATGATTAATGAAGACTTTACATTTCTTCCTCCAAGACAAAAGGGCAGCTACAAAATGTTAGACTGGTTCAAATCAGTATTTATCCACAGGTCAACACACCCCTCATAAATATCTGGCATTTTCCTAACCCTATGCAGTATCTTTAAAACAAATAGAATTTTAAAAATCAATTCAAAAGTGTTTTGTCTTGTCTCATTCTAGCTATTGATTCAAATTTCAAGATATTTGAGAAGTACATCTTTTTAAATACAAATTACGTATTCTTGTAGTTGTGCCCTTTTTAAAAGCATGATTTTTTTTCCTCCCTTATCTACTCTCTCTACTTTTATAGTACTAATGTATTGCAATAAAAACATCACCTGCAACTCAGCCAATAATTCCTCTGCCTTAAGCAGGACCTGCACCTGAAAATATGAATTCCTGTAATGTAAGCAATATTTCATTTTAGTCTCCATTTTTCTAGCCCTGACCTTCAAATTATTTTTATTACTGTAGAAAAATAAATTTACTATGTTTGGCATAGACTAACGGGCACTCAGATCCAGGCTGTATTCATGTTTAGGGGAATAATTTGTGGTTTAGACAACACATACAGAATATTGGCAGAAAATTACAGAAATCCCATGAGCTGAGTAGATTTTTTAAGAGCTTTACTTTTTTGACAGATATCCAAATCCACATCTGAAAAAAAAAAACTTTTTCTTTTACTATAATTGGTTAGAACCTAAAGATCTTAATGTAAATATATACAGTTACGCTTTTCCTTTCAATCCACATTTAGTTTAAAATGCCCCCCAAACTGCATTGAAGTTGCATTCTTTTCTCAGTTACATCAAAACCAGTCAAATTTTAGGTCAGGTTTCCAAAGACATAGTAATGCCATGCTGCATTTATTTAAACACCAGAACAAAAAAGTTCTACCATGCTTCTACTTTAGGCTATATGAAACTTTATTTTTAAATAGAAAAAAACCCAAAATTCACATTATTTAAGAAATTATGTAATTCCTATTATATAAGGTGTTTATTAGACTCTCCTGAACATTAACATGTACATTTTTTGAATTTTTATAAACTTTAAAATAAGGTGGGAACTTTTTATTTTATCTTTAAAATAGAAGAGGCATGAATGGTGAAAAAATATTTTAATGTTTCTCAGCAGTGCTTACAATTAACAACATTCTATAAAAGAAAGTGAAAGGCAAACTACATTTTTTGGTTTGTGTTTGCTAAAAATGATGGAAGAAATATATAGAGAGATTTGTATGTGAAGTTTCAGGAACTGTGACAGTAGAGTACTATACAGCAAGCTAAACTCTCAAAAAAGGTGAACAAGCTGGATACTCAGCAGATAAGAGCTATACAGAAAATTCTTTTCCCTCTTAAGGTATATTAAGTTGTAGCACGCTTATATTAACTCTAAAACTGCAAAAAAAAAAAAAAAAAGAAAAAAGTATGATTTGGGGTTTTTTACAAAAGATCTTCTCTGAAAGCATTTATTGTTTACCCTTTCCTTACGTTTGTCTAGCTGGGTAGAAGCTGAATTCACTACAATGCTTTCATGAATTCAAACGCGTATTTAGTTAAGATGTACAGATAAAATGTACCTATGCTGTGCGTTGGTTTTTTTAAAACTTGCCTCCTTCCTATAATTTATTTGTCATTCATATAAAATCATAATGTAAATAATTTGTAGCATCTAGGATAAGGCAATTAATCTTTTTCCCTTGTTACAGTTAGAGGTCAATTCATTAAAATTTGTACACACCATTTACACTGCATTTTCATAGTCTTTCCCACCGAAGCTTGTGATTACAAGCCTTTGGATGTAATTAAACCATCTTGCTAGAAAACTGTCGCTCTGTGTTCCATCTGCAAATGCATTTGGCGCGTAGAACAATGAAGTAGAAAAAGGCAAAAAAACCCCCAAATTCATTCTGAGGAGTCTGCAGGAAATCTCATGCCTCCAGGAATGTTGTCTTGAAAGTCAATTCAAGGACAAGCCCCAAAATTTAGCAAAATGCATACAGAGAAAGTCTAGAAGAAGTTTAGAATCCCAAACATATGCTGAACTCCTACATTCTACTTTGGTGCCTTTTCCCCACCCTCTGCACAGTACCCTGGGTTTTACCCCTTCCAGATGGCATGCTCAAAAACCCACCCTGCTACTTGCCACCTGATACACAACAAGAAAAACAACCAACCCCTCACGCCAAACTCCCCTACAAACTATGATTGCATCTGAGCGTTTTACACCTGCACCAAATGGCCCATGGGAAGCTCTGCAGCAGAAACGAAAATCACAGACAAGACATTGATACATCAGCAGTAGGAAAAGAAAATAACAACCACCTCCCATCCCAAGCTCTTTGGCAAGCTACCAAAAACCCCTTTACTATGAGTATGGCTATAGGTACACAAAACTCTTTGTCTGTAATGTCTACAACATTAAAAGATGACCGCCTGCTTTATCAGACCACAAGACATGCACAGGGCTCTCTGAAGGCAATCATACTCTTCGTAAATTAAATCTTCCCAGTCTTAATGCCTGTCAGCAGAGTCACAATTTGTCAGCGCAGAAGTATTATTATAACTGGACCACAATATAGACAAAATATATGAGGACATCATCTTATGAGGAAAGACGACATCTTTTCTATAACCCAAGATAGACACATGTCCAGGGTGGGAGGAGTGGGTGGAAAGCAGCGTGTGTCCAAGGAATACAGTAGAATGGTATTTCCAAAATTCAGATGGTTTCTGACCTAAAATACTTAGAAAATGTCACTGATCCAAAAATAACACATTATAAAAGAACTACGAAACAAAAAAAAGTTAATATTAGAAGATTTAACTACTGACACTAGGGCAGAGTCAATATTGTCTAGTTGATTTAACTGCTGATTTCTAAACTTTAGGAAGTAAAATTTGAAGTAGCAAATTATAAGGGTTAAGAATTACTTTATGAATGCAAATGTTTTCTTTCTTTCTTTTTTCAAAAACAGCATAATGGATCTATTTTCCATTTAAATGTACTGATAATATGTTCTCTTATCTCTATCTCTAGCTTAAAGATGTTGTTGATTCCAGTAAAATTGGCAGAAAATTTAGACTTTCTTACTACTTAGTTCAGCTCTAAGTCCTTTCATCTGCTAACTTCAATGATCTTCAGCTCAGCCTGTTGGCATGCTGTCTTTCTAAGTGTCAAAGGCGTTCCCTTAAAAAACAGCCAAACCGAGGATGCTTAGGAAGCCTTTTAAACATAAGCATGAAATCCCATTAACTTCTGTAGAATATGAGACTGAACCTCATTCCTTATGCAGTCTGCACTACAAGCAACAAGTCCTTATCTTGTACAGCAAAGAAAGAGAATGCTTCTAGTGTCCTATTAAGAGGATACTGCATAACATAAAAATCCTAATGATGCAAATCACATACTGACACCTGCAATGCACGATCATTATGTCTGAAAAAAAATTCATTCCCAGATCTGGATGCCATTGGTTTGGCAATCCACTCCTCCTCTGGGGTGATACTTTGCTGGGTAAATGCCACATTAAAACTTGTGGGTTCATCAAGAGCCAGAGTTCAAGCTCATTGTTTCAGGTATTTCAGAGAAAAAGGCTACGGAAAAATAGAATTTGTTATAATTGTTGAAATCCAGTGCCTTTTCTCTGGATATTTTTAACAGCCCTGGGCTTTGGATTCAAGAAGCAGAAACTTTAAAGGGGAAGAGGGAGAGATCAGAAGATGATTTTGATTCACAAATGTGGCTTATGCCATGTTCACTCTTACACAATCAAGGTAGAAGTTTTGAACACTCACTCACGTCCTTAACAGAAATTTGCTAGTCTCCAGGAACTCTAGTTACTGGTAACAGGAATATTTCAAAGATTGTCACACGTGACTGTATTGTACACATGTGACTTTATAACATAGAAGACCTTAATTCTGCCAAGATATGACCAGACATGCAAACCTGGATTTCCTGCATTGCCTGCTCCAGAATGGGCCAGGGCTAGAAACCAAAGATAGGAATTAAATCTAAAATCTCATAGAGTAGCAGCTAAGAACAAAGAGTTCAGAAGATAGGAGGATTTGGGGGCTTAGGCCACTAAAAAAATGAGGATTAGGAGTTTGGTAAAGAGTTTAAGTCTTCCTCTGGAAGGCAGAGACAACAAGGATATGGATAAATGCATTTTGAGGGAAAAGAAAGTAAGCTAGAAGTAGAAACTGAAAATGGCTGGGAAGTAGGAGAAGTAAATAAATGTTTGCATTTTACAGGATTAAATCTTTCTCAGCATTAGGAAAAAAACATTGAGTGGCTATATCAGCAGAAAACAGAATGCTCTGTTTCCCTACATACAAAAGAAACTGAAAACTTTCCTGAATCTTTCATATATAAAAACACATTTTATATGTTTTGTCAAAGACAAATTGCAAAGAAGAAATTTATTCTTCTGTCTCACATGCTTAGTTCTCCATGTGATACCATTGCCTGAATTACTGAAACACCAGTAGTTATGTTCTGGGTTTACTTTTAGATAGATAACTTTAAATCATAATGCTTTATGTGCTTTTACATAAAATAATAATGCAAAATTCCTGCCCCAATTAAGGCAAAGTGAGTTTTGACGCTTTTGACACTAAGTTCAGTTAAAGCAGAATTTATATGATTTATGATATGTTATTATGAGATGTGAACTCTTTGGAGAACATTTTAACTAAAGAATACATTATAAGCAGTGCATCTCAGCAACATTAAACACTCAGTGGAGATCATACAGATAAGTTGGCATTGGTTTGATCATACTGCACAACAAAAACCTATTTTGCACAAAATAGCCTGCACAAGAAAGTCTTCTGCCATAAGCACATCTTCTCGCCCTCAAGAGAAAGCCTTTCAATAATGACAATTCCCATTAGCAGAATTTGTTCTTATATTAAAAAGGGGGGAAAATTTGACATGGAGGACTCCTTTGTTAGTAGCTCATTCTTAATACAAGCTTATTTGAGCAAAAGCATCAAGTGCCTTGTCTGATGGACTTGATAATATTAGGCAGTAAACTATTGTCTGTACTCTGTATTTATTCTGACATGCTTAAAAGTTTATGTAGCTATAAGCATGCTTGATTCTCTTGTAAAAATGGGGGGTTTTGGAGTGGAGGAAAGACATTCTTTTTAACACTGTCTAAATCAATATTAAACATTTAACAGGAACTTACTAAATGCTTTGGTGTCCTGGTTTCAGCTGGGATAGAGTTAACTGTCTTCCTAGTAGCTGGTACAGTGCTATGTTTTGAGTTCAGTATGCAAAGAATGTTGATAACGCTGATGTTTTCAGTTGTTGCTAAGTAGTGTTTAGACTAAAATCAAGGATTTTTCAGCTTCTCATGCCCAGCCAGGGAGAAAGCTGGAGGGGCACAAGAAGTTGGCACAGGACACAGCCAGGGCACCTGACCCAAAGTGGCCAACAGGGTATTCCATACCATGGGACGTCCCATCTAGTATAGGAACTGGGGGAAGTGGGGGAGGGGGATCTCCACTTGTGGACTAACTGGGTGTCGATCGGCGGGTGGTGAGCAATTGCACTGCGCATCATTTGTACATTCCAATCCTTTTATTATTACTGTTGTCATTTTATTAGTGTTATCATTATCATTATTAGTTTCTTCTTTTCTGTTCTATTAAACCGTTCTTATCTCAACCCACAAGTTTTACTTCTTTTCCCGATTTTCTCCCCCATCCCACTGGGTGGGGGGGGAGTGAGTGAGCGGCTGCGTGCTGCTTAGTTGCTGGCTGGGGTTAAACCACGACATTTGGTCAGCCCAAACCTGTACTGTTCAGGAAAAACAGTCTAGCTACAAATTTCATAAAACTCTACTCACAATATTGATATGTAAAACTTTTAGCAGCATTTTTACTTTTGACCTTTATTTCTGAAAAGCACATTTTGAATTTACATATACATATAAGAATAAACCTTCACACTGTGCCTCATTCTCATCTTTGAGGTAACAGACCACATAGTTGTGCTCCCTGTGCCTTAAATTGTCTCTAAGCTTACAAGTTATTTTTATTAATACAAAAGAGATTTCATCTCCTTGATTATGATGTCCAGTCCTTATAAATTTATCTATTGATATTTGTCACAACAAATAAACTACACAGAATGCAAAACTAAATTCTGAACTACCACTGTCTATATGTCTCAATCTTCAGACCAGGAAGTTGCCTGTATACTGTATATAAAGGAACAAAATTGGAATTAGATGATAAGCCTGTCACACAGCTAGCCATGTAACTCCAGTAGCACACATCTGATTAAGTTCTCATACATTTAAGTCTATACAGTTAAAAATCTTGGGGAAAGTATCTAATAGCACAAAAAATGCTTTCATTCGTGTCACAAGGACAGAAAAAGGTCATAAACAAACGAGGTTGTGTTTTCCTATGTATTTAGCTGTATTTAAAAAACCATTTCGTTTATCTTGCTTACCAATGCTGACCTTTAATTCAACACAAATTTCTTATGAGCAGCCTCCTTCTCATTTAAAACTACATAAAAGCTTGAGATTCACAATATTTAACCCCTCTATCATTTCATTTAACTTCAATATTTAATAACTCCATGTTCATTATATGAAGCTGCCCCCTTCTTACATGCTTTATGTTTTTTCATTTGGACTGAAAGCTATTCAGAACATGGATTTATTTTTCCATTATGAGAGTTTAAAGCACGCATTTTAAATAAACCTGACTCTAGTCCTTATTCCTTAAATAAACAATAAAGGATTGTCCTCTGAAGAGTTTTGTCAGATGATACTATCTGAACAGGGATTCCAGCACAGTTGTTTCATGGACTGGATATCAATATCTTGTAAATAATCCAGATATTTAAAGTAATGCTGAGGAACATACAGCTCACTAGTAAACATTTTTATCTAGACTGTGTTGCCATAGGAAATGAAAAAAAAATTTCAATGATTATGCAGAAAAGCAAGCGTAATCCCCTAATAGCACCAAAGATAGACCTCATTGAGGAGTTACAGATCTGCGGGGTGCCCTTTTTAACTAAAGAACAAATCTGCACGTATAATGCCACTCTGATTGCCTGAAATATTAAAACCAGGGAATTCCAATTGCTGGCATTTCTTCCTATGAATGGTCTCAATTATGACATCTTTAAAATGAACATTGTAACTATTACAGAACACTAGACATTTTAACATTTGCTGAGCAGATTTTCAAAGGTACTAGTTTTTCAGCACCTTATCATTCAGGTTAGCAACAGTTTTTCTTTATAAATTGTAACTTAAGTTCAAGTTTTAGAAATGGAAATTAAAGTAACAGGTTTTATGCAATTACGTCTCAAGAACTTCAGCAATACTCGGCAGTTGAGAATGGTATCTTGAAAAATTCAAAGTTAAAACCACTATTAGATTACAAGGCTAAAATAAATGAAAAAAACTTAAGAAATTGTAACCTTTATAAAATTTTGTGCCACACTATTTTGATAGTAAAGATTCTTGAGTGTTACCACAAAACTTATCTTGCTGAAATCCCATGTTCCTATACATAAGCCTACGCATTTGAAAATCTTGGGAAATGAACTGGATTCTAATGCCATGGATTTTAAAGGAGTAAGTAGTTCATTTTTCTTAAAACAGAAGAAAGTATTGATGTTAATCTTTCTATTTTTTGTTCAAAATTACAGATTTCCATACAGCAGAGGCTGAAGGATATTCCAGTAGAGGGAACCTGATTACATAAAGGACGGGTATTGCTTCAAATTACCTGTCCTTTACTTAATCCAGAGAGATGGGGTCCCAGGCGATCTTCAAAGAGGCTAGTGATCTTTTTCTTTATTATGGCCACCACTCTTTCCAAATTAGCCATGTTGTTTTTGAAATAGGGATTGCATTATTGAAAAGAGATGCTCTATTCCCTGATGAAAACCAAAAAACTCAAATACTTTAAGAGAAGAGGAAAAAATAGGAAGAGTTCAAGAAACTGAGAGATACTGTTAAATTCTAGACACCTTTATGTGAGCAAAGGCTTGTGAAGCTGAAAGGTTAAGGGAAAGATGTGACCACCCACAGAAACGTAGAGGCTGGGAACATAAGAAAACTTTACAGTACCTATCCCTCTGGATGTCTTGTACCATTTTAGGATTGTGGTTAAACCACAAATGGACTACACATCAGAATCACTGTCACACTGCAAGATGTACACATGTAAGATGGTACACATCTGTTATACACAAATCAGAGTTTTATGTTAGGACATCCTGACTAATATTCATGTACCAAAATCCACAGATTAAACAATCAAGTGTAAAAATAACTATCAATAGTGTAGGCAGAAGTGCACACTACAGAGAAACACAGAATAAAGTCCATTTGCAAGTATTTCCATATTTTGTGTTTAGATGTCTCTTAAACTGAAATGTACCTTAAAATAAATATGTTGACTAACTGTCCATCCTCACCCCAAACCTCTCTCCAGAATATGCCTTAAAATATTGGCATTTATTACATGATCCCATATATTAATAAAATAATGATTACATAACTTTTACTACCATAAATGCACAATGCAGATGATAATTGATGGCATTGTCTGTCTTAATCACAGCAGAAAGCAGGAATGTAGTAAATAACGCACAGGGAGGATAAAGATAACAAGGGAGCGTGTTCTGGTTTGGTATCACTAAAGTGGTGTTGTATCCATGATGGTCATTTGTTGTAGAATGTCTATTTTTTCCTAAAGAACAGTTTTTTGGGACAGGGTCCAACTTCTTTTCCCTTTTATACAGTGTCTCTTATAAGTTTGTGATCCTTGACTGAAGCTTCTACACACTCCAAAACAAATAATAATCTGTCTCCCAAAAGAATCAATAGGAATGTGGGTGTTCCAGAAGTTCTAGTAGTCAAGACCTATGTGTTTCAGCTATCCAAGACAGAATAATGCACATAATTACATGGGCTATATATCAAGCATAAAGACATCCTGCCTTTCATAACAGTACTGCATAGTTCAGCCATATTCTATCTACACTTTAATTTTTTCTAGTTCATTTATTTTATTTTAACAGCTTGGTTTAGACCTAGGAATGGCCTGAAATAAATATTTTTTTAAGCTTTGAGACTGTTTCTGATTATAAGCAGCTCTGACTTTATAACACAATGTTTAATTTAATTGTCTTTTATGCTCCTCCTCATTATCAATGCAGCCTTTATTTTTTCCCAAGGCAATCTTTTCTCTTGGTACATTTTCTACAGATTTAAACCTAAAGTTATCACTCATCCTACCTGAATGGTTTATTCTTTCCTCAAAACTCTCTCACCTATCTCTTCTGCATTTCGACCTGAAAATGGCCTCTTATTTTTCTTTCTCTTCTTCCCTCTCAACATCCTCAGAGTGTCTCCTAATGTCTAGATGATTTGAAACGTATCAATTTACATAGAAATTATGTTGCCAACAGCCTAGTTTTAAAATACAATGCATATATTAGCAAATACTCCCTCCTCATATTCACATTGATGTATTTTAATAATAAATTTTTAGTACAGTTGGTGCTTAGAGTGAAAGTGTGGCAGAATTTGCCTGTATTAGGAGTCAGAATTACCAAGCACTGAGACCTGTTCCAGTCAGAGCTCGACTGTGACATTGCACCAACAAATAACAAATTCCTGTCCCCACACAGCTCCAACCACAGTGCCAAGAGGTTTTTTAGATCTCAGGCTCTTTAGGGACGACAGCAATCTATCAACTTCCACAATGATTTAAGACAGCTTTCCCGCAGTACTCCAAGTAACCTCCCTGTACAATTGTCCTTCTCACTTTAGCCTGACCACATGAACAAGTGAGGAAGGAGATATCCAAATACAGGAAAGAAACCTAGAGATCACCTGAATGTATGGATTACCTTTTTTTCTTCCCTCTGTTATTAAACGTAACTGAAGGCAGCATTCTGGGCTTTGCATAGCCTTTCAGATACAAGCATAAATATTACTCAAAGGTTCCTTTTTTGGTTTTTCCTCCTTCAAAAATGATTAGTACCTGTCTGTGTTTCTGCCCTACTCAAACAACATCAAAATGCTTTTAGACTTGTGGCACACTGTAGAAAGGACTGCACAGTAAGGAAAAAATGATGGCAAGACTGACCAATCTTCCTGACTGTATAAAACCACATGGTAAAACTTCCTCATCATTAAAAACCACAGAAGGTCTGCAACTGGGTCACAGATGAGAGATGACAATGCCAGCAGGTTCCTTTTCTCTGCTGGGGGATGGAATGTTTCACTCAGTCACATGGCAACCAAGTGACATCTGCTACAGTGATTCCTACTTTGCACTTCCCAACAACAGGCATTAAGATTAGCCACCTCCTCCTTTTCTAGCACAGCCTTGCTGCTTGTCAGATGATACATGCGCTCTGGGAACAGGAGTCTCATGAACTCCATGAAAGTCACACGTGGCCCATGAGTTATGGGCCAGCCCCTAGGTCTGCTGACAAGAGTAAAGAAAATTAAGGAAAATAAAATGATGATCGAAAACTTTTGGTTTGAATCTTGATGTAAAATATCACATTGTGTTATGAGCTACCAGGACTACCAAGCAGACAAACAAGTGTAAAATAGTCAATGATTAGACAGACGGGACATCCAGCCCTCAGGCACCACAATCCTTTTGTATGTATATTGTTCAGAAGTTGACAACTCAGCTGTATTTCTCCACCAAAACCAAAATATACATCTCAGAGAAAACATCTAATTTTGAGAAACTGAAAGACCGGATGCAATCGATACTTCTTTCCTCCAAAAAAGGTATTATATAATACTAGAACAATGAATTGCTCAGAACAGCTTGACATGAGTACTTGCATAAGCTATTCTCTTTAGGTCTATAAATTCATTCAGCATTCATTTCCGTCTGCCTAATCTTAAAAACAGCTAAGCTTCAATTCATTACTTATTAGTATTCCTTGATAATTGCACAGATCATTTCTTAATTACTGTTACCTACTGTAAAGAGGGTTCCCAGGGCTTTGGCCAGTGTAGAAAAACTTGTTTGTCAAACAGAAGACAGAATGAAGGAAGAAAAATGAAATGGCATCTTCTACATATTTTAGGGGTTTTTTAGTTAATTGGTTAAGTCTCATATCTAAGTACCAAATACTATTTTTCCCAGCTTCATCACTTTGTCCTTAGTCATCAACTGCTTCTATGAATTGCTAATAACTAAGATTGATTTTGACCCATGACATACAAGCTTTTGTCCTACAATGTTGCAGATGGGACACATTTTATTGCAAATTTCATTTCATGCTTTTTATTGCAAAAGGTATAGAACAATGAATAATAATTATATATTTTACAGTTTATTCTCTTCAAACTGATAATTTGATATTCATTACTCCAGTGACAGACACGTCATATCAGTTTTACCCCTCATTATGCACATACTATGTGCATTTGGGCAAGCAACACAATTTTGAAAGGAGACTTCAACCAAGTTTCAATTTGGAAAAAAAAAAAAAAAAAAGCCACCAGCTTGTCTTGTTACATTAACTTTAGTGGTTCCTGTCAAAGGAACAGTTGACTAAAATCACATTTCTGATATTTCTTACAACCTGTTTGAAAAACTGTGTTTGGGAATAAAAATATACAACTATATAAATCATTCTTATAAAATCTGAAGAAAAGGTTAAAGCTCCTGGACATATTTTCAAGAAATAAACTTTGACTTCAATTATTCCCAATATTTCAGATCTTATAGATTTCACAACACAGAAATAAATATTTTTGGTATTTTAAAAAGTCACCCTGGTGATAGCCAATTATTACTTGAAAAGCTGGGCAACATAAAGGAGGACTTTTTTTCTGGGCTTCCTAAAGCAACAACTCCAGATAGTTTCTATGTATCAATTTCAAGTAAGAGCTCTCTGGATACTCTTCTTCTGAGGCTCCTTTCCTCAGAAATAACTGCTGATAATCAGAATCTTTCATGCATTGATTGCATGTTCAATGATATATTCAAAGGACACTCTGCCCTCACAAAATCTGAGTTGCTAATAGAAAAGTAGTCTGGTCTTCTTGCTTTTAACACCCTGAAGAACAGGTTCTGGCTCCAAAACAGGAGGTTATAACATAAGCAATATGACACGTTAAATATAAAATACACAGAATGAATACAGTTCAAATGCAAGCACACATAAAAAGACATACCAGACAATATACCTCAATACAAACCAATAGAGGATAAAATGAAGCTTTGTGATAACCACAGCTGAACCATATCAATGAATGAGCATATATGCTTGGTAACAATAAAGGGGAAACAATTAAAACAATCTGTTAACTCAACCAGCCTTGTAAGAACCTTCTCTATTAGTTTATGTGGAACAGGCAGGCTATCGCAAAACTAAAATGGTGGGCACCCATCAGATCACTCAGACTTTCCTGACAGGAGTCAAGACCTCCATGGAACAAATAAGCCAGAATGCAGAAGAAACTGCCTGCAGCTACATAAATGCAGAAACGACACCATATCATAAATGGTAAGGCATCAAAATATGTATTTTTCAGGGGTCAACACAGATGGTGGTTTAATGCCCGATCTGGTGAGGCTGTTGCTTGAAAGGACGAGAGAAGAAATGAAGCAAATCACAGTTATAAATTTTACTTATTTATTTGCATTTTGCAAATAAATAAAAGTCCTAAAGACATCACGCTACATGTACTACCCCCTGTGCAAAGGCAGAAAGGTCTGAATATGTCATGTCCTCAGCTGAATTATACAACATCTACAAGTTTTATCTGAACTAGAAACATACTTGTAACTGTCCAGAGGCTCTCGTGGATAAAAGAAACAAGCCACGTTTACCTTCAGTTTTTTGAGCACTTGAAACGTCATTCATTCAAGATCCATGCAGAGTAACTTGACAGTGACACTTAAAAACACTAAAATTGTTATATATAAAAGTATAACAAGAAACAGCAGAGTTAATTGAATGTTTGTATCAAGCTTGGGAACCCAGGAAAGTGCCTGCAGCTACATAAATGCAGAAATGATACCATATCATCATGTAAACACACATTTAACAAGGCTGATGCAGGGATTTGGCAATTGGCTGCATTTATATCAGCACATCTTCAACACTGCTCATCAACCTTTACTGTTATAGCACAGATATAAAAAAACCAGAAAAACAAAAAAAAACCCACCAGAAAAGGAACACCATTTAAGGTAGTCCACATTTCCTAAAACAGAGTGAAAAATGTCATCTATATTTTTCTTCTAGGATATTAGGCTAAATGAGAAAAAAGACTAATTTGGCTTTAGAAAAAAACCTATATTTTACAGAATTTGTATCAGTAATAGAAACTACAAGCTCAATTCACTTTGTGTTTAAAGCAACTGAAGCCACCTGCCCAGCAAAGGTCAAAGCACTGCTATGGTTCAGCAAGAAGGGGCAAAAGGGGACCATTTATATTTGACTAGTCTCATATATCAGTAGTCCCCAAACACAAAGGAGAAAAAACCCCTGCTGTCAAAGGAACATATAATCTAGAGCAGGGTTTGGCAATCTTTCAAAAGTATCTCTTCTTTTTCAAAGCAGAATTTTGAGTCCCTTTACATCCAGGATGCCAACTTGAATCTACCAACAGTAGCAGTAGCTCACCGTTCCTAGTCCCTTCTGGGTTTGATCCAAGCTTGAAAGGCAGTGCTCTCAGATCACGGAGGGCAAACAGCAGGGCTCACATATGTGAGATCTTAAAGGAGCTCTGCAGGAGCAAGGCTTTGGGAGCCGCTGCCTCTCATAGATAGACATCAGACAAGATTATTCAAATGTATTCATACATTTTAACAAGATGCATATGACAGAGGGAAATGATGACAAGCAAGCTGCCCTAACAAATGCTGCACATATTTTCATCAATCTTGCCACTGATACTATACAGCACATTTACATAACAAAGTGGTAAAAACACATGGGCCTTGTGCTTATATCATTGTGAGGAGGAATGCTGAAGAAAAAGTCACTGAATTTGCTAGGTACAGCCCTTGTTAGTTAAACCCTACCATAAATAAGAGCCATGTTAACAAAATAACTCATCTGCTCTCTTCTACCTCACATCAGGAATAATTCTTCTTCCTTTCACCACTCTTTGCTAAAATTAACAGTGAACAAAAAAGAAAATGCTAAGATGATTGGGCAGATCACACTCTCACTGGAGTAAGAATAAGTGAAGTCCAAAAGAGTTTAAACAACTGATTTAAAGGTGACAATAAATCTGTAGACACCATAAGCTCAAAGGTTTGCCATACCTGCACTACTAGATCACAATTGAATGGCTGAAAGTTCTTCTGCCCTGTCTTTTGCCCCATGTTTTTGAAAAATAACTCTGCTCCCCTAAGGCAAGGACTTGGTGTCCAGCTGTGAATCAACTCCTGAGCTACTTCAGACTTTGTTTGGTGCATCAAGTTAAACAAAATCTCCCTACAAAGTAGCATCTCAGCTGCTTTCTACATTCCTCCTCTTGATCACAACCCATCACTACCATTTAGAGTCTATCAACATTTTGTAGTCTAGTACTGGGGGAAAGGGGGGGGGGGTGGTTGGGGTTTTTTTCCTTCTCCATGGAACAAAGCTGGTTTGGTTGGTTTTGTTTGTTTGTTTGTTAGGCACTGTTCACAGAAATAAAGCCTGTTCAGATATTTTAATGGGGTAGTTTGCAAGCAGAAGCACTTTCAGCATTCTCCATTCTTTCAGTCATCATGATCCTCAATCCTTAAGGAGTAGGTTGAACAGGTAAAGTGCAAGTGCTAAGGCCATACCCGGTACGCTTGCAGGTAAAGCACTGCAAGAGGAAAGTTATCCTCTATTGTAACATTATGAGGTGACGCTGGCATATAATCATGCAGGTGGCACAGTTCAAAGGTAGCGCCTTTTTGGTGGAGAGATCCACAGTCACCTGCAAAATCTGAGAACTAACAGAGGATTGAGGGAAAAAGCAAGTCATTTTTTATGCACTAGCAGCTTTTAGTTTTTGCTGACACTGACTGAAGGACATTGTCAAAAAAATGGGTTTAAAGGAAGAGAATGAATGTCACATCAAATCAATTATAACCATTGGATTTAACAACAGAAAAAAAAAAAGTATTTGTAAAAATTATTCATGGGGGGTTTAAAAAAAAATAAGTTCTATTCTACAGAGAAATGTTTTGGCAAGATTCATTACTAAACCTTTTTTAGCAGAAGCAGGAAGAGTAACCCCATGCAAGTCATAGTTTCATGGACACTGGAAACCAATGTAAGTCAGTGCTACTGCCAAAAATTTCACTGGCTACAGTGTTTTTTGTAACTGTCTCATACCAGCATCACTCCCCAAACAAAGATAAGGAAAGCAACAAACAAGAAAGTGAAATCTTCCCACACCCCCTCCCTCCCCTTGCAATGGTGTCTGTTAGGAAGCTGATCTCATTTGGAGGATGTAACAAATACCTGGAGAATTCTGTAGATTCAGAAAGCTTCTGTGCAACAAACAGTGTCTCAAATTCCACATCTCAACTATACCAGAACAATCTGAAATAGTATCACAGACTTCAATGAGATTACTCTAGTTTTAGGTCAATATACCAGCCCCAGTCATGTTTTCACACAGCTAGGAGATAGGATTGAAAAATCTTTGGTGAATTAATCCCGGTAAGACCCCAAGACTACATCTAAGTTAATTTGAAAATTCAGTTTGTGTTCTTCTAGCTTCTGATACTATTTCTGGTTTTATCCTATGGTCAACTTGCACTGTTTGCAAGAGAAACATTAATGAGAAGCCGTCCACATGAACCTTCACCCCAGGTACCCAGTTTCTGCTGTATGCCTTCAAAACAGACTGTCATCTTGTTCCACATATATCCTGCAGATTGAGCAGGAACATTGGTTCAGCTGCTTCCTCTTCAGAAGACAACAGAATCAGAAATCAGGTATCCTCATTTTATTTTTGTCTTTTTACAGGCCTTTCCTTTAGCAGCTAGATAAACAACATATACATGTCTAGTAAGAATGCACAAGGAAATGAATTTACAATTCTTTCTTAGAACTTGGCACTAAATATATTACAGTAATTCTTTTAGTCCTTGGACACGAAATCATTAGGTATGGGCTATTACTTGCATTATCGCTACATTACTAGATCATTATGAAAAATAAAAGTCCTAATCAGCATGCACATTTATGAAGTGCAGTGGTTTGAAACTACCCCCTGTAACAGCCTAAGCATTAGCACTAACCAAAATGAGTAACTGGTTTTTTTTCTGAACCAAACAAGGTTAAAATAAAAATCATTTTTACACAAGAGATTATGACTGATGGCACATGGCTGAGACAGTGTTCAGATCCAAAGAACATCAAATGGATTCACAATGTCATTCATAGAAGAACATTTTGCTAGCAGAGAGACTGGTACACGGAAAAATATTACTACCGCAATGAGTCTCGCAGGACTGATTATATGATGCATAGCCACGATGAGCTTTGTTATTCATCAGCGCTTATACAAAGCAATTACACAGAAAGTTAAAAATCTTACTAGATTCAGGCGTTGGGGTTTTTTTGGTTGTTTGGGTTTTTTTCTGTTTCCCGTGTAACTTTTTGATGGTCAAGACAGTGAACTTTTTTCCTGTACATCTATCAGTGTTTGTATTCATTTATCCTTGTCTGTTTCTGATATTGATCACCATATAGTTACCTTTTTCTCTTTCTTACTTTTTACACCAATATTTTCATTTATTTCTTTTTTTATATCAGTTTTGGCATAATTTTATATAATGGCCAAAATATATCAATACAAATTTCTCCTCCACAGGGAATGGTGTACAATTAGATGGATCAGGCTGAAGCATATTCAGGGCTACACTGAAAAAAGAAAATGGACGAGCAATAGTTACGAGTACATTTGTATGCTTTCAAAATATCTCTTATCAATCTTCATCTGGAACAGTAGTTTCTACAAGGGGCCATGTGCAGACAGAACAGACCTTTTTTAAGGTCTTTGTCTTGTAATTTCCTTCTAGACATTTCTCAGAACACAAGTATATAAGCACAGTTGTATTGTATCAAATTTGCACTGGAAATCTAACACACTAAGCAGTCTCATGGCAAATGCTGAAGTGAACAATATGATCCCTATTTTATGAATAAATATGCTTCTAAATGATGATAATTAAGAGTATACTGCAATCTTCAGAATACATTACACAATTCACAACGTTCAAAAGAAATCACTTGAGCTGTAACTGAATTTATGAGTGCTCCAAATCCATTCCAGGGCAAAGTCAAAGCTTTACCATCTGTTTGACTTTGCAATGAAATCACAAGTGCTCATGAGGTCTCCTATGCCTCAGCAGGGAAGCAGTAATCACAAGTGAAATGTGGAAGTCTCTAAGCTACCTCCCAGCTTTCACAGTCCCAGTTCTGGCAGTTGACAGTACTAGTATGGACTCAAAACCGGCAGAACAAGGAGATATGCTCTAAGCTCAGCAGCAACAAGCGTACAACCAACCAGACCTAATGTTTGTACCTAATGTGGATTTGACAACAGAATAAAATTTGGCAGCCCAACCCTAGCCCTGAAACAGGAATATAATTCTTAATAGGGCCTCAGACTTCAGCTACTTCTCTGTTTTCAAATGGGCAAAATCTGCACAAGAAAAAAAATATGCAAGAAAAGAAAACCTCAGATGCCCCACAGCCCTCAGCTGAGGGTCCTCCAAGGTAGCTGTCACAATTCACAGAGGTAACCAACTACCTGGGTTTTTGTTTTTAAAGATCTTTAATCACTTACAGGTGTTCTCAAAGCCCTTAACTACATCTCCCCAAATTCCAAAGCAATATGAAAAATTGAAGGTTTATATTTAAGTGGCATGATACAAATATTTTGGATAAAAAGTGATTGGAGCTTAAACTTCGGAAATTCACTAACAAAGCAAACTTCAAAGAACCAGCACCGTTCCTCTCAACCTCTTTGCTTGCCCCATGCACCCCACTTTCAAGTCTCAAGCTAATGTTTAACCTCTAAAGAAATACCTCTCAAAGCTTACTTTATTGTATAATAAGAAAAAATTAAATTAAAATTAATCCATTCATTACCCCATCGTTTCCTTCATAAACTGAATTGTGGCAAACGCTTTCCTAGGAAGATGCAATAGGCATGCTGCTAGCAATCATGGAGCCACAAAACTTCACCTTAATAGGCACAAAACAGAGGTGCCATGATGCAGTTACTGGTAAATAACACTCCTCATCTCTTTCAACAGAGTATTGAACAGTCCCCAAAAGAAAGTATCTTTCTCCTTTACTGTCTCTTCTTCTCTCCTGTTTTCCCAAACATAATTTGCAGGTGCATCCATTCAAATCTCTGAAGAAGCTGAACATTATTTTCTTATTAACAATAAATGAAAAAATAATAGGTAACCATATTGGGTGTAGGTAGCAAGGTGTTGGCGGGAGGGCTGCAGGGGCAGCCTCTGTGAGGAGAGACCAGGGCTTCCCCATGCCAGAAACAGCTGGTTCTGCAGGAGCCCCACGTGGAACACAGCTAAGCCCCTCAGAGGAGCCGGTGCCCTGTGAAAGCCTATTTAAGAACGGGCCAAGGGCCATCTGGCAGCGAGGGGTGAGGGACAGTGTGAGAACCAGCCCTGTGGGCAGAGGGAGGTGCTGTCAGCTGCCAGGGAGACCACTGTGGGGCAGGTATTTCCCTGCAGCCCATGAAGAGGACTACAGCAGAGCAGATATCCACACCACAGCCTACAGAGCACCCCACCGACCTGAGCAGGTGGATACTCCCTGAAGGAACTGAAGCCTGTGGAAAGGATCCATGCTGGAGCAGCTTTTTCCTGAAGGACTGCAGCCTGGGGAGGAGCCCACACTGGAGCAAGGGAAAAGCATGAAGAGGAAAGAACAGAAGAGAGGAATTGTTAGAGACTGATGATGGCTCCCATTTCCCTCCAACCCCAGCACCGCTTATGGGGCTGAGGGTACGGGAGGAGGTAGAGGACTCAGGAATAATGGAGTGAAGTTGAGCCTGGGAAAAAAAGGGTGGGGGATGAAGTTTTAATTTATCTTTTTTCTTCACTATCCAAATCTATTTTAATTCTAAATAAATTGAATTAATTTTTCCCAAGTCAAGTTTGTTCTGCCTGTGAAACTAATTGGTAAGTGACCTCCCTGTCTTTACCTCTACCCACAAGCTTTTTCCTTTTCTCCAGTGAGAGAGCAGCTGGGTGGGTGTCTGGCAGCCAGCTAAGGTGAAACCACCACAGTAACACACACCAGAAACAGAGTGAACCTGAAGTCTTCCGTTTGATTGTCTGCAATACTGGGATATTCCTCTGGTATCCAAAGCATTCAGACTAGTTGTGACGAGAAGACATTAGACTGTTCCCCCTTAGTGATGCAGACAACAGACTCCCTTTAATACACTTAACTTGCAAATTTTGATTTTACGCCCTGTATTCCAGCTTCAGAATACACTGGCTTCTTCCTTATGAGTTTAAATACTTCCAAAACTTCTGGCAAGATTAGGACTATGAAATCTGTATTTAACAGTGGCAATAAAATTAGCTCCGTGTAGGTGTTCCTCTTATGTTCAGGTGAAATACATAAGAAAACATCTAACAGCGTAAAATGTGATACTGGTTTTCAGAATTTACTGGAAGTGCCCAACCTGCGTTTATCCAAGCTCAGCCCTAGTAGCAGTCACACCACATGTTTGTTTACACAAAGAACGGGAGGAGAAAATTAAGTACATAGTAACCTTTTTTTTTCTTTTAAACTGCTATTCTGACAGTTTAAACTGAGCAAAATGTAGATATAAAACTTTTTAATATTCTTTTTCTGTAGGGCCACCCTATTCGAATACAAGCATATCATCCTTGTTCTTTTGTTTGAAGACTGTTTGTAGTTCTTGCTATTCTCCTCAGTACTTTACAGATCTCCTTAAATCTCTATAGCTTAAATATTATTCTTTGCACCTTTTATAACAATGAAACCAGAATTCTGAGCAACATTTCTAGGTGTGCACTCACTTTTTCATTTTAAAATAAAAAATTATTTTATTCAGACAGTATATTTGTCACAGCTTTTATTGGTAGCCGTAATTCTGTTCCCTTAAGTACTATAATTTCCTTGATTTTCATGCAGGTGTTAACAAATGAGGTTTTTAGAAATTAGGAGTACAATGCCAGTCAGGTTCATAAGACCTGTAAGCCCTAATTCTATGTATATGAAAATATATGGTGTTTATAGATATATATTTATATTTTTTTTACTGACTTTTTTTTGGTACATTAAGCAGCAGGAAAAACTAATTCTATTACTATTTGCACAAACAGTGGCATGGATTTTCTTTTTTTGAGATGTGTAAGATTATAAAGTATAGAGAATAGACTTGTCCACTTGTACTATTTTACCAACATAAAAAGAGGTAGAGTTATGTCACTAGTGAGGAAAATATCTATTAAGTTGTCAGTTATGATATCATTTACCTTAATAATGTGTAGCAACTGCAAGCTCAAAAAGTGACAGATAACCTAAAGACATGTCACAGAACTGAAAGATAGAATAGTAATTAGCATGGCATAAAAGAACTTGGAGATGAAAATGAGGAGAGGGATAAAATCCCATATATATATATACAGTATAGATACTATAGATATTATATATGCATAACAGACAAAACTAGAAAGGATCATGGATGATTTTGTAACCATTGTTTTGCCACTAGATAAGAACCTGCCAACTAATTTTTTGCCACAGACAAAGACTTGCCTTTAGTAGTAAGTGGCCTGAGAAACCCAAAGATGGTGTTATTTTCATCCCCTCTGCAGCAAAGAAACACAGAGGATATAGACAGACACTCCAGGTCTTCCATTTGCTCCTGGAGAAGTTCAGCCACATTCCTCCATGGAATAAGAAAATGTTTCTAGATAGCACCATGTGTTGAAGACTTACGTATAATCATTTCTGGCTCGGAGTATGAGTCCTTTCTTTCCCTAGATCTGGCTTTGAGGTGGAAGAATTAAAGTAAACTGTTTTTCATATGCAAGGTGACAGTCATATGAATGTATTGATAGTAAGAGTCTCTTTTTTCAACACTAACTTGAAGATTATGCAACACACAAGTATACAAATACACTTATCTCTATTAACCTTATTATAATAGCATTTTTGAAATGTGTGAATGACAAATAAAAACAATAACTTGCCTTTTCAGGAACTTTTTAATCTAATAGGCAAGAATAATGGTCTGTCAGTGTTAGGTTTCAGCAGCCTCTAAACTATATCTTTCTTTAGAAAATGTAATTGAAGTAGAATGAAATGTTGAACTGACAAAAAGATCTGACATCCCTTTTTTAAGAGAGGAAACAATTCAGCTGAAGGAAAAGATGACCACAGCATTTACTTTCTACAGAAATTAATGTAATAATCCCACTCAATTTAAAATTATCAGCAACGACATTTTAAATTTTTTGTAATTTTTCTCAGCTTAAAACTAATACTTTGAAAATTAGCTCCATGTTAAGTTGAATAACAGTGAGACAACAGGAGAATTCCCATCTCTGCTACACGTTCCTAATTGAACTGACAAAAGTCCTAACTGAACTGACAAAACTGTAATATTTAGGGGCAATAAGGAGAATACCGAATCTTATCTAGGTTTTATACAACATGCATTAGTTACAGTTAATAAAACAGATGCTACAGCGTTGGCCAAAGAGTGTAGAACACACTCAGCACTGAATGTTCCAGTCTTAAGTCTTTAATTGAGTTAATTGACTTATGGGCATACATCTGTAGATTTTCAACATATTAAGACAGATGAATTTGCTGGATCAGTATCTGCATAGATTATCTGCCATGTAAAGTGCCAAACTGCCAACTGCATAAGATAAGCCTGTCAGGTCAGCTCTTCTTGCATCAAGATCAGATACAGAATTGTCATTTGTAATCCTTCATAATGGTTACCCTTTTTGCTAGATTGTTTTTAGCTTTGTTTTTATCCAAAAGGCTGCATGGAGGACACTGGGATAACTTTTCAAATGGAGAAGAGGTGGGCATAAAAAAAAAAAACAAAACAAAAAACTGTGAGTATATATTTCAAGTTGCAGGCAGTATCCTGTAAAAATCAAAATAATTTAATAATTCTTCTTTATCTGCTAAGTTATGATGAATCACGCTACACACCTGCAGCTGAGCAAATAGCACATAAAAAACCCCAAAACTCAATTGCCAGAAATTAATACTTGCTATACGGTCTATGCATTGGCTCTCTCCAATGCATTAGACTACCTGCTCTGATCTTGTCATACTAGATGTGATTTTAGTGATGTACCAATATAAAAGACGACCATAACCACATTAAAATCTGCTTGCATGTACTAGGATGGTAATGGGATTATCTGAGTAGGTTTACAGAAAAGCATTAATGTTAAAAAGGAAGTTATTTTGTCCCCACTAATGAGCTACCATTCTTATAGCAATCACTTTTAGAAATGAATTCAATTATCCATTCAATTATTCAGTTAGTAATAGTCATGCTTTATTATTATTTTTCCTCAAGCAGGGTGGTGTTAACTTTGACTAAGTCTACCCCACATTCACATATATTTTCTTCAGTGACAGTCAAATACATATAGCACTCACTGCTTGCTCACCCTACAGGGAACCATCATTGTGTCATGCTATGAAGTCACACTCTAATATGACCATTTAAATTACCTCAGGATCAAAATAATTCTTCTAAAAAAAAAAAAGGAAGACTGGGAGGAAACGTATTATTTTTTTACCCACAGCATTTTGGAATCACATGGAGAACACAACTGTATGTGTGGGATTTGTAAAACACAGGCTAGATAGTTCAAGAAAAATGGATACAAGCTTAAACAAAGCTGGGCAGAAAAAATTGAAAATCAGCCCAGCATTCTTACAATAACCCCACAGTACAATGAGGATATGGAGTAATGAAATGCAGAAGCAGGAAGTAGCTGCCCACAACAGGAACTTTCTTAAGCTTTACTACTGATAAAAACATATTACAGAATTATTTCTTAAGAGTGTATGTTGTGCCCTTTCCCGCCATCCTGAAGCCCCATTTATATTCAGTCTGAGAATAACAGACTGCTATAGCCTGCATCTGCAGGCTTTTTACACTCACACTGCAGAGACTTTATGCCACAAGGTCTTTAGCACCCAGGTAACCCTCTCACACACCAGCCTGGACTTGGCTACTGCACAAACACAAGCAGAGAAATCTTCATATTCTTTCATTCTTATTTCAGTACCCTAGTGAGAGCAGCTGTGTATCCATCAGCATTATTTTCTTCTTTTTCAAAAAGAAAGAATGTAAATATCTATTTCATATATATAAAGCAGATCTATAAGCTCCAGGACAGAGAACCAAAAGAAATTGTAATTTTAACATGCACCCCATGCATTAGTTTGAGGTAAATCTACTAAACGTGATCAGTTACAATTTCATAACCAGCTTAATGCCAGCAGTGTTTTCACTCAAAGGAGCCGGAGGTAGAGATACAGCTAGACATGTAATAGCAGAGTCCCACAACCACCTTAGTTCCTCAAAGAGATATTCCTTGTACATGCACCTGTCTACAAGAACTACCTTTAATGAAAACTCCTTTAGTTGATCAGTCTTGAGGGAAAGAACTCCCTCTCAAGTCCCCACTCCTTTACTCTAGTGAATAACTTTCTCTAAAATACCAGCTATGACATTTTCCCTTGCTGAGACTGGTGGAGATCTAACCTGCCATCTCAGGCACCTCTACAGTCCACACAATTATGTTCTTGTGTTCATATTACTATGACTTAATGCCTACATACCAAAGCTGCAAATACTCCGTGCTCTGGGATTACCTGTGTCTAAAAGCAGTCCTTCAATATAACAGATGCTGTACATCATCCCAATGAAAAATCCATAAGGAACTGTCATTCAGCAAAAGCACTTAATCTAAGGGGATAGAGATTTACTCTCCTCATGTTTGAGGTACTGCGTACAGTGCTTGCCATGTTTACCATGAAGACTAGTTTGCCTCCCTGTTTGACTGCTTCTTGTGTAGAGATGGCAGTGTCAAACAAGTCCCTTCCCTTTTGCGGTAGAATGACAATCCAAGCAGCCCTGAGCACACTGACCAGGGGAAGAGAAGCCCTTGTTCTCCTCCTCAGCTGTAGGAGGACAAAGGAAACCAGGCACTGCAGGAACAGCAAATTAAATAAGAGCCATAGAAAGATGGCAAAGAAATAGTTTCCTGGCTTTGGAAAACATTCAAAAATATTTTCTATTTTGTATCACAACAAAATCAAAACACTTCAAGATTTATTTTTTAAAAAAAACCAAAACAAACCAAAACCAGAGAGCAAGATAACAAAGCAGATGACATCAGGAACACAGTTTTAGCATGAAGGCAGCTTCAAAATAATTAGTTGGGATACGAACAATTCAGATGAGACTCCAGATCCCACATATAAAGCTAATATAATTAATCTCTAGGCTATGGGTTTGATGAGGATCTCTCTTTCAAATTATCACTTTCGTCAGAGACCTGAGGAAATGTTCTTGACAAAAGGCTCATCAAGGCTGGCATTCTTCCCTGTAAGTTTTCAGAGTCAATAAATCAGTGTTTCTGATAAAGCACACCATGCTGAAAAAATTATAACCTGGCCTTATGCAACAATTTTTGTGCTTCCTTCTAAGGAAAGGGTAATTTGTTTCTACAGAAATGGAATTCCTCTGTAAGGATGCATAATTTTAACAGAACTTTGTTTCCATAGGTGCTGGAAGGTGCTAAAAAGCTATAGTGTGTTATGCCTAGCACTGGCATAACACAAAAGCAGCTGAGGTTTTGTGAACTGCAAAACAAAGCATTCAAAATATTGAATATTCAAATTTTAAAAATATATGGAATGATTTGTGTATGTGAAAGACATAGATAATATGGCTTTCCAGGCCCACAACAAAGTGTAAATGAACTTGATAGCTCCCTCACTGTAACAACTACACTCTAGTAGATGTACCTTATGGATGAGTGAGCTCCAGTTTGACATCATCCCCATCTTCCCTTGAGCCCACAATCTAGAATAGCCACCA
This sequence comes from Harpia harpyja, assembly GCF_026419915.1. Lineage (NCBI taxonomy): Eukaryota > Metazoa > Chordata > Aves > Accipitriformes > Accipitridae > Harpia > Harpia harpyja. The sequence goes on along the minus strand of NC_068951.1, from coordinate 22,140,708 downwards.
CAAATGCACTCTCCACTAAAAAACCCAAAGCAGTAAAACCTATTGCTGACAAAGTCTGAGTTATTGCCCACCTGCCTGCACTCTTGATTAACAGCTCAACCACAACAGTTGAAAACTGACAATGGAAAGAGTTACAGGAAAATTGCAAGTGATATTAAAAATGTTTCTTGAGAAAGAAGGCTGTGTCTGCAAACAGGTAATTTAATTTCCTTGCACTGCTTTGTAAACCTAAGTTTGTTAAATTAAAGTGAGATTTGTTTTCATGCTAGAATCCACTGGGAGGCTGATTATGCTGAAACACACTTCACTAAGTGTTGGAGGAACAGAGAGGAATGCAAAGAATGTTTCAATATATGGAAACTGCATATTAAGTAACTCCTTGATTTTCCTAAATGAATACACTAAAATGAAGACTATTTCTTATAGAGCCAAATAAAGATTTACCACAGAGTAATGAGTAACTGCAAGCAAAATTATAGCTCACTTTATGTTAATTTCATTGCCAAATACTTTGAGGAGGATTTCTTATGCAAGAATTGTGTTGCTTTCCTTCAATAAGGCAGGTGCAGGTAAACTCATGCTGTAGACCATGCACGAGTCCCAAATAAATTCTTGTCTTCATTCCCACGATGATTTGCTATTATCTTCTGCCAATTCACAGCCCAGTGATCCCTTTTCCTCCAGTTTCTTCTATATATATAAACTATTCGTCCATATATATAAACTATCAAAAAATTAGGAAAACAAGAACAAGAAAGTTCATTTGACTCAAAGACCATGTTGTTCATCATCACATTAAGAAATTAGTTGTACCACTTGTAGGTATCAATGATCTGGGATCAAAATGATGACAGAAACTCTTGAACCTAGATAATTACACATCAATATTCAAATGATTGTTTTGGAGATTTCTCCCCATTTGAACATCAAGCAAAACAAGAAAGGCATGGATATAGAAGAAGCAGCAACTACCTGTTTCTCTTGAGCTAAGGTCTTCTCTGGCATACAGGTACTTGACGTTCTGCCATTAAAGTACCTGAGAACAGCAGTACCATAGTGTCCATCCTCAAAAAGTTCCATGTGGAAATCTGCACTAAATCAGGTGGCCTGAAAAATCTAAATGAAGACACAAGCCAAGTACGGTCCCTGAAAGTGAGAAGATGCCTAATTATTGGCACAGAAAGGTTCTTTGCACTTTTGACCTGTATGACTTCAACATTTTTCCTTCAGAGAACCAGCATTGATTCCCACCCCAAATCAGTTCACTACACTCAAGGCTATCATGGGACACTGTCTCTTCATGAGCCGGCAATCCAGTTGATTGCAGGTTTTAGGACGCTTTTGATGAACAGGACGTAGCGTGAGACTGAAAGGAGCCAAGTGAGTCATCAAGGCTAGACCCTTACTGCCAGAGGTCAGCTTGTGTTACAACAGCACATTTAACAGAAAGCTCCACAAAGTTTCTACTTACTTCACAGACCCATACTTAGCTCAAGACAAACAATATTGCCCAGCAGCCTCTAACAGCTGATAGACCTGACAGTAGAAGACCCCCAATGACAGCTACACTGCAGTACGTGAAGAAAACAGATCAGCTCTGAAATCATCATCATGCTACATCGCTGTGTGTTGGGACTTTGTCCCAGACCCTAAGTGCTACAGGAGTAAATCCCCACAAGATTCTTTGCTAATCAGACTCAGGGGAAAATTTCCTTCCTGACCCCAAAATATTAATATTAAACTTTAATTCTGAGTGAGAAAAATATAGCATGTAAGCACCTAGAACACTTTAATTTTAACACTGCAGTAGTGCATCCTCACCTATAACCTGTGGAGCTAGAGTCAGTTTTCACAATATGATCAAGCCCATCCTGATCAGTCCTTTTCTCCTCCCTCCCTCCCTCAATTTATAGACAGAGCAGGAAAAAAACCAACCTTCCTGTTCTTTTAAGCGTATACCAAAATCACATCTAAATCAAGGTGCATGCATAACAATCCCACATGATTTTGAAGTGGCTCATGAATGAAAATTTCAACAAATATTTTTCGTTAATTTCTCTAAAGGTGAAGTTTTGAGTTTAGTTTGAATACAGTACATTTTGAAATATTTTTCTTGGAAAATTGGAAAAAAGTCATCTCAAGAAATGTTTCTGGGTGGATCGATTAGCAAAATAGCAGGGATGTCTTATCCTCATGGATCTGCAAAAGTTTCAGCTGAAGGTATTTACCTTCAGAAGTTTTCTAAATCTTAAATGAATTAACAGGAAAATGGTGCAAGCATTAACCCACTGGAATGCTGCACTGCTTGTGTGCTTCCAACAAGTCTGCAAAGACTGCCTTTAGGAATCTTGTCATAGCAGATGGATTTCACTCAAATGGCCCCATCTGTCATTTTTCATTTGTATGGCTGCAGCTTGAACTTAAAGAACACCTAGGGCACATTTTCGTCAAAATGCCTTGCTAAGCAATCCAAGAGATGAAAGAGATAAAGATAATGCTCCAAATCTTACACTGGGCAGGGAATCTGACCGAAACAAAATGAAAATCTAGCAGATTCGTTCTAGTTAAGAGATGGGAATAAAATATTCCCTCCACTCCCCTCACCCAATGAGATGCAGAGGTATTTGGCAGAGGGAATTTTTCCCTTCCTGTAATTTTTTATTTTCCGGGGTTTGGCCATCTGTCCACTATTAGGTCCCTTTGAATGAGAAACCAGTTTAGAAGCATAGAGCCATTTTCACAACTGTTCTCTTGCAGGGCAGATAAGGATAGAAAGGGATGATTAAAGCTTTTGCTGGTTAACAATAACATAAAGCAGGAGGGGAAAAAAAGAGCTGATCTGAGTCTTGCAAGACAGAAGCTGGTTTCAAACTACTGCTGTTTGTAATTAGTCTATCTGGAAGAATGGAATCTACCCCACACTTGGCAGCACAGCAGTTCAATTTTATATTTAAAGTACCTGGGTCTATTAAAATACCGTCATTTCAAGCACATCCAGTCAGATGCAGAAGTTCAATCTCCAGTAAGAGAAGGTGAATAATACAGATGCTGCACCCAGCTACAGAGGACAGACCTCCACCTTTTCAAAAAGGGGCACTTGGTCCTCATATCTCCGACAGCGTTTTTCAGATGCAATTCAATATGCTTGCACCTAGTATAGAGCTATTTTTTCCTTTTTCCTTACTTTCTTTTCTCTCCTGAGAGTTTCATCAATATCAGTGGAGACATTTATCAAATACAGTACTAGGGAAGGATAATACAAGTTTTTTCATAAAGTAGTACTCACGTTGTCTATATCGGGATGGTCTCTGGATCACAAATGTATTGTACTAGTGTAATAAAAAAAAGTAGATTTCATTTGACTAGAATAAAGAGCTGTGCTTTTCAAAAACACATGAAAAACATAAAACACAAAAACCTGTTCAAAAACTCATGCTTTTCAGAAACATGTAATTAATTTAACAATAAAATCTGTGAATTGCCAACATTACCTGACCATACTATACATCTTTATAAATTGAAAGTAAACATCTATTATCCAGTAAGCACAAGATATATAAATATATCAACTGTTAGGAACTTGTTTATGAAGTGAGCTAGCCCTAAAGGAGCCCTGCTCCCTTCCTTGGGCAATACAGAAGGGTATGCAAAGAATGAGGCAAGGAGCCTGTCGTGTTGAGTGGTCACACAACAGCAGAGAGCTTTCTCCTACTCATTAGGGACTGGTTGGGCATGGCACATTTCAGTTTATTTTTCCTTGCATAGGTCAACAAATTCCAAACAACATCCGTGTCTCTCATGTTACCCCAAAGCTCAAAGCCCCCTTTTTTCCTCAGAAAAGGACCATTCTGAGATGCAAAACATATGTTTTGACACCAGTCTCTGCCACTCCTTTTTCCTTGACTCCTTCCGACTGGCATCCTAATTGCCCCCTGAGATTTCCAGAAAAAATCATACTTCTTAGTATCAGTGGGATGATGCAAGTACAAGTTCAGCATTTGTACCATGCTGAAACTCCAAGGCCATAAGAAAGTTGCACCCCAAAAAATACAGAACGAAAAGAAATGTGTAAGAACTATCTCAGTGGAACAATATCCACACAGAAAGCAATCCCAAATGCTCTATATTAATGCAGAGAATTGTAACCAGTAATGACATTTATATTGGCATTTTAAAACTATTCTTAAATGTAGGCCATTTTATACAGACAGATATTAGACTATAATCAAGCCAATACCAGTAAGACTTTAGTGTGACAAGATCAATCACAGGGATCCAATACCTTGGGTAATCGTTCTGTTAACTCCAAAGAATTCGAAGAACTCAGTGGCTGCACTTTTCCTCAACTTTGTATCACTAAGCCACAACACAATGCAAAGTATCTTGTAACGCACAGTGAAAACCACTTTCATAAATATGAGAGAAGCAAGATGAAAAATAGGTAGAGCAAGAAAGTATGCAGGTGAGATCACCAAGCACTGGCAGAACTATACAGAAGAGCTTGCATAGCATTTGCCTGCGTAGGCCTCATCTCAGCTAGTAGTATTTCAGTTTTATGAATAGTAAATTCCCCTCACACTTAAAAAAATTTTATAGCAGTCAATTAAAAATGTAACTCTATATAATGTCTCTCTATATACGCATATATTAAATATGCATTATAAAAAAAGACTACTGATGAAACAGAGGGACATGAGAGATTCACAACACAGGTGAATGACTTTACAAAATATACTTATGGAAGCTCAAGAGGGAATACGTAGAGTGGTGGGTAATTGCTTGTTCCCTCAATAGTGCTGAATTTAGAAATGAACAGTAGTAATAAATTCATAATGAAAATCCCTTAACTGTTTAGAGACCATAAGTCTAGACATACTATACACTGACTACTGTATTAGTGATTTTTCATAGGACAGAGAATTTCACAAGCAAAATTTTTGTTAGAAATGCTACAGTATTTAACCACTTAACAGCTGTTTTCATGTCCTCTAAATAGTCAAATCACTCTGGAAAAAAAAATCATACAGAAAAGTTACAGTAATCACACAAATTCATTCACCATCAATTTTGTCAGCATACTTTCACACCTAGAGTATCCCTCGAGACCTTAGTAGGAAAAGACAAATTGAACAGTTGAGAAGTCTGGGCTACTACCAAAGTCACTGGGCAGATTTAAGGTAACGCTAATATTGAGACAAGGAGAGACTACAAATAAATTTGCAGACTTTTCTGTAAATTCTTATTTTTACTTTTGGGAAAAAAACCACACAGATAACATATGATTCTTTGAATTCAGCCTGGACAACTAGTTTCTTCTCGTTCCACGTTCCTACAAAGGAATGCCAGCTTAACTTACCTGCTGTAGAAAGTAGAGCTTGCTGTTAATCTTGAACTTTCTTCATCATTTGAAAATAACAGGCAAACCACTTTTTTCCACTTAGTCAAAACCTTATTTCAGTAAGGTAGCTGGGTAAGGTTTTGAAATGTTTCCCTCTTTTTGGTCTGATTTAAAGCTCACTGCAGTCAAAATTAGCTTTCCTGTTGACTTCAACAGAAGATAGGTTAGGCCGCCTACCTTGCTCCATTCCAGACAGCATGAAGATTTTAACTGAGTCCTTTGAGGTATTTCCCAAAATACCACAGCATAGTGCCTTGCAGAGGAAGAAGGGAGGGGAAGGGAAGAGGAAAACAAAGCTGTTTAGATCAACCAATCAGCTATACCTTGCCTTCTTGTATAGAGACAACAGATATGGCATCAAGCATTTATTTTGCAAGGCTAAGGGGAAAAAAAATTCATATTAAATGTGCACTGATTGTCATTTGGAATTAGGCACCTCACCATCCACTCGATTTCAAACATTTCTACAGACTTATTTACTACTGCCCAGGAAAACATTCAGTAGCTATCTGTCCATACAGATCCTTCTCAGCAACAGTAGCACAGCTTTCGGCCATCCTACCTGAAAAAACGCTATCCCATCCAGCTTAAAATTCTTTGTCTTTTCCTCACAAAAGCCATATCTTATCTTTTAGCATTCTGAAGCATAGCTTAAATTATGAGGGTCACGTTACTCACGTTATCTTAGTACAAATAACTATATTTTGATACATCAGGGTATTGCCTCACAACATGAGAAAGATTTGCACAAAGAAAGACATGATGCTCTCAAATAGCCCATTCACTCAGTTGTTGCAGAATACAGCACTGGGACATTCACACAGATTTGCAAGCTTAGATTCAGACATGATGCTGTCATGCCAACCAAGAACTCAGACAAATTCATAATTTAATTCCAAAGTTAGCACAGGCAACAAAAACTCAGGTCCAAATGTACTTTCCAATAAAGATACACCTAATCATTTCATTCTCCCAGCTTTTTGTTTTTAAGCATGAATTTTCTATATGTTAAAGGCAACATAGTAAGAAGGATGTTGTAATGGCTTTCATCATTCAAAAGAATAAACAATACAACTTAGCAATAAGTAATATATGTTGCTCACAATCAGCTGCACAAGAATTTCACCATCAAGTATGAAAACTACTCAATCAATTGCAATTTTACAGTAAAAAAATGAAAACTCCCTGAAAAATGCTGGGAACAGTATCCTAAAATATTATTTTAAGAAATAACAGAATCTCAGCGTGCCACATAGCTCCAAAGTGCTGCAGCTGCAATAGAGGGTTGCCCAGGTCACTGTTAAACCAGAAACAGCAAAGATGATAAAAATTGAATTCTCTCTCATAGTCTAGCTATTGCCCACTGAAAAAGGCATTTTTGCACATAATCACAGCAATGGTAATGAGGCCAGACCCTTTGATCTTCAAATTATATTACAAAATTAAGTAAGCTTTACTGCTCTATTTTAAACACGGGAAAAATGTGACAAGTGTACCCGCTAAAGGTCAACACTGTTAATTACAGAATCAAGAGCCATGTGAATTAAGACCGGACTCTGGTGACACAAATATGTTCTAGTACGACTATTTGAGCTATGGTGTAAGGACTAAACTGGGGGTGAATTTTATGGCTTTCTGGTTTTCCGTCCAGTACTCCATGTCCAAGATGACACTCAAAGACAAATAGGTCTAGGCAAACAGCAGATTAGTACAGTAGGTTTTGAGATACTACATCTGTTCCAGAGATGGTACGACTTTGTGATCCAACCTTATTTTGAATTTCCTTTCCTTATTTTTTATGTACTTTTAAGCCTATATAAAAGTATAGATAAGCCAAGGTTCCATGTATGCACATGGGGAAGAAGTCTGCAGCCTAACTCAACAGGATACAAAATCTAAATCTATCATTCAGGCTGTACACAGTGATATATTGCTATTTCCTTTATCATATTTTGAAAACCACCATTTCAGTCCCTCATGTAAATGTATTTTCATTCTCATTTATCAAACAGCAGCAATGTCCTCTTCTGCTAAACTAAACTGCCTAATGTGAAGTGGATAACAGCTTTCCCCACAGCATACTGAACAACTAAGTGAGCGTACTCTAAAAGACTTGATCACAAGAAGGATAAAGTGTTTACATTTGACGTTATCAAGATAAGACAGGTTTACATTACAATACCATTACCACTTTGACTTCTAGTAAATGGATAATTTTGCTTAAACAGTTTGTTTTCCCCTTAACATTTTTATGGGCAAGATCTAGAACAAAAGAGGTTAATTAGAATATAAATGATAGGATGCCGAGTAACAAAAAAATTATTTAATTTTAAAGCAGATGTAATTTCAAAGATTTCAGGATACAGGTCTAAGTCTTATGTCAGTCTTTCTGTGTAAATAAAGGTAAGATTCTGGTTTTAATTGTAAATATGAAGCATCTTGAAATCATTTTCATTAGCACAATAATAAGCTGCTATCAATACTATTTTTTCAATAAACATCTCTTTCATATTCAGTCTTTCCATCTTAGAAGCATTTAGATTATTTCCTTCAATAAAACAATTTCATTTAAAGGATTTTATCCGCATTTCACAGTCTGCTCATGACCTACTTCTTTGTATTTGAACTAAAACTAATCATATTTCCCATGCACTTTACAGAATAATAAGATCAGGAACAGCATATTGGAGAGAATGGAAAAATACCACAGAAGATGCTTCCACGCTGCTTCAAAGAGCCACGAAACAACTCCATCCACAAGTCTGAAATACTAAGTTTCTGCTTTGGTGGCATTCATAGCTACCCTGTACACTTACCCAAGGGCACATCTACCCCACTGTAACAGTGATGCCCGAGTTGATGAATTAACATAATGCAGCAGACTGCATTGCAAAGAAACCAGCTTGAGTTTTGAAAAACTACATAGCTTAATTAACACAGAACCATGCCTAAGCAAATAAGCCCAGCAGCCATAGGAGAGTGGAAAACACTTTGTAAATATCATTATTTGTAATCAAAATGAAGCAGGCAGAGATTTGTTAGGCTTGTGCAGTCCTGCACCATGTTATCGGCACTCCTCCCAAGCCTGGCTTTTTCATTCCTGGCTCCATCAGTCCCCAGCAGCATCAGCCCCAACTCTCTGCCCCAGCTTTCAGTGCCCACCATCAACATGCCCAAAGAGATTTAGCATGGCTTATTAGCTTGACATCATCTCAGTAATCGCATTTCCGCGAGACCTAGGCCAGATTTTTAATGGTACTCAAAATCAACGAGATCGATGCACTTCGGAAAGTCTCAGTAGACAATTATCAGCATTCTTAATCAAGTTGAAAGGTCTAAAACAAAAAATCTGCGGATTCCAACATGCTTCCATTTTCCAAAGGGCTCGGTAGTCAGAAAAAGTAATCCTGGGGTTGCAGTCTACTAAAGAAAAAGACAATTTGAGACTAAAATCTTGCAAGGTGTGAAGCAGCATTTCCCAGTAGAGTATACTGTAACAGCAGTTTCACTGTTAAATATTTAACTATAATAAATCATGCAAATTTGCTAGGAAAAATAGAAGACGTGAGAAATGTAGTTTACAACACAGGGGTTTTTTTCAAAAATAATTTCAGTGGGCAAGTCCAACTGAGCACCTTAATTTCAGCAGTATCAATGTACAGCACAGAGATATAAATGTCACTAAAGATCTGTCACTTTCAAAATTTTCTGGGATCTCCTCATCAGCTGATTTATAAAATACTGGCTTTTTTTAAGCATGCCTTTGTTTCTTTAAAGTATGCACAAAGGCAAGCATGAATTTTTTGATACAGCCTTTGTCCAGCTGATCAGAAAAAAATGTCCAGTTTGTTGGTGATTAGTATCATACCTGGTTTTCACTGACAATTTGAAAGGCTATTATATGTGCTGAACCCCTTTTGAAAGGCTGTCCAAACTTTAGACCCTTTATTATATTTAGAAAGAACTATCAGACATTTAAGCATCATTGCTTACATTTTCAAGGCCAAAATGCAGGGATTCTAGGTTCTTTAAAACTTTTTGCTCATGAAAAGTCAGACTACTAGCCTTTCAGCACTATGGTGATATAAACTGCTGTGCATTACCACAGTGGACTGAGTGATTTATTAATATTCCAGGCTCTCTTTTTCTGTCCTGTATCTAGCCACAACAGAATCTATACTGGATCGCAAATCATAATGACCTATAACCAAAACCCAAGGGCAAACCTGCCACTTTTAAAGATACATAAATGATTAATAACTGAAAAAGGAAAGAAATGCATGCATTATTTGCTATATTAAATCATCTTTCTAAAAAGCATTCTATTTCAGGTTACGACAAGAAAAATCACAGAGGAATACAAAAATCTTAGTCTGGTATTTCTGCAAAGGCAATACAGAATGACAGACCACAGACCAGCAAATTCAACATCACCACTCACGTTCCCGTTTTCACTATGCCAAAAGAACAAAACCATCACTCTCTTTCTTACATGCATTCTCCTACTAAGCAAAACAAAAAATTTAACAACAAAAATAACAATTGGTTTAACAAGAAATTATGTATTTATTGAGGTAAAAAAATTATTCTCTTAAATTGGATAAGTCACCTTTTGGCAATGCAAAACATACAATGTTCTCCATCTTTGTATTGTTTTTAGCAGTGTATGAGCCTGATTTTGTCAGGAAAAGTAAATTGATGTGCTGTATCTAAGACTCAAGGAGCACCTCTTGCCATTGCAGAACTGTACAGGTGAGACAACTACGCTGCTGGAAGAAGTTATATCAAAAGCAAGTGTTCTTTGTCTTGCTGCACGTCATCTATTAGCAGATTGTACAGTACTAGTATAAAATAGTACATTCAAACCATTTTTAAAATTTGACAGTGTTCACAATTCTTTGTAAATTATTTCCTCCTTTGCCACCGTTAATACACGCAGAAAGTTCGAACAGAACAACATAGAGCTACTTTAATAGCTTTTTATACTGTGGTACACTACAAGGATGCCTACAAAGCCATACTATTTTTGTACTAAAAGTTTGAGGTTTTGATTCAAACTGGCAAGTTCAAATGTTTCAAAACCACACAGTTTCTATGAAAATGTGATTGGTACAAAAATAGGAACAGCTTCCATTTTAAATCAGTTCTGTTTGGATAACTGACAACAGTCTTTACCACCACTGCAACTGATAACATGGCACTTGCTGGGCTACCTCATTACAGTTTTCTCCAAACTCAGCACAGGCTACCTTTGGCAATAAATTGTACAGCTCGCATCTTACTGTTCACAGGCAGGGACTGGGGGGAGCAGCATTTACACAGAACAGAAGATGCACGAGCTGTCGCTCCACTGATCAGTGCAGGAGCATCATATTAATCAAAAGATCAGCAACAAGGCAAAACATCAGACAAGGATCCAGATGGTAACTTTGCAAAATTTCCAAAATGCATTACCTGTTTACAGGGTGATACTGCTGAAACGGGGAGCCAAAGGAACCTTAGTAGATATAGTAGATATATGGATGTAGATAGGAACTGTTTAATAATTATCTAGCTTATAGTGAAGTTAAAGAAATTTCAATAGAGGTAGACATGGCCCAAGAGGATGAGAAGTGATGCTCAATGTTTGCATTGTTGAGGCTGGCTGGGGCAGAAGATAGTCCCTGATAAGAAGCAGCAGTCGACCCCAAAAACCAGCCAAGACCGGCCTTGTGACTTTTTGGAACTAATTTTAATATGAAGCGGGGATAGATCATGCATATGTATAGGCATGTTGCGAAACACCATGTATATGTAACACTTGACCGTATAAATTTGAAGCGAAGTGCCGACTCACGCGTGCACGACTTTGGTGGGACTACCCCCCGTGCTGCCCAGCACTGAATAAACATACCTACTTTACAATCTCACTGATTGTGGAGTCTGTTTCTGCACGTCACTGCAATATTATACTCAGACACACAATTCAGGAAAGACGGGTATTTAATTCTATGCAAAGATAGGTTAAAAAAAAGTATTTCAGGGAAAATTCTTCTTTTCCCTGAAAGTAGAAAGATACACATGCAGAACAGTGGATTTGTACTTACCAGTTCTCTTCCTCCTTCTGCACTACCCCCAGCCCTTTTACTCCGGGAAAAAAAAGAATTTGATCATACTGTGTGCCCTCACCAATCACGTACTAAGATATTAAGGCTGTCAAATACATTTGTTTTCTAAAAGAGCATCACCACCTGTAATGAACTGGTTAACTTTGTTCATGAAATCGCATGTGGGGGTAGAGACATTCCTCGCTTATCTAAAACCACAGTATCCAGTTAAGTACCGATGATTAACGAAAGACGGTCCACCTAACAAACAAATAACGGCGCAAACGCACACACAATGCAGAAGATACCAGCCGCCACCTGAAGGCAGATTACGACCACCTAGCAACTGACGGCACAAACGCACACACAATGCAGAAGATACCAGCCGTCACGTAGACAGAAACTAGAAACTGTATAAATAAAGGGACTCTTCCCCATTTTCGGCGCGAGCCTTTGGCGGAGCACTGTCTCCCCGGCCGCCCAGCGCTGTTTTGCTCTCTTATCGCTTGCTAATAAATTCGATCTTGTCATTTAATACAAATTGGCTCCTCCAATTTGTCACGAGCGTCTATAACACACCTCTCCATATTAACCTCACCCCCAACTGTAATCCCAAAACAGTAAACATAGGCAAGAAAAGCAGAAAAATGTGAATAATGTGGCACAGGAGGAAATGGGTAGAACAAATGCAAATATAAATCACTAACAACCTACTCTCAATCCCCTCTAACTTTCTAGAGGGTCATTGAAGGGAATATGATAAGAAAAGAAAAAAAAGAGGGAAATCCCTACCCAGCCATATGACTTCAGGACCCTTTTTCCCCAAGACAGCTAGGCGGGTGGGATGCATCCCACTCCTCATCACATGAAGGATGTTGACCTTTGCAGAGCCCTGTAACCACCCAGGAAAAATTAGTCACTAGTTCTGTGTGCTCTGAAATTTTGCCCGGTAATGCCAGTCAGCTCAGAAACACTCTGCAAAGCTGCTACAACTTCTTCAGCAATTGGCATGAGTTTACCCATGAACACGCCACAACACCTCATCAGCTCCACCTGAAGCTGCATTCTCTTTGAGCACAGTCCTCTTTCAGAAGCACCTTCCTGTTTCTCAAGTGTTTTTTCAGTTAATCCCACCTACTTCACAGAGACATGGTCACTCTCGCCTTTTGCAGCCATGACTTCCCAAGGTAGTGATAATTCACCAAAAAGACATGGTTCTGATTTCAAAGGATTGAAGTTTCAAAGTGCTAGCTTAAGTCTGCAAAGTTCAGTTCCAGATGGGATACAACAAAGCTGAGACAAATTATGAAGCTAAACTGGAAATCCATTCCCCTGCCTCCAAACGAAAAGGAGAGCAGATAGTGTACAGGAAAGCAAATGCAAATGAACAGCCTCTCAACTGAGATCTGTTTCCTGATGTTTTCTATGCTTATCTCTGCAAAGTAGTGCAAGAGATTCATTCTACTCTGTGCATTTGTGACTGATAATTTAAAGATCATTATGATGATGACAGGAGGTCCTGCTGGAGACCTCAGGCTCAACGAGCAATTACTAGGCTATTTTGTAGATGTTAAGAAAGTCATCTACTGCCATTAGCGCCCTTTGCACCACTTTAACACAGCACAGAAACATAGTGACACTCTCTTCTGCAAAATGTAGATAAAAGTAATTGTAATTACTTAATCACTGATATCTTAGATATGAATTTTCAAAAGACAAAAAATCCTCTGTTTCCATTCGCTCATGGATGAAGTTTCAAAGTGCTGAGAAACAATGCCCTTACAATGAAACACTTCTCAAAAATTTAACTTTGAACAAGAACACTGAAATTTCATTCATCCCTCCAAAGATCTGATCTCTTCCGAGTAAGCTTGTCTTTTAAATTTTTTCTAGCTGTCCTAAGGCTAGTACAAACTTATATGTTGCAGTTAAATAAACTGCTTAGAATATACTATGATAACAGTAGTTTCTCTTAAATTTAAATAAAAATTGAATATGTAATTTCAGGGCAGTCTTCCCACATTTACACTGACTAGCCATTCTATCAGATAACTACATTAGTCTGTAACATTGCTCTAATTGTGCTTTTCTGAACTGTGTGAATGACTAAGAAAATACCAAAAACAGTACTGTGAAACTGGCCTTAGTACTTCCTTGACTTCCTACAACCAATATCAATAAAGTTTCAAAAAGAAGTCAAAACAAAAACTAGAGACACTGACATTCTACCTTTCAATTCAAATAAAATACTATGTATTCACCCTATTTACTCAATCAGAAAAGACTGAAGTAATTAATATAATATAATACAATAAATATAATATAGCATAAAAACTTGGTGTTTTTGTGACCATTAATTGAGAAATTTTGCTACCTGACAAATATGTCCTTATATTCAGGATATCTAATGCAGGTCCAGCACAAGTGGAAAGACAGAGCTGCACACACTTTGCACCTGTAGATCAGGTTCCCAAATACCTCCAAGCTAAACAGCTGACACGGATAAATAATAGCTGTTTTAGAAAAAGAAATAGATTTCTCCTCCTAAACAGTTATCATAATTTATGTATGTATACATATTATATTATTCTGATGAAAATCATTACGTGTATAAAAGGCCAAGCTTCTCCCACACTAAAAGGGCTGAAAAATGAAACCTGAACCTTTACATGGAACAATTTACTCACATACTGAATTGAAGCATCTCTTCCATACTCTCCTAATTTTCTTACTTTACACAAATGAATACAGGCTTCAGACAAGCTACAATATATGGCCACACTGGAGGAGCAGACACAATTCAAGGCAAAATAAAACACCAATAGCTGGTGCGTCCACAATAAAAACCACCATTTGCACCATTTTTTTGCAATCTCCCTTCTAGTATCTCCCAGAGAACACCAGGTTGCAGGCAAAGGAGTTCCAGTCCATTGCTCTGCTGGGTAAGGGGTCACAGTTAGGTCCTATCAACTTGAAATTGCCTGTTTTCTATTTCAGACACTGACATACAGGACTTAGTCCAGTGTCATGCTGCCAAAATGTTCAAGGAGCGGAAGAACGTGACATATGAGAAGAAGCTGAGAGAGCTGGGTTTGGTCAGGCTTGAGAAGAGAACAATGAGGGAGAAAAACATAAAATACACCTAAGTGCTGCCATTCACAGTCCTTACCCTGACTAGAAATATAAACGTAACATATGACTTTTACATAAACTCTATCAATGGCTTTAAATCTCAATCCTGCAATGACTATTTTTATATTTATAATTTTTGCAAGACTTAAGATTTGAGTAAAATTTCCAAAAGTGTTGGCCGAATTTAAAAGCTTAAGAGTCATCATTAGAAATGACTGAGACTTGTAAATCCGTTAAGAGATGTTGGAGATCTTTATAGGTCATCAACATATGTTTAAAGTTTAATGTTTATTTAAAATACACAAATCTTAGTTTTTCAAAGTCTCGATTATTTGGGGTTTTCCACCTGTTCTCTTTTTGTGTTTCTAACTCCTGAAGAGTCCAAATACATGCTTCCAAATTTCCAATCCTTTATAATGCAAATGATGTAGAGTGTGCCAGTCACAAAGTTAATCTACGATTTGCAAATAAGGCTTAGCTCAAAAATAAAAAAAAATGCAGCATGTGCAATGATTACTTCATTTAAAGAGGAGGTGTGCAGAAATTAAAGTTACCACAAGATCAGAGAACCTTTTATATTGATTAGTTTAAAAGGATAACAAGAATAAAGAATTTTGTGAACAGTTATTAGTACAGGGTAATCACCACTAATGAGTAATCATTAGAAAAAGCATTCTAACATCTTGAGGGATCTCAAGCACGTAACTCCATGAACAGAAGGAAGGAGGTAGGAATTTATGAAAGATGGATATTCATAGGAATGGGAAAGTTTACTTTATAGAATAATTAGGCCATTTCCATTTCTTTTTATCTTTAATTTTACATTTCTGGAATGATTTTAGGACAGTTAGTCTAATGAAAATACAGGGAACAGAAACACCTTCCTGTGGTAGGTTGACCCTGGCTAGACGCCAGGTGCCCACCAAAGCCATTCTATCACTCCCCCCTCCTCAGCTGGACAGAGGAGAGAAAATATAAAAGTCTTGTGGGTTGAGATAAGGACAGGAGAGATCACTCACCAACTACCATCAAGGGCAAAACAGACTCAGCTTGGGGAAAATTAACTCAATTTATTACCAATCAACCAGAGTAGGGTAATGAGAAATAAAACCAAATCTCAGAACACCTTCCCTCCACCCCTCCCTTCTTCCCGGGCACAACTTCACTCCTGGATTCTCTACCTACCCCTGTCCAGCAGAGCAGGGGGACGGGCAATGAGGTTTATGGTCAGTTCATCACACGTTGTCTCTGCCACTCCTTCCTCCTCAGGGGGAGGACTCATCACACTCTTCCCCTGCTCCAGTGTGGGGCCCCTCCCACAGGAGACAGTCCTCCATGAACTTCTCCAACATGGGTCCTTCCCACAGGCTGCAGTTCTTCACAAACTGCTCCAGCATGGGTCTCTTCCATGGCGTGCAGTCCTTCAGGAGCACACTGCTCCAGCGTGGGTCCCCCACAGGGTCACAAGTCCTGCCAGAAAACCTGCTCTGTGGGCTCCTCTCTCCACAGATCCCCAGGTCCTGCCAGGAACCTGCTCCAGCGCAGGCTTCCCATGGGGCCACAGCCTCCTCCGGGCACCCACCTGCTCCGGCGTGGGGTCCTCTCTGGGCTGCAGGTGGATATCTGCTCCACCGTGGACCTCCATGGGCTGCAGGGGGACAGCCTGCCTCACCATGGTCTTCCCCATGGGCTCCAGCACCTGGAGCATCTCCTCCCCCTCCTTCATTGACCTGGGGGTCTGCAGGGTTGTTTCTCTTACATGTTCTCACTCCTCTCTCCGGCTGCCGTTTCTGTCTGTCCCACAAATTTTTTTCCTTCTTAAAAATGTTATCACAGAGGCATTACCACTATCGCTAATTGGCTCAGCCTTGGCCAGTGGCGGGTCCGTCTTAGAGCCGGCTGGTATTGGCTCCATTGGACACAGGGGAAGCTTCAGAGCAGCTTCTTCCAGAAGCCACCCCTGTAACCCCCCCACTACCACACAAAGCCAATACAGTGCCTTTGCAAGTTCTACCATTAATTAGGTTTTGCGTATATATTACGATTTCAGCATACTAAGCAATTGCAACTAACATTTCGACAGATCAATGTTGCCTTAAGGTAAAAATAACTGATCAGCTCCAAAATCTGCATTGAGTTGTAATGCAATGCAAGCAGCTTTTATGCAGTATCCTTTATATTGTGTGATGCCCTGGGAGGCTTGTATGTCAAAACACACTTGGGTTAATTAAAACAAAGGTCAAATGAACAGTGTTTCTAGTTTATTTTATAAATGGGTATTACATCAAGTTTCCTAATATCAGCAAGTTGGGTATCTAAATTCGAGCTGCAAAATTAGTTCTAAACTTCAGTTAATTTAATAAGGGTCATGGAGATGTTAATATCTATTTAAAGGAGTAAGAAAGTAATAGTGGGTGCTACACTTTCTCCTGAACCTCCTATACTATGTCTGAGGTTTCACAGCTTCCTTAGCACACTGTTCTTTTTCTTTCATTTGTAGCAAGAATTGCAGAGAGTTAACAGGAAAAACCCATTTATAGAAGACAGTGCCACATACACAGACCAAAAAGTAAAATATTTACAGGTTTTCTATCCTGCCAGTATTCTTGCAATAATTAGTAAGTAGGAGGAAAGGAGTGAGTGCTCCAGCAAAAGTATAATATAAGCTGACTGGCTTATTTTCCTCACCAGGTATGCTTTAGAGCCTGGTTTAAGCCTGGCTTTATTTCTTATTGTGGGAATAAGAACCCGTAACTCAACTGAAGGTATGCAAAGCTTTTAAATGGTCTGATTGCTATGGGCATCATGTCAGCTTTGTTGTATAAGAGACAGTTACACTCCAATGGATACAGTGTTGAATATACCAGAGAACTAAGGACCTTCAGAATTTGGGGAAAACGTCTCTCCCTGAATAGATTTGTTTAATCCGGGGTACCTACATTCTACAGACATGTCAATTTAAATCTCAGGTATGCTATGTATATGCCCCAAATCATGTCAGTTTTGATAGACTTGTACCCACCCCCATCAACTAGCTTCACAGCTACAATTTTGAAAGCTTGATCCAGGCAGCATTTGCATAGTACATTTAACACTTTTCCTGCACTACTTACATTAGTAATCTCCAGTCAAAATCTCAAGAGTGGCTGCGGTTGCATAGATTTGAGTAAAACAAGCTTGAAGTTTTCTGAGGCCTCTGAATACAAGAGAGACCTTAAAAATTACTTGCTTTCAAATTACAGACTCAGTTAGGGAATGAAAAGGATGATGGCCTCTGCTGCTTTTCTAACTGGGGCTTGGTTTATTAGCATTAATGAATGATACTTAACCCAGACATCCACAAAAAGATAAAACCAGTATATTTTTCTCAGAGAGAATGCCCTTTAGTGACTTGTGTTGGAAAAATCTTCAGATCTTTAACTTAAAAACTGTAATTATAAAAATAATGATTCTTCATGGTCTAAAAACCTGACCAATTCATTGTATTTGTCTTAAGGAAATGCTCCTGATACATTAAAGACTCATAGTGCAAAATGACCCTCCAGCTGCATCCACACAATTCGTGGGAGGTCACAGGACTCATGGTTTTGGGGAAGCCTGAAGACACTCTCGCTTCCTTCATTGCTTAATCACTACCAAGGACCACTCTGGAAGGAGGGTCAAATTGTGCTGCATCCCCTTTCAGGGATGATGGCTGCCCTATGCTCCCACAGAGACTGGATAATTGATCAGTCTTCCAATCTAGGATGTTTGCAACAACTGACAGATTTCTACCTTCAAATCCTTCTCTCCTGCCTTCCTTTCTTCCTGCTTCAAAGGTTAGTTTATAGCTTAACGTCTTTTTTTTTTTTCCAAAAAAATCCCTCCTACAATCCTAAGAGAAAACCCCACAAAACAAACCAAAACAAAAAAAAAACAAAACAAAAAACCCCCACAAAACCCAAAACCAAACCACACAATAAAAACCCCAACCAAAATTAAACAACCAAAACAAAACCCCCAAAACCCCAAAAGCCACCATTTGCTCTCCACCCATCAACTCTTCTGTGCCTAAGTTCTCTCTCTCACCCCAAAGGTGATGTCTTGGTTTTGAGATGCTATTCTTGTTTTCATGTTCTTTGCAGAAGCAGGTATTTTTGTTGTCAGTCAGCACAATTTAACTTCCCTAAATTCGTGGTCCAAGGCAGATATGTCATATGAATGTTCTGCCAATTTATTTTTCAATTTGAAATTCACCATTCCCATAATCATACTGAAGCACTCATTCAATTAAAGCCTCTTAATTGACTTCAATTTCACCAGTACTGATCCTGTTTCTTCCCACACAATTCCACTATAATCTGGTTACTTTTCATTGTAGCCATCATATTTCTCCTTTAAATACATAATCACACAGAAAACTTTAAATATTTATAACATACAGACTGAGCAATGTTATGCAAATGTTGAAAAAGGAATGAAAGAAAAGTACAGTATGCCTATTCTTCTGAGCAGATCAGAAAAGCTCAGTGCCCCATTGCCACTTGGAGGGCTGACTTTAGTTTCCACAGATATTGGACACTGTCACATTAAACACTCTGTTCTTCCAAAGGACATAAAATGGCAGGCTACTTCAGTGGTCATTCTCCACTTCCAGTTCACTAAGCATGGAAACAATTATGCCAGTAACACATCCACATACATCACTTGGGACAGACTGTTCTGCCTTAGGCTAATGCAAGTCTTTGAAATAAATACAGCATGTCCAGAAACTTTAGAACAAATCACTTGGGGCTGATAGCATATGTCCATACATTCTGTATGGTTTGTCTAAATATTTTGATGGTTTTAATACTTTGTACCAGCTGTGGAAACTGGTTTGCTGCTAGATGACTGTAAAAGTGAGATTTGGTAAATAATTATTAGAAATCTTATACTAACACTATGATTGAAACAATAGACAAAAGTATAGCCAAGCAATTAACTAGTAGAGGTAGTTACTCATAAGTTTTGCAGTTCTTTGCTCTTATGACTAGATGTTCCTGTACACTAGATGAGAACAATGTTGAAACTGACCACATTTGATTGAAACTGCATTAAGCTTCAAGATCAAAGAACAAGGACAAGAACAAAGACTTCAAGGACAGCCAACAGAATCTCAAATGGGTCGGTGGTCGTAGCAGCAGCCCTTCAACTCAAATGAATTCTTCATTGCGCATGATCGGACGTAGGCAGTACTATGATAATCATTTACAATAATTTTTATGTATATGTATACTAATCTGATTAATATGTAATTATTACTCCATATAACCTGTTTCTGCTGAAGCTGTGGCATGCATGCTAGGTGGAATTATCCCCTGTGCATCCAGCGCTGCAATAAAGAATGCCTGCTTTCTAAAACTCCAAAACGAGTCTTAGAGAGTTTCTTCGACCAGCTTTTCAGTATCAGGGCCCCCCATTGCCTTTCTCCCTCTTCCCAGTCTGTCTAGATGACATGCCATATCACACTGTGGGACTCTAGATCCCAACCTACATCTACTACACTCTTACAACAAAGATTCATTTCGTACAGTATATTTCCCAGTGCTTTCCCAATTTCAGTTTGAATGCTTCAGGTAATAACACTTCCACGGAGGAACTCCTCAGCAGCACTAAGAGCATCTACTTACAATTTTTTTTCCTTGGTGTTTGTTTTAATGATACCTCTATACCGCCCCCCTCACTGCTGAACACTAAAAAACATTGAGTTCTTTATCTGTGCTTACATACAACTAATTTGTTGACAATTACACTAACTATATTATACCCATTCTGCTTGTCACAGTTCCTTTTCAATCTTTCCTTTGAGTGCTCAAACTTTATGCCTTTCTTTCTTCAATTCTTTGTAAATTTTTACTTATTTTTGCTGTGAATCTGGAATGGAGTATAGCATTCTCTGTGTGGAATCAGAACTGCCTATAATCTCAGCTCTAAACTAAACTCGTGGAGTGTTGCACCTACTGGTTTCTCCAATATTTCTCTTAGAAATCCCCACCTTTTCTTTTTTATTGCTTTTACCTAAAGTCACACATGTATCATGTCAGTTCTCCAAACTGTTCTTATGCAACAAATTGGTTTTTTCCCCCACAAAGTTTCCATAGATCTACTTGGTATCATCTTTTTCCAGGTGGCAAGTAATTTTGATTTCTACCTCTACAATGCAGATACAGCTTCTGGTTTTCATTTACTGAAAGATTTGTACTGTGAGGCACACTCCCTCTTCCATATGCTTAATAAAGTTATTAAGTGAGAAATGATCTCATTTAGCACCTCAGTAGACATTTCGTGAAACCCCACCGAACTACCTCAATCTGTGTGTGCATGTGTGATCTTTCATCTGGTTTTCTAGAACTGAAGCTGCCAAGTATTGGATCAGAATAAGGGCAAGAGCATGCCTGCAGCCTCGAGACATTCATCAGAGACCAAAGGTAGTAAAAAGATTATTTTTGAGACCAGGAGTAGAGAACCAAACATAGAAGCAAATACTGACAAGTCCATCAGTATGAACTTGCAACAAAAAAATATACAGATTTTGAATATATTTCCAAATGTGGAAAAGAACAATGCAACAGAAGAGGGCATAAAATTTTAAGAAACAGTTACTTTTACTTTTTTTGCAGCAACAATTAGGTTTTCCTGCTCTTTAATCCTGAAAATAAAGGAGGTTTTAAGTGGATCTTACAGATTAAAATTGCTACTCTTTCTTCAAGGGATTTACTTTACATGTTTACAAGCTGCCGGAAAACAATGTTTTTCTCCAGCAGAACTAGAGAGAAATATCTACCAACCTATACTGACCTCTTCTCCCTGAAAATTTTTTCTTACCCTAGAGTCTATCATTGCTTATTTACCATACAAGCTGGTAAGCCTCCACACTCAGAGTTGATCCTTTTAATAAAACAGAAGACTCATCCTCAATTAGTCCAGCAATTAGAGTAATTATAAACAACTGTCACCCTCTAAAGAGTAAGTGATCACACAGTAAAAGCTGTCAAGGTACACTGTGACTTATTACATCCCTCTGACTGGGGGAGAACTGTGGATGTGACCCTCATAGATGGGCAGTTTGCTGATGGATTAAATTTATCTTTGCTTTAATTCGAAAAATTAAAGACCTAGCATAAGCATTGGTGTGTGGCTGTTTCTGCACACCTACTTAAAGCAAAACAAGAGTAGCTGACAGCATGGTGTGAAAGGCAGATGTCACACCAAGGAGACTGCTTTACATTTCCTAACCTCAATCCTTTGGTTGGACTTGCTGCTGTGTTCAGCAAGTGTTAATACTCATTAAGCCAGGAAACAGATATATGTTAGAATTGACAGTATTAATTAAAAAAATAGGTCATAAAGCAGCCCTCAGAAGTCCTGCAAAAGCACCTACTTGTAAATTAAACTGATTGAAGTCACTGAGCAAATTAAACCTATAAACACTCAGTACTCCAGCAAGCAATCATTAAGCCAAGCCACACATACTGTGAGCATCAAGTTATCGGGCATAAATTCATCTGTGGTAGCCAACAGTGTCATAGTGCATTAATGCTCTTAGTCCACAGCAAATGCAATAAGACCTGAACGAAAGGACCAAACTCAGATCACTGCATGTTTTCTAGACACATG